>NC_058086.1:148454521-148769849 GCF_014858855.1 Bufo gargarizans
AGGCATCGGTCCACTGCAAAATTTCACTGTAGGGTCTATGGCTAGTGTTCTCCTGGTGTCTGTATTTTGCTGTTCACTCTTTTGTCTTGTCTCTCAAGTGCTTTCTTGAATTTAAAACATATTGATCTCTCTGGAGAACCAAATATTGTTCCTAGAAGCAGGAGCTCTGGAGTGTGCTCCTTCTCCTGTCATTAGCTGCACAGCAACTCCCCATCCTGGCAGGAAGTAGGACCAGCCCACTCCTTGCAAGAGTGGAGAAACGGGGTGGTCAGACCTTTTCCTGCCAACTGTTTGCCATACATACCTCTTTTGTTGGAATATACGGCCTAAACATAAAATACATAACAAACAATATATACTAATAACAATTGCAGATTCCCCCAGGGCCGGGGTTCTACACATACAGATAGGAGCCACATGTGATATATACAGGTCCTTCTAAAAAAATTAGCATATTGTGATAAAGTTCATTATTTTCTGTAATGTACTGATAAACATTAGACTTTCATATATTTTAGATTCATTACACACCAACTGAAGTAGTTCAAGCCTTTTATTGTTTTAATATTGATGATTTTGGCATACAGCTCATGAAAACCCAAATTTCCTATCTCAAAAAAATAGCATATTTCATCCGACCAATAAAGGAAGAGTGTTTTTAATACAAAAAAAGTCAACCTTCAAATAATTATGTTCAGTTCTGCACTCAATACTTGGTCGGGAATCCTTTTGCAGAAATGACTGCTTCAATGCGGCGTGGCATGGAGGCAATCAGCCTGTGGCACTGCTGAGGTGTTATGGAGGCCCAGGATGCTTCGATAGCGGCCTTAAGCTCATCCAGAGTGTTGGGTCTTGCGTCTCTCAACTTTCTCTTCCCAATATCCCACAGATTCTCTATGGGGTTCAGGTCAGGAGAGTTGGCAGGCCAACTGAGCACAGTAATACCATGGTCAGTAAACCATTTACCAGTGGTTTTGGCACTGTGAGCAGGTGCCAGGTCGTGCTGAAAAATGAAATCTTCATCTCCATAAAGCTTTTCAGCAGATGGAAGCATAAAGTGCTCCAAAATCTCCTGATAGCTAGCTGCATTGACCCTACCCTTTATAAAACACAGTGGACCAACACCAGCAGCTGACATGGCACCCCAGACCATCACTGACTGTGGGTACTTGACACTGGACTTCAGGCATTTTGGCATTTCCCTCTCCCCAGTCTTCCTCCAGACTCTGGCACCTTGATTTCCGAATGACATGCAACAGTCCAGTGCTGCTTCTCTGTAGCCCAGGTCAGGCGCTTCTGCCACTGTTTCTGGTTCAAAAGTTGCTTGACCTGGGGAATGCGGCACCTGTAGCCCATTTCCTGCACACGCCTGTACACGGTGGCTCTGGATGTTTCTACTCCAGACTCAGTCCACTGCTTCCGCAGGTCCCCCAAGGTCTGGAATCGGTCCTTCTCCACAATCTTCCTCAGGGTCCGGTCACCTCTTCTCGTTGTGCAGCGTTTTCTGCCACACTTTTTCCTTCCCACAGACTTCCCACTGAGGTGCCTTGATACAGCACTCTGGGAACAGCCTAATAGTTCAGAAATTTCTTTCTGTGTCTTACCCTCTTGCTTGAGGGTGTCAATGATGGCCTTCTGGACAGCAGTCAGGTCGGCAGTCTTACCCATGATTGCGGTTTTGAGTAATGAACCAGGCTGGGAGTTTTTAAAAGCCTCAGGAATCTTTTGCAGGTGTTTAAAGTTAATTAGTTGATTCAGATGATTAGGTTAATAGCTCGTTTAGAGAACCTTTTCATGATATGCTAATTTTATGAGATAGGAATTTTGGGTTTTCATGAGCTGTATGCCAAAATCATCAATATTAAAACAATAAAAGGCTTGAACTACTTCAGTTGGTGTGTAATGAATCTAAAATATATGAAAGTCTAATGTTTATCAGTACATTACAGAAAATAATGAACTTTATCACAATATGCTAATTTTTTTAGAAGGACCTGTATATAGTCCGTTCCCAGTGATCACAAGTTAATATTGTAACTTTAGGGACTACTCGTAGCAGGTTTAGATTGAACTGGGTATTACAAAGTATGTTTTTGGCAAATCACGGTAAAGGCATGACATCGTTATATATCGTCATTGTGCTGAACATAGTCACATCCGTGTCCCACATGATTTGCCTGAAGTAAGGATTATAGAGAAGAAGCTCCAGTTCCGGACACATGACATCAGGCTAATTATTCAATTTTCTCGGAAATTAGGATATGAAGGAAGGAAATGTAGATTTTCAAAATGAGATAATAAGGGTCTCAATTTATTGAGAAAAAAAATCTTTAGATAATTATAGAATTCAGTCTTGTTGAAGGGCAGGTAGTAAAGGAGGGGGGATCTATTACAGTAAAATGCCAGTGGGCATCTATTGTTTAAAAGGGGCTGTTTGGGATTTTAAGAAATTGTCTTAAGTAGTGATGAGCGAAGTACAAACCGGATTCCCAAAAAGTTGGGACACTATACAAATCGTGAATAAAAACTGAATGCAATGATGTGGAGGTGCCAACTTCTAATATTTTATTCAGAATAGAACATAAATCACGGAACAAAAGTTTAAACTGAGAAAATGTACCATTTTAAGGGAAAAATATGTTGAATCAGAATTTCATGGTGTCAACAAATCCCCAAAAAGTTCGGACAAGGCCATTTTCACCACTGTGTGACATCTCCCCTTCTTCTTACAACACTCACCAGACGTCTGGGGACCGAGGAGACCAGTTTCTCAAGTTTAGAAATAGGAATGCTCTCCCATTCTTGTCTAATACAGGCCTCTAACTGTTCAATCGTCTTGGGCCTTCTTTGTTGCACCTTCCTCTTTATGATGCACCAAATGTTCTCTATAGGTGAAAGATCTGGACTGCAGACTGGCCATTTCAGTACCCGGATCCTTCTCCTACGCAGCCATGATGTTGTGATTGATGCAGAATGTGGTCTGGCATTATCTTGTTGAAAAATGCAGGGTCTTCCCTGAAAGAGATGACGTCTGGATGGGATCATATGTTGTTCTAGAACCTGAATATATTTTTCTGCATTGATGTTGCCTTTCCAAACATGCAAGCTGCCCATGCCACACGCACTCATGCAACCCCATACCATCAGAGATGCAGGCTTCTGAACTGATCGTTGATAACAACTTGGGTTGTCCTTGTCCTCTTTGGTCCGGATGACACGGCGTCCCAGATTTCCAAAAAGAACTTTGAATCGTGACTCGTCTGACCACAGAACAGTCTTCCATTTTGCCACACTCCATTTTAAATGATCCCTGGCCCAGTGAAAACGCCTGAGCTTGTGGATCTTGCTTAGAAATGGCTTCTTCTTTGCACTGTAGAGTTTCAGCTGGCAACGGCGGATGGCACGGTGGATTGTGTTCACTGACAATGGTTTCTGGAAGTATTCCTGAGCCCATTCTGTGATTTCCTTTACAGTAGGATTCCTGTTTGTGGTGCAGTGTCGTTTAAGGGCCCGGAGATCACGGGCATCCAGTATGGTTTTACGGCCTTGACCCTTATGCACAGAGATTGTTCCAGATTCTCTGAATCTTCGGATGATGTTATGCACAGTTGATGATGATAGATGCAGTCTTTGCAATTTTTCGCTGGGTAACAACTTTCTGATATTGCTCCACTATCTTTCTGCGCAACATTGTGGGAATTGGTGATCCTCTACCCATCTTGGCTTCTGAGAGACACTGCCACTCTGAGAAGCTCTTTTTATACCCAATCATGTTGCCAATTGACCTAATTAGTGTTAATTGGTCTTCCAGCTCTTCGTTATGCTCAAATTTGCTTTTTCCAGCCTCTTATTGCTACTTGTCCCAACTTTATTGGGATTTGTTGACACCGTGAAATTTTTAATCAGCGTATTTTTCCTTTAAAATTATACATTTACTCGGATTAAGCGTTTGATCTGTCATCTACGTTCTATTACAAATAAAATATTGACATTTTCCATCTCCACATCATTGCATTCAGTTTTTATTCACAATTTGTTTAGTGTCCCAACTTTTTTGGAATCCGGTTTGTATTGAAAAATTCGATTCGGCTGCTTCTCGGAATTTTACAAAGAATTTGCTTTGTGATGTATTACTTTGACAGGAAAAGCATTTCTTTGTAAGTAGTGGGTGCAATGACAGGGAGCAGCGCCACTCCCCGTCATTGTACCCCTCAGATGCAATAATACAGTGTAAAATAAATAAAAAAAAATTATAAAAACATACTTACCCTCATCTTTTTGATCGTGAATAGAGCCGGCTGCCGCCATCTTGTTTGAAGATCGAGCTCTAAATCTCGCATGGCCCGTGATGATGTCAGACTTCGCCACGGGCCTCGGGATTTCATACAAGATCTTCAATCAAGATGGCTACGCTCAAACAGATAAGGTACGTATGATTTTTAAAAAAAATTACAGCCTTTCATTTAGCTACCACGAAGCATGAGGGAATTCGGCTTTGCGGGTATTGAATTATCCAACCCCAATAATGCCCCCACATACCCTCATACAGGTTATACTTACCCCACTCCCCATCACTGGTGTCGCTCCTAATGCCCCCACGGCCGCCGCTGCATCTCCCCGTCATGTGGATCAAAACATCCGTTGACCGGGGTGGCAGCCAATAGCAGACCACGATGGGGAAGAGCCTCCCTAGCCTGACCCGCGATGCAAGGAGATGCAGCGGTGGCTGTGCGGGCATCAGGAACGACGCAGGTGCTGGAGAGCAGGGTAAGTATAACCTGTATGAGGTGCAAGGGCATTTTGGGGGGGCATTGTAGTTTCTGGATAAATTGTTCCAGCACATGCATCATTCATGTGATCTATGTGGCTAGACCATGTCGTGTTTGCAGAGTGCTGCTGCATTGTCTCTTTGTTTCCTGTATGTGTCTAGCCATGGCAGCATGCACCTGTACATTGGGATGTGCTGACTGACCCCCCTTTTTTGCAGTTGTACTAGGCCATGTCCTGTCCACATACATATGTCTGTTCCACCATCCCACAAAAAAGACAGAACTTGTCCTATTCTGGTCCGGACAAGAAAGGTCATTTTTACAATAGTGTGGAACATGCTGAATGGGAAAGTACAGGATGCACATGGCTGGTATCCTTGCTTTGCGGACAGCAAAACAGATACAGTCATGTGCATGAGGCCTTAAGTGAATGTGAGCCCTTTGGTATGGCAGTATAAAAAAAACTGCAGAATTCTCAGTTGTAGGTATTGAGAGAAACTTGTAATTTATCATCAGGTCTCCTTAGTACATCGTTATGATAGTTCTTGCACTCTTGTGCTCCCATCTCATGCTAATGTGAGATGGGGAAACAGCTCTCCTTGTCTGAACACTGTTTGTGTGGATTACATTTAATTATCTGGACTGACATTCTGCTGTTTGGCCACAAGATGCCGCTGTTTCCTAAACACAGCTACAGACTGCTTATATTTCTATATTCATGAGAGGTGGGGTTACACAGAGCCTGGAGAGGAAGAGAAAGGAAGCAGCCATTTTAGAGGGAGGTGAGACTGAGGAACTGTGACCAGTGACCAGAGTGACCTCAGTGACCAGAGCAGCAGCTAAGTGAAGCTGAATGTGTCCAAGACCCTGATCCTATCCAGAGGAACGAGGATTGCTTTCAGGAATGCTGAGGAACAAAGCGACATACACTGTGGGACCGCATGCTTATTGGAGAGGCATTTGTTCTGTTCAGAGTCACCAGCGGAGACAGAGCAGCCCCGGGTCGGTAAGATCGTGCACGCACCTCATCACAGTGTTGGCGGCTAGAGACTGAGACCAGGCCTGTAGTTAGTTAGATAGGGTCTCTGTTTGTGTCAGGCCACAAGTGTTGCTATTGTTCATTGCAAGGACTCCATAATTTAAAGGGACATTTCACACCGGAGAGCTGATAAACTTCCCCACAAACTCAGGCTGGCGTCTTGCTCAGAAGGAATACTCAGGCACGTGCTACAACACCAGTTATGGGAGGGGAAATCCTGTAGAGCTTTGTAAGTTTGTAAGCTGTTGTGCTGCACCGCAGGCTAGCCCGCACCACGCACCCATACAGTTATTTTTGTAATAACAGGTAAGGTGTGGCAGTTTAGTTGTGCCCACCAGTAGGTAAATTACCACGCTTTCCTCCTGCATCCATCAGAGGGTGCCGCACTGTGCAGCACAATTTATTGTATGTTCCCAGCAGTTGTGGTTGTGTTCATTACCATGTTTACGTAAAATTCTGTTTTGGCAAAAGTTGGTGGTGGAGTTGTTTTCCTCGTTCGTGACTTCGCTGTATCCTGGGCAGCCCACCCTAGTACACGGCTTACACTAATAGTAGGAATCTATCAGCATCTATAATATAAAGAATTCTTACTGTCTTTTTATGTTGGCATTAAAGCCTCATTGTGTATGTCAGCAGACGTGAAAGGAACTAGAGGCAGTTTTTTCCATGTCATTAAAACGCATTGTAAATATATATCAATGCATACACTGTTCTGTAAATGGACATTGACATAAGGGCTGCAGCAATTTTAAGGCAAAGAAAAAGAAGAATAGAATTCAGAAACCTCATGAGAAAACAACCGGCCAAATTAATTACTGGATGTCTCTGTAAGCCCTCCTGCTAGAGGCAGCTGCTCTCCTTTTGATTGATGCACTCTCGCCACCATTCCTGGGTCGGCCACCCAAGCCATAAATTGCTGTGAAAATATCTGTAGTAAGATCTGCGGCATAATTTACATGATATTTCACCCTATGCATTGCAAGAGGTGATATCCGTGGTGACAATCCACCGCACAAATTGTCAGGCTGCACCACAGGTCAATTGGATTTTTCATGTAGTGTCTGGATGAAATTTGTTCAAATCTTATCCACATGTTTGCTGCTATAAAGCGCTGCATATTATGTGTCCATCATTCAATTGTAGAAAATCCAAATGATATACACTCTAAAGGTACGGTCATATGGTCAGGTTTCCTGATACAGTTTTGGAAGCCAAAATCAGAAGTAAAGAGGTTTCCCACGTAAGTATGATGACAAATATCTAGTGTATGCTAGGACATCAATATCAGATCCGTGGAGGTCCAACACCTGGCACGTCCCGGACAGTGGACAGAGCTTAAAGCATAGGGCTCCATAGATTGAGTAGTGGTCATGCTGGGGTACTGCATCTCAGCTTCCTTCTGCTTCCGACTCCATCCACTGTTTAGTTTCTGGTGCCTGTGGCTGCCCGAAACAAAGGACTGTGGGGGTGCCAGGTGTCAGATCCCCAGGATCTGATATTGATGACCCACCCTGAAGATAGTTCATCAATATCTAAGTGACCCCAAATACCCTTTAATTGAGTTTTTCCCAACTCAGTTTTTGGCAGGCAAACACAATGGGCAAAGGGCCTTGGTCCCTTTGTTGATCTGTAGATTTCCAAATTTAGGACCCATCATCAATAAGTCACAGCATATACTAATAATTTGTCTTGACTTCCAAATATGGAGATTTCTATATTTCTGTGGCCCTGAAAAGTAACAGTACTTTGGAAATAAGTTCTATGTTTTTGATCTATATTTCTGATATGTTTTTTCCCTGTGTTTTAAAATGCAACAAAATGTAAATTTGTTTTTGTATTTCTTTCATAATTGACAATAATTCAAAAGTAAATTAGAATAAATTGTGCATTTTCAAATCTGTGTCAAACATAACCGGAGGAGGTGTAATCTAGAGGTGCAGGGGGCTCCATGTCGAATAATGCTCAAAGTTCTGTTACCCGACTTTAGTCAGTCTGAGTTTGGGGAGGTCAGGAGTATGTTAGCTAGAGAAGCCACCTGCAGAGTGCTCAGTGTCAGATGTTACAGTCAGTGGTAAGTTATGTGGTGGGGCACTTCTATGACCCCTAAGGTTCAGGGCCCAGATACAGCTATGGTGACTGCGACCTCTGTAGCTATGCCACTGCGCCCATTAGCAATAGGCTGAATCAGAAGAGTGCACCCAGGGCATTTTAGACTACCATTTATGTTTCAGTTCTTAAAAGGATTCTCCCATGAAAAATAGTCCAAACTTTTTCACACCCACGCCTGTATCTATCTGAACATTTTTGCCTTTGGATGTACTTAAACATTTAGTATAGCCATTGAGTTATTTAATAAACTATATCTGTGCGCCACCTTTATTTCTCTGTCCACCTCGCTGAGGTGGTCGCACTTGCTCAGTTCCATCTTTCTACTGACACCAACTGTTAGATGCTGTGACAGTCACAGGGAGCTTCAGCAAAAAGGAAGTACTGAATTGTGAAAGGAAGAAACCTGCAGCACAAAGGATACATCCCCTGGGAAAGGACACCCCCCAAGCTCCCAGCTTGAAATAAATCTAGCAGAGCAACACATAGGGATAATTCTGGATTCTAGCTTTGTTAGAGGTTGTCATGTACTATATGATGTCTGATCTTCATTACCATAATAACCACTTTTACATTGGAAAGAATCTAGAATAAAATACAGTAGTCTGTAATCATCGGAGACAAACAAGTAGGAACCTCATTTCCTTTTTTATTCTATAGATCTCTTCTGGAGATAATTACAGCCATTCTGCTAATAACAATATCCCAAGCAATTGGTGTTTGATTAATTTCCTGAATATTATGCAGAATATCTCCAGGATGTGCTGTTCATGAAGAATAGGGATCATCTTGTGGGAAAATGTTGCACTTATACATCAGTTCCAGTCTATTCCCTCGCCAAGGATAATAAAATGCATACAAAGAATATGACGCTTGCCCCTGTTACCATGAAAACCACAAACCACAAACATTACCAATAAGAATATGACTTGTATACACTAATCCAGGACTGGGTCATAGATTCTGTTCCCTTTTTTTTCTTTTTTAAATGATTGACCTTTCTGCAAGAAGTGTCAGGGGTATAAAATCAAGGTTTAATATGCAGATCTAAAATGTTCCACATATTTACCATAGGAAGCGATTATAGAGTGGATTATAATATTATCTCATTACATATATATATATATATATATATATATATATATTTAATTAATCACATATTATTTTATATACAGTTGCAAGAAAAAGTATGTGAACCCTTTTGAATGATATGGATTTCTGCACAAATTGGTCATAAAATGTGATCTGATCTTCATCTAAGTCACAACAATAGACAATCACAGTCTGCTTAAACTAATAACACACATAGAATTAAATGTTACCATATTTTTATTGAACACACCATGTAAACATTCACAGTGCAGGTGGAAAAAGTATGTGAACCCCTAGACTAATGACATCTCCAAGAGCTAATTGGAGTGAGGTGTCAGTCAACTGGAGTCTAATCAATGAGATGAGATTGGAGGTGTTGGTTACAGCTGCCCTGCCCTATAAAAAACACACACCAGTTCTGGGTTTGCTTTTCACAAGAAGCATTGCCTGATATGAGTGATGCCTCACACAAAAGAGCTCTCAGAAGACCTACGATTAAGAATTGTTGACTTGCATAAAGCTGGAAAGGGTTATAAAAGTATCTGCAAAAGCCTTGCTGTTCATCAGTCCACTGTAAGACAAATTGTCTATAAATGGAGAAAGTTCAGCACTGCTGCTACTCTCCCTAGGAGTGGCTGTCCTGTAAAGATGACTGCAAGAGCACAGCGCAGACTGCTCAATGAGTTGAAAGAGAATCCTAGAGTGTCAGCTAAAGACTTACAAAAGTCTCTGACATATGCTAACATCCCTGTTAGCGAATCTACGATACGTAAAACACTAAACAAGAATGGATTTTATGGGAGGATGCCACAGAGGAAGCCACTGCTTTCCAAAAAAAAAACATTGCTGCATGTTTACAGTTTGCACAAGAGCACCTGGATGTTCCACAGCAGTACTGGCAAAATATTCTGTGGACAGATGAAACGAAAGTTGAGTTGTTTGGAAGAAAAAGAGGCATAGCACACCAACATCAAAACCTCATCCCAACTGTGAAGTATGGTGGTGGGGGCATCATGGTTTTGGGCTGGTTTGGGGCTGCTTTGCTGCATCAGGGCCTGGACGGATTGCTATCATCGAAGAAAAAATGAATTCCCAAGTTTATCAAGACATTTTGCCGGAGAACTTAAGGCCATCTGTCCACCAGCTGAAGCTCAACAGAAGATGGGTGTTGCAACAGGACAACGACCCAAAGCATAGAAGTAAATCAACAACAGAATGGCATAAACAGAAGAAAACACGGAAAACTCCTTCTGGAGTGGTCCAGTCAGAGTCCTGACCTCAACCCGATTGAGATGCTGTGGCATGACCTCAAGAAAGCAATTCACACCAGACATCCCAAGAAAATTGCTGAACTGAAACAGTTCTGTAAAGAGGAATGGTCAAGAATTACTCCTGACCGTTGTGCACGTCTGATCTGCAACTACAGGAAACGTTTGGTTGAAGTTATTGCTGCCAAAGGAGGTTCAACAGGTTATTAAATCCAAGGGTTCACATACTTTTTCCACCTGCACTGTGAATATTTACATGGTGTGTTCAATAAAAATATGGTAACATTTAATTCTTTGTGTGTTATTAGTTTAAGCAGACTGCGATTGTCTATTGTTGTGACTTAGGTGAAGATCAGATCACATTTTATGACCAATTTAGGCAGAAATCCATATCATTCTAAAGGGTTCACATACTTTTTCTTGCAACTGTATGTGTATATTATTTTTTATTAATTATATAAATATCTATATATATTAATGTATCATATGCAGACCTAAAATGTTTCACAAATTTACCTATTTACTTTAGGATGCTATTATAATAGAGTGTAATATTATCTCATAAATATATATATATATATATATATATATATATATGAACAATTGGGAATTGCACCCGGCATCATAGGAGTGCTGCTGTATATTTTTTCTTCATATATATATATATATATATATATATATATATATATATATATATACAGTAGTATATTTAATATATATATACAGTATGTATATATATATATATCGTACTATATATATACAGTGTGTATATATATTATGCATTTATATATAGTATATATTTTATATATATATGGTATTATACTTACAGTGTAATCTCTTTACCGCCCAATATTTAATATGTGCAAAAATAACTAATATGAATAGCTGAGTGTGTTTATCTGGTGTAGCCGAGCTGATTTTTGTTTGCCTCCTGATAAAGCTTCTGAAAAACAGGGAATGTGCATCGAGGGACAGGCATCATTGTCACTGTAGTGGGAGATTGAGCACTTATATCCAGGGATGTATATCTCCTATTGAATGATGTACTATTGAAGGAACAGTAGATTCTCCTGACAATATGTTATATATTTTGATCCAATGGCTGTGATAGCATTAGTGCTGTGATAGGATTCATTTCTTTAAGATTATAGGTAGTGTGGTCTATATATACTAGTATTATAGTATTATATATTATGATATTTATGATCTTTTATTGGCAGTGCTTTGAGATATGAGTGTAGCCATTTTCTATATTTTTCATTCCATAGCTGTGTGACATATGCAGTTCCTGAAAATGTTTTATGTTATGTAATATACACCCAGCATGGCCTGGTATGGTTGACAGGGTTAATCACCCCGTTCACCCCTTTCAGAAGGGGCAGGAAATAGCTGTTCCTACTTCCTGACTAGAGAGAGAGTAGACTAGAGTGAGTGTGTGACGAGGGAGGAAGCAAGTCCATGTGCTCCTTCTCCTTAGGCCTCAGAATCCAGAGACTAACAGATCTTTGTGAAAGTTACTGCTTCTGCTAAAGAAAGATAGAAAGAAAGGAGAACTTAATATCTGCATGGCAAGCATAAGAGTCAGCAAGATATACTGTGACTACAGCCAACCAGACTTTGCTGCATGTAAGGGATTACAGTTAAGACACCCATCACACTTAACCACATCCTGGCCAGATGTGCCTCTAAGACCTGTATCTGGTAGTAGACACTACAGCCACAATTGCCAGATTACAGTCAGCTGCCAGAGTGAGAGAGACTAGATGCATACCCAGAGTGCCATTATTTTGCCAGCCTTAATACCTTGCCATCTGGGAAAATATTTTTCACTATGTCCAGATTATTCTTCGATATACTACAACCCTTATTTTGCAGTTAGTAAAAATAGATACTTATTCATCTGCCTCTGGCCTGAGTTTTTGACTCCTATTACACCATATATTAGCCCTTGCACCTTGCACTATACACACTCTGCCTTGCACCCATCCCGACACCTAACATCATGGGCACCTCAGCTACCATCAGACAGTGATAGAATCAGGGTGTGCCCTGAGGAAAGAAGCGGTGCCCCCTTCTTGCACTGCGCTGGCTCTAGGAAGCATTGTTGTGTGTGGACAGCCACTGTGATTGACCATAAAAACCGGAGCCAATACCATTCCCATCCTCCAATCCGTCTCACGGGTCGCTGCACAAATACCTTTATATGGCATAATTATTGCTGGATCCCTCATTAGGGGTTGCCTTCTGTTCTGTGCAGCATATTATTTCAGTGTTGCCATTTTCAGCCACAGTTTTTCTTCTATGTTCAGCTGATATCTGATTTATCCTATGTGAGGGATTAGCTCTCTTTCGGGGGTCACTCTCACAATTAACTCCACAAACAGCCGGGTTACAGGGCCAATCTTGTGCTTTAATCTCGCTCCAGAAAAACATAAATAATACAAAACAAACACCTGCCCGGCTGGGCTCTAACTAAACATATGGTACAATCCCTGACTCACCTATACAGTGCTGTTCAGATACAGTGTCAGGTCGGGCTTCCTCAGCCAAGCGCATATCAGCCCCCCAGGCTGTAACACGTCAGTCCAGGCTATGTCCCAGCCTTGTGGTTTCTCAGCCTAGCCCGGCTGAAACCAGACACCCAGAGCCTCACCCGGCCTCTCTTTGCAACCACGACCCCGACTGACAGTCTGGGATGGGCTTTTACTCCCCAGTAATGATCCCAGGTGATTACACCTGGGGATCCCTCATGCTAGGGAAAACCTGCCCTGGAATGGGAGGGGTGGATTGGGAGATCTGACTACCAACCTAGCTCCCAATCCAAGTAAAATCCAGCCCTTAACTACTAAACAAAATAGCTCCAGCAACTGTGCCTTGCTGAAGCTAGCACCACTCTGGAACTTTACTTATCTTACCCAGTTGAGAAACCTGGGTGAGATATACCCCTCTTCCAGGATCCTTATTCACTTTAGCGTTCACATCACCACACCTATTATAATATACTACTATACTATATGTACCACAATACTACTAGATTGGTGCTAGAAAATCTAGTAATGCATTATTTTCAGTTTGGACATCATACCTCTGTTCTTATTGGAGGTATTGCAGTTATGAGATTCCATTTGTCCTTTGAGGTCATATATTGGTCTTCAGTTTTTATAATTATTATGTCCTATCATGATATCATATTGTGTAAGTTTTGATTGCAATAAAACTACAGGTAAATCCATTTTTCTGAATGTCCCTGTTAGCTAATACCAGTGGGAATAACTATGTTAAAGGAAACCTGTCACATCCTTTATGCTGCTTTCACTGAGGTCAGTGTTATATAGTGACAAACATGCATATTTCAAGGGAATCTGTTTTTCAATTATTATTATTATTATTTTTTTTTGAACAATAATTTTTATTAAGTTATTTTTTTACAGTAATGCGCATGCGCAGTCCTCTCCATCATGTTACAACAGCACAGCAGTCCGGACTGTGTATTTTAGTGGCACTTGAGAGCTGTCAGCGGAGGAACCGAGGGGAGCAGGAAAATAATAAATTGCAATATGGACTCCTTATCTGCAGTACTGCTCATCTATTACTTATGTGCTCATATTAAGTGGTTGCAGAGTACATAAGCTGAAAGTATATACCCGAGAAGAGTCATGGCCTGCCAGAGAGGAGTCAGGCTTATTCATGAATTCCCCCTCTCCCGCAGACGACTGGGAGTTCTCTGCCTAGCAGAACACTGTCAGTCATCAGCAGGTAGGCGGGGAGATCAGGAGCTCATGAATAAGCCGGACTCTTCCCTGGCAGCCTGTGACAGATTCTCTTTAACCACACTCTACTAGAGAACACTTACAGACTACAGCAAATATACAGCAGGTGCTAATATCACCTTGAAAGCAGTAAAGTTCAATCATATGAAGTAATACGGACATTTAATTCCTTTAATTAGTGTAAATACTACAGACAGACACAGATAGATAGCTAGGTAGATAGCTAGATAATGTATAGACAATAGATAGATAGATAGATAGATAGATAGAATAGTAGAGATTCAATAGATAGATAGATAGATAGATAGATAGAATAGTAGAGATTCAATAGATAGATAGATAGAATAGTAGAGATTCAATAGATAGATAGATAGATAGAATAGTAGAGATTCAATAGATAGATAGATTCAGTTGTAAGTGGCTCTTTAGGAGAAAGTCACTTTGGGCCTTACACTTTCCACTCTTACAGCATTACCCATGTTGCAATGGGTTTCTTCAAACCCAGTTAAAGGGCTTGTACAGGATTATTAAAACTTGGTTGCTTTCTTACAAAAACACTGCCTGTCCTGTCCACAGACGGTGTGTTGTATTGCAGCTCAGCCTCATTCACGTCAGTCAAGTCTAGCTGCAATACCAGACACAATCCATGGACAGGTGTGGTGGGGTTTCTGGAAGAAAGCAGCACGTTTTTCTAGCTCTGGATAACCATACATAGATAATATTAAAAAGATAGACAGTACATATGAAAAGCAAATGAAACACAAATATATTAATTAAAGGCATGCACAAATATATATGGACATTCTTTGCTGGTCTAATAAATGCAGACACCTAACCTGAGCACCACATGCCATCAAGTAACAGTGATCAAAAACATATGGAATATATCCAAATAACGCCCGTCACAGCCAGACTGCAAGGTATCAGCGCCTGGACGTTACTAAGAACCTTTCTAGTAGGGATTCAGGTTTTAAATCACTTGTATTAAACATAAAATATAATTTGAATTATTAAAAAATTTATTTGTTGAGGTTATACATAAGAAAATAAAAAATATATATACAGTATATATACATACCAGTATTGGAGCCGAAACGTTGTACCGCAAGGTTGATTAAAGACTAATTTTACTTCTTCAAGACCGGAGTGCCGTCCTTTTTCTGGATTCATTGATTGGGGTAAGAGGTCGATTCCCCTGGAACGTGCACCCATTTTTTCCATCTTTGTAGTCAGTGCCGCCATTTTTCGTATTTATATATATATATATATTTGTGTAATATATATTAGGCCCCTTTCACACGGGTGTTGCGGGAAAATGTGCGGGTGTGTTGCGGGAACACCCGCGATTTTTCCACGTGAGTGCAAAACATTGTCATGCATTTTGCACTCGCGTGAGAAAAATCGCGCATGTTTGGTACCTAAACCTGAACTTCTTCACTGAAGTTCAGGCTTGGGATCATTATTCTGTAGATTGTATTATTTTCCCTTATAACATGGTAATAAGGGAAAATAATAGCATTCTGAATACAGAATGCATAGTAAAATAGCGCTGGAGGGGTTAAAAATAAAATAAAAAATTAACTCACCTTAGTCCACTTGCTCGCGTAGCCGGCATCTCCTTCTGTCTTCATCTTAGCTTTGTGTAGCAACAAGGACCTTTGGTGATGTCACAGTCATCACATGATCCATCACCATGGTAAAAGATCATGTGATGGATCATGTGATGACTGTGACGTCACCAAAGGTCCTTGTTGCTACACAAAGCTAAGATGAAGACAGAAGCAGATGCCGGCTACACGAAAAAGTGGACTAAGGTGAGTTAAACTATTATTATTTTTTAACCCCTCCAGCGCTATTTTACTATGCATTCTGTATTCAGAATGCTATTATTTTCCCTTATAACCATGTTATAAGGGAAAATAATAATGATCGGGTCTCCATCCTGATCGTCTCCTAGCAACCGTGCGTGAAAATCGCACCGCATCCGCACTTGCTTGCGGATGCTTGCGATTTTCACGCAGCCCCATTCACTTCTATGGGGCCTGCGTTGCATGGATTATCGCAACGCAACGCACAAAGAGGATGCGTAAAAATCACCGCTTATGTGAACAGCCCCATTGAAATGAATGGGTCGGTATTCAGTGCGGGTGCAATGCGTTCAACTCACGCATCGCATCCGCGCGGAATACTCATCCGTGTGAAAGGGGCCTTAGTGTAAGGTATTGCCCTCTCTTAGTTGCTTGCTTTGCACATAAGTACTTGCAAATTAAATGTATGAAATTAAATGCATCAATCTGAAATCCATGATCATGTCCTTGTAGGAGACAGATTTAATAATTGCATTATTTTTTTGGGCAGGTCAACATTGATCACTTCACCAAAGCTGTGACCATGAAGAACTTGGTGGAACCATCACCCTCAAGTTTTGAACTGGCCCAGAAGAAGATCTTCGCTCTAATGGAGAAGGACTCTCTGCCCAGATTTATCCGCTCAGACATCTATCAGGAGCTAGTGAAGTAGCGGTGTGATGGAGCTGTGCAGGGCACCCCCAGCACACCTTGACTTTCACCCTCTGGTTTGCTGATCTGTTGTTTCTGCAGTTGCTTTTTCTAATGGGCTCTTTCAATTGACTGTTGTTGCCAATCTGTCCATTATTTCACAGATTAAAGAAAGCCTGCACAACTTCTGCTAGTTATAAATAGTACAAAAAAAATTATAAAAAGTTATCCCATTTAATTCATTTACCAAGTTCTTGATGATGTGAGAAGTAGTAGAAGAGCATATGGAATGCAATTATTGCGGTGGCTTGGTCCGTTCCATTTATCGCCCCACCTGCCCCTTGTGGTTTTGAGACAGCACTTTGCACAACAGATCATGGATTAGTAAAAGAAGCCACATGTAATACATCTAGGGGTGGGGGGTATTTTTAGTCAGAGCAGAAATTGATATCTACCACACAACTAAATTAGCAGAAAAATATCACAAAACAACTATTGGATTAGAGCCAAGGTTAACGCTAACTCATCAAGGCCTTGATCTGCATAGGAGTAGAGTGTTCCAGATGAATGCCCTCTTCATGCTGATCATGATTTATGGGGAGTACACCTTAAAGTCATCTCAAAGAACTTCTGTGTAGACCTCAAGTAAAGCCGGAGGAACGGAAGTTCTGATCTGGATGCCATTGAAAAGTAACCTATTTAACATACATAGGCACACTCCCTGCTAATTTGTGAGTCAAGACTGCTGACCATGAGGAATGGTTCAAGTTTCCAAACACTAAAGGCATAGTAATGCTTCCCTATAATATGACATTGACATATTACAGTAGACCTATTAATACAGCTTCTGAAAAATGTATTCACAATGCATGTACACGTCCTAGTGACCTGCAGAGACAGTCACAGTAAGTTATTTTCTGAAGGCAATACTTACCCTGTAGGATGGTACTCCCAGCTCCAGGATAAGTATTTGTGAAGGAGACATGTTGTAAGGTTCCGGGAATGGGGTGAAAAGCTTACAGAAAGGTATGATAAAGGGTAGTTTCAGAAGTACAGGGGAACCTAAATGATTTAATATGGAGATGAGAGCTCAGTAATGGTAACGGGGCCTTACGTGGTAAGGTGGCACTGAACGTTCCAGGTAATATACTGTAAATGAGGTTAGAGGGATGGCTACTCCATGCGGGTCAGTATGAATTTTTACATCTGGGACTGTAACATTTCAAAAAGAAAAAATACTAATTGCTTAGAGAGTACATTATCACTTTTTAGAAGTGGGTAATCTCTAGATAATGCAGTTTACTATTTTATTTGGCACCTAATTTCTTTCTCATAAGTAAAAATATAGTCCACATGACCATATGGCCTCCTAGCCTTGAGTGTGAGCAGGACATATCCCTAATATGATGTGTATATGTAAGAAGTAGGCCCCCCAAAAAATAAGCTATGGTTTTGCTAAAGCTAACAATAAATTAAAAAGTTTGTTCTATGTTGAGGTGTAAAGGTGACCATATACATTAGTCTAAAGCTGACCAAAATGGACAATTTCAACCAAAACGAACGTTCTTGGGTTAAAATTTAACAATGAACGATTGTTTTAGCCGACTGATGACAGACCGTTATCATTTGAAAAGAAGTCAGACATGTTTAATATTTTCATTTGTTACTTGTTTGTAGTTGACTAAAGATCTTTCTTTGAAATATGTCTGTGAAGGTTCTCATTTATCCAGGTCATGGTATATATCTGTAAAGAATAAATCAAGGCAACTGTACGTACTGTAGATTTCTTGAAAATGTTTCACTCGTTCTTCCAACAAGCTTTCTCAATTCTGAGTGATTGCACAAAAATTCTGGGAATAAATATGTAACTGACTCAGTGAAACGTTTTCAAGAAATCTACAGTACGTCCAGTTGCATTGATTTATTCTTTACAGATATATCTTTCTTTGAAAGAACGTTCCTAGAAAGGTCTTTCCTCAATCACCCAATTTGATCAACTGGCTGAGTCTGAGAACCAAATGTTCACCAGATGTTTGTTTAACTTTTGTTCCACCAGCAGTCAACTTCTATCTAATGTGTATGGCCACCTTAAAACCAGAGTTTGGTCCAGTAACCTGAGGCAATCATGACATTTTCCCATAGGCATCTCTATCTCTGTCCTGGCGGGAATGGTTTGATTGGTCAGAGTCGCCAACTCAATTCGTAGTGTCATCTCCTAAATCATTGAACTCAGTTGTACCATGTCCTGTTAAGTGTTAAACCTAGTTAGGTTTACACAAAGAGCAGCCTGTACATGAGGGACCCTTTCTGTAAGGCAGGAACGTGGGCTGAATAATTGCTTTACGTGTAACCTAGGATAGTACTTTATATGGAAACTATTGAAACACCGCTCGGATTATCATCCTGTAGAGGTGGATCAAAGCAAAGGCATGCATTCCCTTTAGATGTTGTAAGTGTTCTCTGCTAGGACTGGTTCAGTAGGAAGGCGCATATGACTTTGGTTTCTTAAAATTAAAATTGCATCATATCATAGCTATCATGAAATCTTTCTCTCATAAGAGTATCAATCCCATGTATACAGTGTAGGTAGCCAATTTGAGAGTCTATCAGTGGTCTCTGACTCAGTGAATGCATAGGTTGCATATTAAAGGGCATGCCCAAGACTAGAAAAAGATGGGTGTTTTCTTCAAAAATCCACACTGCCCCTGTCCAAGGGCCTGCATCATTGACTGCAAAGGAGCTGAGCTGCAATACCTGGTGGTGTTTTTGGAAAAAGCTGCCACGTTTGTCTAATCCAGGACAACCCCCTTTAAAGGGTTTCTGTCATCCAAAAACTCGGTATCAAGCTGGCTGACATTAGCGATGTGCTAATGTCAGCTGAACATAAATGTATTACTTACACCTCCCTGAGTGCCGCCGTTATTGGTAAATAATTGTCAGCCAGCTTGATACCGAGTTTTTTGATGATGGAAACCCTTTAATATTGGTCCGCAGGTTTTCTATACTGCTTCTAGTGAACAACAGTCTAATTGTAGACAATAGGTTACAGCCAGTAGAAAGCTTAGCCTCTGTTATCCCCGTCTTGTGGTTTTACAGATTTTTTTTATTTTTTCCCTAAGTGTTTTTGTAGTGTCAGTTCAGGTTGCCTAGAAACCACTTGTCTTCCTAGCCGGGCAACCACCATTAGAGTACTTGTCGCTATTTGTTTCCAATAGTTATGAAATATTTGATTTGGATTTTGTTTTGTCTGCAGGAAATTCTATATCCATATTACACAGACTTAATTTAAAGGCTATGTACACCTTTGTGTGCATTTTTATTATTGCATTTTACTAATTTTGGGCTAAAAATAATTTGGTAATTATATTAATTGGTAATTATAATAACTGGTCTTTATTAAAAAATATTGAGCCGTTCTGTCACAAATGGTTAACTGTTTTTCAAGCTGTGTGAATCCTATTTTCACTTTCACTTTGTGCCTGTCATCTAATAACCCTTATCTACTTATTACTAAGAGGTCATAAACACTTATTTAAGCCACATTGTTAATCAGTAAGATAAGGATTGAGCCTTAATGCGTGTTTATAAGGTCAGAGAGCAGAGATAAGGAGCCTGTCAGCTCCCCAACTGACGAAAAAGAGAGAAAATCCAGAGGCTGCTACTAGAGCGTCTCAGCTCAGTAAAGAAAAAAGGACTACATATTTTTAATAAAGACCAATTGAAAAAAAGGTTTTTTTTTTACCTCTCAATGAGTACAATGCAGTAATAAAAAAATGCCCCCAAAAGGTGTACATAGCCTTTAAATGTTACAAATTATTCAGTCAGCCAGCAGAAAGCATGATAAATTTGCATTAGGCTCCATTCAGACGTCCGTATGAATGGTCCGGATCCGTTCCGCCGGAAAAGATGTGGACAGCACACAGTGTGCTGTCCTCATCCGCACTTTTGTTCCGTTGCCCTGAACTTCTGGTCTGTGGCGCCGCAAAAAAATAGAACATGTCCTATTCTTGTCTGCAATAGCGGACAAGAATAGGCATTTTCTATTATAGTGCCGGCCATGTGCAGATCCGCAAAACGCTTACAGACGTGTGAATGGACCCTAAATCATATTCAAAAGCAAACAAGATAAGAGAGAATTGATTAGTAGAGCCACCTCATTCTGCCAAAACGTTCATAAAGCTAAGATGCGCAAGTCATATAAGGCGGCCTGTAACAGTTTAATATACAGAAACTAAAAGAACACATAGAAGTGTCTACTATTCACATGCAGCAGATTTGCAGCAGAATTTTCTGCAGGTATCCCATTATTGTGAATGGGGCTTGCAGAAGTCCACATGCTTTCTAGCAAGTTAGTTCCATTCTGAAACTAATTTTCAGTCACATAAATTTCTGCAGCAAATCTGCCCTGTGTGAATATATGTAACATTGTCTACAAAAGGGTCATAGCCCATTGAATCCAATAGCCATTTTGAGCCAGTCAGCTACTTGTAATATAAAGCAGGACACATTGGCAATAACAGAAAATAATACCAATATTTTAACGCTTTTTGCTTGTTATAATTTTATAGGAGTTCTGCACAGCTCAGTCTTCTACCGTGGTTATTTTTGCAATATGTTATATGTTGCATTCTTGCTTTGCAGGAGAAATGCCAGTCTAATGTTCTGTACAATCCATTATAGTTAGCAGATATATATCTAAGAGCCAAGCTTCCTTTACCGTACAAAAAAAAGTCCAAAAAATTGGTAAAGCACTTTATCATTGAATGATCTGGTATTATTTGGTCTGTAGACTGTCCTGGTATAAGAACCCTAGTTATGAGATATAGAGTGGTTGATGTATGGAAATAGGTGAATGGATAGGATTACTCTCATGTCAGCCAATATGAGACACCTGTCACAGAGGGTAAAAATGATTACTAGAGATTGACTAAAGAATATGCCAAGTGCTAGTGACTGGTGACTAGTACATTGGTAGGAAGACTGTTTAGGGCTATGGTGCCGTTAGGAGGTTAGTTTCCACCTAATGGGACCACCGGGACAGTTTAAAGTGTAATATTTTTTTTTTTGTTTTTTTTTTGTAATGTATTGTGGCAGTGATACTGACCATTTTTGTAATATACTTTAATTACTGAAATCATCCATTTCTATTAGAAAAATAGCTCCGTGGTCCATTTTGAGCCTTAGCGACGCTCCTCTGTCTTCTGTTTACATACCACAGTCAGTGTAAAGCAAGTCAGAGGTCAGAGGAGTGTTGCTGCTAAGGCTCAAAATGGGTCACGTTAGAGCTGTTTATCTAATAGAAATGTACTATTTCAGTAATTAAAGTATATTACAAAAATGATCAGTATCACTGCCCCTTTACATTACAAAAATAAAAAAAGAATAAGATTTACACTTTAAATGCCACATCCGTCTATTAGGTTACATGGTTCACAAAGATCATCTATTTCAAAGTCTCTTCAAAAAAAATAGGATGGGTGTCTAAACTGTTCCTCAGACCTAGCCCATATTACAAAGTTTAGTGAAGGTCTACAATGGCCAATAATTACCAATCCATGTAATGTTTATGGATTTACAATAGATTGATGACATAAGATCAGCGTCATTAATGTGGACTCTAAGTACATTCCTACGTTTTTTTTAACCAGTATGAAATATGTTGGTCATACACTGGTAACGATCACTAGGTCAATGTCATCTTTAAACACACTTCTAAATGTTTCATTGCTCCAATGCATCTACATCTACAAGGAGTGGGGTAAGACATGACTGCAGGACACGACTACAAAGGGTTTGTAGTCTGTAGACTCCTAGATGCGTAGGAGCAATTTACACCACATGGTGCGGTATTTTACACATGCCATACGTTCCTTAGACCATGGCTCATAGACTATTGACATTACCTTTAATACCTAATCTGTGGGAATAGTCAATAGCAGGCACTGATTTTGTTACTACTGGTACAAGGACTTGCAGAGAAAGCTTAGATGGTGTCTCCTACATATTAATATATATAATAGCTGCTCTTTGACCTCGCTATACGTTTTCTGCACTTGCATGGCGATAATGACGTGCTTGCAAACATTCCTGCAATGACTTTATTGATTACATCACCAAGACTGAAAGAAACGACGGCATCTAAGAAATACTTCTTGAGTGGATCATTAGCTGCACATCATTATGTGAACAACTAGCAGAGGGAATGCTAACAATGCTAAAAAAACATTGACATTTTTATCATACAACTGGGCATTATGTCACCTCCTGCTTTCACCACTGATGATGGGATACATATATATTTGATCAGATCAGTGTGACATTATATTTCAGTCTACTTAATGTATTCAATTTATCTTCCAGCTGATTCAAGCAGCAAAAAAGCTGCAGGTTACACGTGTCTGGCTCCCCATCTATCAGTCATTCCATAGATTTCTAGTGTTGCGCATCTCTGAAGTCATAGGGGGAACATTCAGCGCTTGACATTTTGAAGCAACGATTTCTGAGTCAACCTGTTTGCTCAGTAACCAGGGAAGGGATACACTCAGTGATCTATGGTAATAAATAAATACAATTAGGCGCCAGCAGTAAAATGTTAGGCGCCCGCACTCCAGGGAGTAGATCAACCTTGTTTCAACTTTCCCACTGTGGGTCATTAAAGTCTATCATGAGCAGACTGCCTTTATCATTTGGACATAGATAAACCATCTCGCATTATTTTACAAGTTGATGCATGTGTCCCCAGGAGGTACTTGGATAGAACTAGAAGAGGTTATAAACACTGCAATGACGTGCGGCAAGTAACTGCGCTGTAATAGCCAGAGACGAGCATCACTTCTTGGTTAGAAACCCTGCCAGGTTATTTCCCAGATAACAAAATGTTCTCCTCAAAATATCTGTCTCTATAAGCATACCTAAAAAGGTCACAGAGAGGAACCAGAAGTATATTGATGAACTTAAATCACGGCCATGTTATGTTTTCTAGTTACTAGGCAGTCGCAGAGAATCTAAAAGGCACTATCTTGACTGTGCACAGTGCAGAGCATATGGTCTTCCTCCAAAGTATCTTTCCTTGTAATGCCTATTTCATAGTCCTAGTTCAAGTATTACAGTTAGGGCGCATGCACATGACTGTATTGTGCTTGCGGGTTGTACAGAGCTGTAATGGCACCTATAGAATTTTATAGTGCCATACTAGATCTCTGTTCAGGTTTCCTGTGGTGGCATGCTCCATCATATGGTATATTACAGATGTGTTCTCCACCCCAAACACATCTCTGCCTAAAAGCATTGCACCATAAAAACCATTGTTGAGTGCCTATGGCTCTGTTATCCGGAGCTGCAGGTCACCCTACAGCCACCCCAAACACATCTCGGCCTAAAAGCATTGCACCATAAAAATCCCATAGAGTGCCTATGGCTCTGTTATACGGAGCTACAGGTCACCCTACAGTCACCCCATACACATCTGTGCCTAAAATAATTGCACCATAAAAATCCCATAGAGTGTCTTTGGCTCTGTTATACGGAGCTACAGGTCACCCTACAGTCACCCCATACACATCTCGGCCTAAAAGCATTGCACCATAAAAATCCCATAGAGTGCCTATAGCTCTGTTATATGGAGATACAAGCCCCCCTACAGCCACCCCATACACATCTCGGCCATGTGCATGAACCCTTATAGAAGAAGGAAATAAATTGCAGTCTGTAGTTTGCTTAAAGTACAATGTGACACAGCTGATATCAATAGATGCGCACTTCGTTTCAAAAAATAAAAACTAAATTAACATTTGCTGGCAAATATATATACCAACGAATAATGAGACCAATTTAGCTAAGGGGCTGTTCACATCTCGGATGGAAATGTAAGACATTACGTTTCCATCAATTAAATGTAACCCTTTTTTCTTAGAGGATGTCTTCAAATCTTCATTTGAAACAATATGTATGTATATCTGTAAACGTATAAACTAAACAAAAATAAATAAATAACCGTGAAATTGTATATGTTTGTCTACCTTTTTTCATGTACAGAGCATCTAACATATATAAGGCTACTTTCACACTGGCGTTTTGGCTTTCCGTTTGTGAGATCCGTTCAGGGCTCTCACAAGCCGTCCGAAACCGATCAGTTTGCATTGTAATGCATTCTGAATGGAACAGGATCCGCTCAGAATGCATCAGTTTGCCTCCGTTCCGTCTCCATTCCACTTTGGAGGCGGACACCAAAAATCTGCTTGCAGCGAGTGTGAAAGTAGCCTCAAATGTAAGGGGTTGTGCCCCTAATATAAATGTATTCAGTCCGACAGATATCGCTGTTATATCACTTTCCCCAAATTCCACAATGTACCAAAACTGAATCATTCTGAAGTTATTGGCCTACCATTACACCTTGTGGCAAATCTGGTTTGGTATTCAGTTGCTGTAGGTCACGTCCTGCATTGGAGGCTTTTAATGTAGGATGCACAATGTCACTCAACTCACTGCCCTAAGGCCTAATAGGACAGTAGACACATTATAAACCAAGATTCAAGCATAGGGGATAAGAGAAAACTGCAAATGAGGAACATTTGAAGAAAAAAACAACAACGTAGGAAAGGGAGCTACATTCATTGATAAAAATACACTATAGAATGGAAAGTAGTTTATGGCACAACCCCTTTACCCCCCATTCCCCGTTAAAAATGAGACGTGAACAGCCCCTAATATGGAAGTACAACAGTATAGCTACTGAGGGTTTATTCCATTGCGGCTGTCTACTGGCGGATTGTGATGGTGATGTATTGCATGTACTGCATATGAATTAATATTTCTCTTTGCAACTATCTGGCTAACATTATATATACTCTATGTACACTGCATGTGAAATAAATAGTAATAACTAGCCTTGTGTTTGTGTAATCAGTCCTGATGGGACCAAGCTGGTGGCAACAACAGTGAATGAAAAAATGCTATGCAAATGGTGTGTGTGATGTGATGGGTGTACTGAGGGTCCATATGCTATCTCCCATGAGTCCCTACCAATGATGAATCAAGTGTGGTAATAAATGTACCAAACTGCAAATAGGAAAAGTACTAGTGTTTATCGAGCACCATAGTGCTCGGGGGTTCGGGCCGAACACATCTGAATGCTCGGGTGCTCTGCTGAGCACCCGAGCACAATGGAAGTCAATGGGAGAATCCGAGCATTAAACCAGGCATCCCCTGCTCTGAAGAGGGGATGGTGCCTTGTTCATAGGAAAAGGTCAGAAATTGATGGAAACACCACCGAAATGGTTCGGGAACAGCATGGGGAGGATGTCTGGATGCATCTTGGACTCCCAGGTCACTTCTGGGAACGATGTTGTCCGAGTAGTACGCCACTTTTACAGACTGACAATAATACGCAGAAAACCAAAGATAAAATTGGTTTTAGATGAAAAATTGTTAGGAAACATTCTTTCCTGTATATTTAATTGTATATAAAGTGCAAGTGCTGCCAAAAATTACAAGGAAGAGGCACTCCGATACAACCTGTATATCACATAAAGGAGGGCCTCATTCACATTGTGGTACAATTGTTCAGGTAGTGGGACTCCTACACTCATAAAGCCTATGCACTAAGTGAAAGGGCTGCCAAAAATTACAAGGAACTGGCACTCCAATACACCCTTTGTTATACATAAAGTAGGGCATCATACACAGACTTGAAAAATGATGATTGATGGCCTGCTGGTGACCCTCAAAAACATTTGGAGCAAGCGCCTCCTGATCTGACCATCTAAAACATTATGGGCGAGGGCCTGCTGCCACTTTGGTGACTCTAGATAACCTTAGGGCCGATCGCATGTCCCCGTGATGGCAACGATCCATTCAGATGTCTGCCCTATCAACTTTCGATGTTATTTTCAGTGCCAACCACGGTGACCACGGGTAAGGGGGATTCAGGGTTCGATTACGCAGAGGGCTAACACAACCAAGCAAGGCAGCATGCGCGCAAATTACCTATTAGGTATAATTAGGTGAGTGCCTGCAGGTGAGCTGGCTCTGTAAAAGATTTTAGGTGCGGGGCTGCAAGTGAGATGACCCTGTAAAAGATTTTAGGTGCGGGCCTGCAGGTGGGCTGACCCTGTAAAAGATTTTAGGTGCGGGCCTGCAGGTGAGCTGACCCTGTAAAATATTTTAGGTGCGGGCCTGCTGGTGAGCGGACCTTGTAAAAGATTGTAGGTGAGGGCCTCCTGGTGAGCTGACCCTCTAAAAGGTTGTAGGTGGGGGCCTGCAGGTGAGCTGACCCTCTAAAACATTAAATGCAAGGGCCTGCAGATGAGCTGACCCTGTAAAAGATTGTAGGTGAAGGCCTGCTGGTGAGCTGACCCTGTAAAAAATTATATTCGAGGGCCTGCTGGTGAGTTGACCCTCTAAAAGGTTGTAGGTGAGGGCATGCAGGTGAGCTGACCCTCTAAAACATTATATGCGAGGGTCTTCAGGTGAGCTGACCCTGTAAAACATTGTAGGTGAGGGCCTGCTGGTGAGCTGACCCTGTAAAATATTATATGCGAGGCCATGTGACGAATAAGCATGTTGATATGATGGAAGAGAAGGAGGAGGATGAGAAAAGGAAGATTCAACCATATACCCTTGTTTGTAAAGTTTGTTTGGGAATACAGTGTATTCAGCACATTATAAACAACACATTTAAAGTGGCTTTATGTTCATCAACCTTCCTCTGGTGGAGATGAGAAGTCATGGTCAATCCAGGCCTTGTTCTTCTTTTTATAAGAGTCAACCTGTCAGCATTTTCAGTTGACAGGCGGATACACTTATCTGTTATAATGCCACCAGCAGCACTAAATACCTGCTCAGACAAAACGCTGGTGGCAGGGCAGGCCAGCACCTCCAAGGCGTAGAGCACCAGTTCATGCCACGTGTCCAGCTTGGACACCCAGTAGTTGTAAGGCACTGAGGGATCATTAAGGACGCTGACACAGTCTGCTATCTTCCCAAAAATTTCCCTCCTTGTGACACTAGGCCGCGCATCAGGGTGAGGGTGCTGGCGGGGTGTCATGAAACTGTCCCAGGCTTTGGAGAGTCCTGCCCTGCCTCTGTTGGAACTGCTGTGTTTTCCCCTTGTCTCCCCTCCTCAGTTTGCCCAAGGAACTACGGACTCTGCCGCCAGCATTGTCACATGGAAATTTTTGGAGCAATTTTTCAACAAGGATCCTCTGGTATTGCACTGTTTTGCTGAATGAGAGATGAGAAGTTCTCTTTGTTGGGGGGTCGAGAAGGGTGAACAACCAGTAATCCGTGTTGTCTAAAATGCGTATAACGAAGACGAACTGAGGGTGGTCTGGCTATCACCCTGTGTATTGTCTTCCCCCATTTCCACCTCTTCCACATGCAAAGCGTTGTCCTAATTGTGAGCAGCGAGCATTTGAGTAGACACAGAAGTGGGATGGTTATGCTGATAATAGCGTTATCGCCGATTACCATCTGTGTTGATTCCTCAAAGTTTCTTAAAACCTCACAGAGGTCAGACTTCCATGCCCACTTGTGAATAGCAGAAGCGACGACCATGTTGCAGCTGTTATTACACTACTGCCCTCTGTTGCTCACAAAGCCTGGCCAACATTTGGAACGTTGAGTTCCAGCTTGTGCTCACGTCGCACAACAGCTGGTGAGCTGGCAAATTCAAGCACTGCTGCAGCGTTGACAGACCGGCTGAAGCTGTCAATAACTTGCGGAAATGTGCACACACTCGGCGCACCTTCACCAGTAGCTCTGGCAAATTGGGGTAGGTTTTAAGAAACTGCTGAACCACTAAGTTTAAGACGTGGGCTAGGCATGGGATGTGTGTGAGCTTGCCGAGCTCCAAAGCCGCCACCAAGTTAAGGCCATTAGACACAACCATGCCTGGTTCTAGGTTGAGTGGCGAGAGCCACAACTCAGTCTGGTCTCTTATCCCCTGCCACAGCTCTGCGGCGGTATGCTGTTTGTCCCCTAAGCATATCAGCTTCAGCACGGCCTGTTGCCGCTTCCCCTTTGCAGTGCTACACTGCTTCCAGCTACCGACTGATGACTGACTGGTGCTGCATGTGGTTAATTCGGAGGTGGAAGTGGAGGGGGAGGTGGAGGAGGAGAAGTGGGGGTTGGAGCCACTAACGTAGGTGCTGGTGGAAACCCTGATCGACGTAGGACCCACAATCCTTGGCATCGGTAGCACCTGTGCCATCCCAGGGTACGACACACTCCCAGCCTCCACAACATTCACCCAGTGTGCCATCAGGGAAATATAGCGTCCCTGGCCGAATGCATTTGTCCATGTGTCCATGGTTAAGTGAACCTTCCCAGTAACTGCGTTGGTCAGGGCACGTGTGATGTTACGGGACACATGATGGTGTAAGGAAGTCGTGGCACACCTTGAAAAATAGTGGCAGCTGGGGACTTCGTAACGCAGGACGGCCACCAACGTCAGGCTGCGGAAGGCCTCAGTATCCACCAGCCTAAATGGCAACATTTCCAGGGCCAGTAATTTGGAAGCTGCGCATTTAGTACTATGGCCTGTGGGTGGGTAGCTGAGTATTTGTGCTTGGGTTCAAAGGCCTGGGGTAAGGACATTTGGATGCTGCGCTGGGACACAGAAGTGGATGTGGTCGCTGGTGGTGCTTGCAAAGGTCCAGGTTCAGGGTGGGAGGTATCCGGGCCTGCGTCTTGGACAGGAGATTAGCCAGCACGTAACACAAGGGAAGAGGAGGCGGTGGTGTGATCCGCGGACACAGATTTTGGACCCAGGCGTCCGGCCCACCTATTACGGTGCTTTAATGCCATGTGGCGGATCATGCTAGTGGTGGTGAGGTTGCTAGTGTTGACACCCCTGCTCATTTTTGTATGGCACAGGTTGAAAATTACAATTCTTTTGTCGTCCGCACTTTCCTAAAAAAAACGCCAGACTGCTGAACACCTACCCCTTGGCAAGGGAGATTTATGCAAGAGTGTGCTCCAGGGAACAGTTGTGGGCCTGTTTGGTGTGGCCCGCCTTCTGCCTTTTGCCACCCCACTGCCTTTACCTTCTCTTCCACTTCCTCACACTGCTCATCCTCCTGACTTTTTTTACCTAACCACTACCTTAGTGATTGACAACTATGTTCCATCCTCTTCATCAACCTCTTGAGTAATTGACAGTAATTGCCGTTGAATCATTGGCGACTGTGTCTCATCATCATCCACCTCATTAAACAGTAATTGCCGTTCCCCACCGTCATCTTCTTGTGATTGTGAATGCTCAAGAGTTTGGGAATCAGGGCACAAGATCTGTCCCTCTTCAAGCGTGCTTGACGAGAGAGCCAAATCAAGGAATGGCGCTGGAAAGAGCTCCTCAGAATATCCGAGTGTGGGATCACTTGTTTGCCCAGACTCTCCATGGTGGGAGGAAGGAGGATCAGGGTGAGGATTGGGTTTAGCAGACTCTTGGCTACTGAGACTGGACTTGGTGGAAGACAGGGTGGTGCTTAAGCGACTGGAAGCATTATCTGCTGCAATCCAACGGACCACCTGGTCACACTGGTCTGACTTCAAGAGTGGTGTGCTGCGCTGCCCTGCAAAATGGTACATGAAGCTAGGTATTGTGGATGCTCTGGCAGCAGGCAAAGTTTCACCGCGCCCAGGGCCACGGCCCCTGCGTGCACCATCAGCATCACGGTCACTGCCCTGTCCCTTACTGCTCGCTTTCTTCTTATTAAATGTTACATATGATTGAAAGTCTGTCACATGTACAGTAGCGTAGGATTTGGAAGTGTATGCGCAAACAAATTTAAAAAGGTATTTGGGATGTGGAAACGTCACACAGGAGATATACCGCAGATAATGTCAATGCTGTCATCAGCGGCTAATGAAAAATGACAGGGAATGTCACAGGTGTTAGGGATGAGAAAACGTTATACAGGAGAGGTACCACTGGTAATGTCACTGTCCGCAGCGTCTACGCAAAAAAGTACACTGTATGTCACAGATACATTTTTTCAGCGCACACGTTACACTTCAGATGTGGCGCTGGTAATGTCACTGTCAGAAGCAGACACTGTCTATTGAAAAAGTACACTGGATAACACTGATATTTTTTGGATGCGCACACATTACACTGGAGATGTGGCGCAGCTAATGTTACTGTCCGCAGCGGACACCGGCTACAGAAAAAGTACACCGTATAGTCACAGATAAACTTTTTCAGCACAAACGTTACTCTGCAGATGTGGCATTGGTTATGTCACTGTCAGAAGTGGACTCCGTCTAATAAAAAAGTACACTGTATGTCACAGATACATTTTTGGGATGCGCACACTTTACACAGGAGATGTGGCGCAGCAAATGTCACTGTACTCAGCAGACACTGTCTACGGAAAAAGTACACTGGATATCACAGATATTTTTGGGATGCGCACACTTTACACATGAGATGTGGCACAGCTAATGTCACTGTCCGCAGTGGACACCGTCTATTGAAAAAGTACACTGAATGTCACAGATATTTTTTGGATGCTCACACTTTACACTGGAGATGTGACGCAGCTAATGTCACTGTCCGCAGCGGACACCATCTACGGAAAAAGTACATTGTATGTCACAAATACATTTTTTCAGCGCAAATGTTATACTGCAGATGTGGCACTGGTTATGATACTGTCAGAAGCGGACACCGTCTATTGAAAAAGTACACTGTATGTCACAGATACATTTTTGGGATGCTCACACTTTACACTGGAGATGTGTCACAGCTAATGTCACTGTCCGCAGCGGACACCGTCTACGGAAAAAGTACACTGGATGTCACAGATATTTTTTGGATGCGCACACTTTACACTGGAGATGTGGCGCAGCTAATGTCGCTGTCTGCAGCGGCCTAACTATTGTACGCTATTTAGCGCAGGATGCCCTAAAAATAGATATTGCTGCCACACACAATAGTCCTTAGAAGGACTTTTGGTTCTGTAAAGTTTTATCTATTTAGCGCATTTTGCGCTAAAAAAAGATATTGCTGCTATCACACACAATAGTCTTTAAAAGGACCTTTGGGTCTCTGAAAAGTTTTGGTGGTAAAAATATTCTTAAATCACTCCCTACACTGTCTGTCCTTTCCTCAGCACAACTCTCCCTGACTAAGAACGAGCCGAACATGCGTCATCGGGTGCTATAAAGCACCCGAAGACGCATTCCGGCCAGCCAATCACTCTAATGCCAGCAGCCAACATGGCTATGGTATTACAGTGAGGGCAGTACTTACCTGCACGTTTATCGGCTGCCTAGCAGCCAAGAAACGTGCGGGGCGGAGACTCGAGCATTGCGCTCGAGCACATGCGGTATTCACCGAATACCACCATGTGCCGAGCATGCTCGATCACCACTAATACTTACTAAAACATGTAGGCAATATGTAAGACCTTCAAGGGTTCAGGTATATGTGCTAAGGTTGGGGAATATGTACAGCATCTAAGATGAGGTGTTGTCATATTGTGTCGCGGTGGCCAGGTCCCCTTACAGAAAATTGGAGGAAATTTGTGGACCTGAGTGGTATGTGTGGCTTAGGATGATGGAATGAATCAGATTGACACAGTTTTTCCTTAAAACTGTGTTTACTTGACTCACATGGGACAACAAGCTGATGGCTACTACAGTGTTTGATAGGCAACAGGCTTAGTGATTACAGTTTCTCAATGAGGGCACAGGCTTAGTTACAGACAAAGGATGAATTGGTACACTGTATCTTTAAGTGGCAGCAAACACATTACTATTCCTTTAAGAAGCAATGACTCACTCTCCCTCTGGCTTGTGTTGCACACAGTTACTCTTAACCAGTGTCGGACTGTGGTGCCTAGGGCCCACCAGTAAAATTTATTTTGGGGGCCCACCATACAGATACATTCAATTATTATCTGCTCACACAGCAGCAAGATGCTACCAGATGATTGATTATGGGGATTCCTGTAGTGACTTCGAGAAGATAGGTCCTGGGGAGAAGAGGACACTGGCAGCTTTCATCTATACCTAGAAGTTACCTCAGCTCTGATCGTGTCTATAATAATAAACTGGGGAGTTTCTTAGGTTTTTTATATGAACATAGGCTGGTTGAGGTGCTGCATACTGAATATATGTATGTAGTGCAGAAAGTCTATTGCGTTATGTGGCACTTGTGCAGGGGGTGGGAGACTAGGGGCCCACCTTGCTCAGGGGCCCACCGGGGGATTCCCCTGTACCCCTGTGGGCTAGTCCGAGCCTGCTCTTAACACTCTGACTCTCATCTCCTCAAAGTGTCAGCAAAGCAGGTGGCCTTATCTGCATTTATCAGCACTGATACCTTTCCACATGGCCCAATATCGCATAATTTGTACAGTCTCTAACAGGTGCTCACAGGTTGCAATATCTGACTTCACAAAACTGCGCTCACTTAGCTGTCATGGTATAGCTGCTTTGCAACACACACAGTCCCAGGTTGCAATATCTCTCTTCAGAGCCACTTTTCACACACAATTCCGTTGTGGTATCTCTGATTTCTTACACACACAGTCCTAGGTTATGGTATCTTGCTTTACAATCACTATGCACACAGTCGCCCACACAATTTTGCAGACTGGACTCTGTCTCTGAATTGTCCTCTTTAACTGGCCACAGCTGCTTTCGAGTTGCTTGGATAAGGCGACCTCTCTTGACCCCTTAGCTTCATTTCTAAGCCCTCTGTGATATTCAGCTTCTATTTCCCTAGCAATTTCCTGAGGTGTTGTACCCTTCATTAACGTGGCAACTACCCCTGTTAGTACCCTCAGGAATAATACTGGTTCTGTCTCCAGCAGCAGCCACCAGCTCACTCTTCCATGTCCTGTCACTCACGCACACACACTGATTGTTCACACGTCATGCATCTCTCTTGTATTTATAATCTCATCAATGAAGTTCTATACAAGCTCAAGGACATGCCATTTATTAGCCAGCAAAGATTTAACTTCAGCACAGGACCTTTGGTAATAAGATTATCTGATCAGAAGGCTGTGCTTTATCCCATGTATTATCTGGCTCTGATGTTTTACACACACATGCTTCCAGTGATTCCTTTGCCATTTTATAGATCATTATACAGTTTTTACCTTCTTTGCAATACATATACAGTTATAAGGCGTTTCCCTTGTCTTTAGTGCAATTTCTGCAATCTCCATCACATCCTACCCAAGGTATATGACTTCCCCAGATTGCCAGTATGATGCTGCAGTCAACCCTTGATGTTATCACTATACTTTTCTGCCATGGACTCAGTCGCCTACAGGGTGTTTCACACAAGGTACAACGTACACATTTACTATTCCCTTGCTGATGTCTCACTGTGCCTTAGAGGCACAGTATATGGTAAATAATATATCACACTGCATGGCATATCACATTGATGCAAGTGCTGGGAAATATATAGCATGCACAAATACAATATATTAGGAATAGTGGCATATCCTAGCAAGTCACATATCAGTCCAACAGTCATAGGTGCTATTGCCACCAGAACAGGGTCAAATGTTAACCCACAGCACCAGTTACTGTAAAGCAGGAGTGCACAACCTGCAGCCTGGGGGCCACATACGGCCCTCGATACCATTCTGTGCAGCCTCCAGCAATCTGCTAACAGACATATACAGGGAGTGCAGAATTATTAGGCAAATGAGTATTTTGACCACATCATCCTCTTTATGCATGTTGTCTTACTCCAAGCTGTATAGGCTCGAAAGCCTACTACCAATTAAGCATATTAGGTGATGTGCATCTCTGTAATGAGAAGGGGTGTGGTCTAATGACATCAACACCCTATATCAGGTGTGCATAATTATCAGGCAACTTCCTTTCCTTTGGCAAAATGGGTCAAAAGAAGGACTTGACAGGCTCAGAAAAGTCAAAAATAGTGAGATATCTTGCAGAAGGATGCAGCACTCTTAAAATTGCAAAGCTTCTGAAGCGTGATCATCGAACAATCAAGCGTTTCATTCAAAATAGTCAACAGGGTCGCAAGAAGCGTGTGGAAAAACCAAGGCGCAAAATAACTGCCCATGAACTGAGTAAAATGACAAGCGTGCAGCTGCCAAGATGCCACTTGCCACCAGTTTGGCCATATTTCAGAGCTGCAACGTCACTGGAGTGCCCAAGAGCACAAGGTGTGCAATACTCAGAGACATGGCCAAGGTAAGAAAGGCTGAAAGACGACCACCACTGAACAAGACACACAAGCTGAAACGTCAAGACTGGGCCAAGTAATATCTCAAGACTGATTTTTCTAAGGTTTTATGGACTGATGAAATGAGAGTGAGTCTTGATGGGCCAGATGGATGGGCCCGTGGCTGGATTGGTAAAGGGCAGAGAGCTCCAGTCCGACTCAGACGCCAGCAAGGTGGAGGTGGAGTACTGGTTTGGGCTGGTATCATCAAAGATGAGCTTGTGGGGCCTTTTCAGGTTGAGGATGGAGTCAAGCTCAACTCCCAGTCCTACTGCCAGTTTCTGGAAGACACCTTCTTCAAGCAGTGGTACAGGAAGAAGTCTGCATCCTTCAAGAAAAACATGATTTTCATGCAGGACAATGCTCCATCACACGCGTCCAGCGTGGCTGGCAAGAAAGGGTATAAAAGAAAAAAAACGAATGACATGGCCTCCTTATTCACCTGATCTGAACCCCATTGAGAACCTGTGGTCCATCATCAAATGTGAGATTTACAAGGAGGGAAAACAGTACACCTCTCTGAACAGTGTCTGGGAGGCTGTGGTTGCTGCTGCACGCAATGTTGATGGTGAACAGATCAAAACACTGACAGAATCCATGGATGGCAGGCTTTTGAGTGTCCTTGCAAAGAAAGGTGGCTATATTGGTCACTGATTTGTTTTTGTTTTGTTTTTGAATGTCAGAAATGTATATTTGTGAATGTTGAGATGTTATATTGGTTTCACTGGTAAAAATAAATAATTGAAATGGGTATATATTTGTTTTTTGTTAAGTTGCCTAATAATTAGGCACAGTAATAGTCACCTGCACACACAGATATCCCCCTAAAATAGCTAAAACTAAAAACAAACTAAAAACTACTTCCAAAAATATTCAGCTTTGATATTAATGAGTTTTTTGGGATCATTGAGAACATGGTTGTTGTTCAATAATAAAATTAATCCTCAAAAATACAACTTGCCTAATAATTCTGCACTCCCTGTATGTCTATGTTTTGTTGCTGCTCACATGTATCTTTCATGTATCCTCACATTAGAAGTGTAGATTAGACATTAAAGAGGTTCTGCAGTTTGTTTCAAGGGAGTCTTTCACGCATTTTAGACTGTTCAGATCAGGTTATAGACTCTTTGACCCTCATTACAATGTTACCTTTTCTTTCAGGCCGGAGGGCTGAAAGAGGTGTGTTTTTCTGGGCACATCGCCCAGTAACGCCGCCCCTGGGCACCTTCAGGAGCTCATTTGCATACGTTTAAAAAGTGTTTTTTTCATGATCTGGACGAGGAACACAGAAAAGAAAGGTACCATTGTAATGAGGGTCAAAGAGTCTATCACCTGATCTGAGAGGTCTAAAACGTTCAGATTAGGTGAAAGACTCCCTTTAACCACCTCAGTTCCCCTAGCTTAAACACACTTTTTAAAATTCTGAACTACACTACTTTCACGGTTTATTGCTCGGTCATACAACTTACCACCCAAATGAATTTTACCTTTTTTTCTTCTCACTAATAGAGCTTTCATTTGGTGGTATTTCATTGCTGCTGACATTTTTACTTTTTTGTTATTAACAGAAATTTAACGATTTTTTTGAAAAAAATGACATTTTTCACTTTCAGTTGTAAAATTTTTCAAATAAAACTACATTTCTATATAAATTTTTCTCTAAATTTATTGTTCTACATGTCTTTGATAAAAAAAGCAATCAGTGTATATTTATTGGTTTGCGCAAAAGTTATAGCGTTTACAAACTATGGTACAAAAATGTGAATTTCCGCATTTTTAAGCAGCTCTGACTTTCTGAGCACCTGTCATGTTTCCTGAGGTTCTACAATGCACAGACAGTAGAAACACCCTACAAATGACCCCATTTCGGAAAGTAGACACCCTAAGGTATTCGCTGATGGGCATAGTGAGTTCATGGAAGTTTTTATTTTTTGTCACAAGTTAGCGGAAAATGATGATTTTTTTTTTCTTACAAAGTCTCATATTCCACTAACTTGTGACAAAAAATAAAAACTTCCATAAACTCACTATGCCCATCACGAAATACCTTGGGGTGTCTTCTTTCCAAAATGGGGTCACTTGTGGGGTAGTTATACTGCCTTGGCATTTTAGGGGCCCTAATGCGTGAGAAGTAGTTTGAAATCCAAATGTGTAAAAAATGTGCTGTGAAATCCTAAAGGTGCTCTTTAGAATTTGTGCCCCTTTGCCCACCTAGGCTGCAAAAAAGTCTCCCAAATGTGGTATTGCCGTACTCAGAAGAAGTAGGGCAACGTGTTTTGGGGTGTATTTTTACATATACCCATGCTGGGTGAGAGAAATATCTCTCTAAAAGTCAACTTTTCCAATTTTTTTTATACAAAGTTGTCATTTTAGAGAGATATTTCTCTCACCCAGCATGGGTATATGTAAAAAGTCACCCCAAAACACATTGCCCAACTTCTTCTGAGTAGGGCGATACCACATGTGTGACACTTTTTTGCAGCCTAGGTGTGCAAAGGGGCACAAATTCTAAAGAGCACCTTTAGGATTTCACAGGGCATTTTTTACACATTTTGATTTCAAACTACTTCTCACGCATTAGGGCCCCTAAAATGCCAGGGCAGTATAAATACCCCACAAGTTACCCCATTTTGGAAAGAAGACACCTTAAGGTATTCGCTGATGGGCATAGAGAGTTCATAGAATTTTTTATTTTTTGTCACAAGTTAGCAGAAAATGATGATTATTTTTTTTCCTTACAAAGTCTCATATTCCACTAACTTGTGACAAAAAATAAAAACTTCCATGAACTCACTATGCCCATCACGAAATACCTTTGGGTGTCTTCTTTCAAAAATGGGGTCACTTGTGGGGTATTTATACTGCCCTGGCATTTTAGGGGCCCTAATGCGTGAGAAGTAGTTTGAAATCCAAATGTGTAAAAAAATATGCCCTGTGAAATCCTAAAGGTGCTCTTTAGAATTTGTGCCCCTTTGCCCACCTAGGCTGCAAAAAAGTGTCACACATGTGGTATCATCGTACTCAGAAGAAGTAGGGCAACGTGTTTTGGGGTGTATTTTTACATATACCCATGGTGGGTGAGAGAAATATCTCTCTAAAAGTCAACTTTTCCAATATTTTTATACAAAGTTGTAATTTTAGAGAGATATTTCTCTCACCCAGCATGGGTATATGTAAAAAGACACCCCAAAACACATTGCCCAACTTCTTCTGAGTACGGCGATACCACATGTGTGACACTTTTTTGCAGCCTAGGTGCGCAAAGGGGCACAAATTCCTTTTAGGAGGGCATTTTTAGACATTTGGATTCCAGACTTCTTCTCACGCTTTAGGGCCCCTAAAATGCCAGGGCAGTATAAATACCCCACATGTGACCCCATTTTGGAAAGAAGACACCGCAAGGTATTCCGTGATGAGCATAGTGAGTTCATGGAAGTTTTTATTTTTTGTCACAAGTTAGTGGAATATGAGACTGTCACGAGGGTGTCAAGAACCACACCCGACTCCGTTATACCCGGGGTCAGGAAGTCGCAGCGGTTGGCTGCGCGCTCTATGTAGTAAGATAGGGCTGTTTCCTTATGGTAGATTTTTGGGTTTGCTTTGCAACCCTTTTTGGCTCACTCAGGGATCCGTAGCTCCTTCTCCTCAACTGTTCCTTGTCCAGCACTCCCAACCTCCTTTTTTTCCACTCTCACACTTCTCTGGTTGCCAGATATAGAGCTTCCTGCCTGGACTTCTATACTGACCCACTGGAGCTGTGTTGCTGCGTTCTCTGGTTGTTGGTCCAGAACGTTTCCCTCCGGATCCCTGTTGGACCTTTGTGGTCTGCTGTGGTCGCCCACCTGGGTTTATGTGTTTGTCTGTATTGTCTGTCCTCTCCCTGGTGTTTTTCCTCTTAGTGTCAGTGGTGCGGACTAGCGATCCCACCGGCCCGTTCACTATCTAGGGCTCATTTTAGGGAAAGCCAGGGTTTAGGCATGTGATCGCCGCACGGGTGAGGAACCCGTCTAGGGACGTCAGGGCAGTCAGGTGCCAGCCGCAAAGGTGAGTCAGGGGTCACCACCTTTCCCTCTCCCTTGGGCAGGGCTTTCCCTTTTCCCTCCCTGTGCGTGACGCCGGTCATTACAGAGACTTTGTAAGGAAAAAAAACATCATTTTCCGCTAACTTGTGACAAAAAATAAAAACTTCTATGAACTCACTATGCCCATCAGCGAATACCTTAGGGTGTCTTCTTTCCGAAATGGGGTCATTTGTGGGGTGTTTGTACTGCCCTGGCATTTGAGGGTCTCCGCAATCATTACATGTATGGCCAGCATTAGGAGTTTCTGCTATTCTCCTTATATTGAGCATACGGGTAATGGTTTTTTTTTTTTTTTTCCGCTCAGCCTCTGGGCTGAAAGAAAAAATGAACGGCACAGATTTCTTCATTCGCATCGATCAATGTGGATGAAAAAATCTCTGCCAAAAAAAAAAAAGGAGGGGAAAGGCGTCTGCCAACATCCATACCCACTCAGCTTGTATGCCCTGGCAAACCAGATTTCTCCATTCACATCAATCGATGTGGAGGAATAAATCATTGCCGTTTTAAAGGGCTTCTGTCACCCCACAAAAGTCATATTTTTTGGGGGGGATAGTTACATTACTTATAGCGCGATATAGGAGAATATAATCTTATCACTTACTTTCATGCGGCCGTTTCTTTAGAAAACGAAGTTTTATAATATGTAAATCCGGTCTCTACCAGCAAGTAGGGCGTCTACTTGCTGGTAGCCGCAGCAGAAAACCGCCCCCTCGCCGTGTTGATTGACAGTGCCGGCCCTGTCAGTATTTCAAAAATCGCGCCTCTGTTCATTCGGCGCAGGCGCGCTGAGATGAGGAGGCTCGTCTCCTCAGAACTCCCTCAGTGCGCCTGCGCCAATGACGTCTTCTTTCGGTGATGTCATCGGCGCAGGCGCACTGAGGGAGTTCTGAGGAGACGAGCCTCCTCATCTCAGAGCGCCTGCGCCGAATGAACAGAGGCGCGCGATTTTTGAAATACTGACAGGGCCGGCTGGAGGAGGAGATCACGGCTGGCCCTGTCAATCAACACGGCGAGGGGGCGGTTTTCTGCTGCGGCTACCAGCAAGTAGACGCCCTACTTGCTGGTAGAGACCGGATTTACATATTATAAAACTTTGTTTTCTAAAGAAACGGCCACATGAAAGTAAGTGACAAGATTATATTCTCCTATATCGCACTATAACTAATGTAACTAGCCCAAAAAAAATAATATGACTTTTGTGGGGTGACAGAAGCCCTTTAACATATGGCTAAAGTCAGTCTTAGCCAAGTCAGATTTATGATCGGCCCTTTAAGACTGTAATAAATGTGGTTTGACGGTAGCAGTTTATCCGTCAGTAAGCAGCTTTACAAAAGTCGCATATCTTTACGAAAAAGTCGCATGTTTTTATGAAAAAGTCGCATGTTCTATTAAAAAGTCTCATAAGATCAGCATGGTCCTCACTGGAGTGAAATTGCGACTTTTTTGCGACTTTTTAAATAGTCCCAATAAAAATCTGTCTAGAGATTCATTTACATAAGAAAACATGCCCACTTTCAGAAAACTGGCGAGCATAGTGCAGAGCAGAAAAAAGTCGCAAATTTGTGCGCAGTTTTAGCGTTTGGGACTTTTTGGGGACTTTTTCACTCCATTATTCTGACCTGAGCTAATGATAAATCTGTCCCAAAGTGTTTGCCAAAGCATATGAACACCACCCCTCAGCTCATAAGCCTCGGCAAACATATCTTTTTTACTGCAGAGGAGAAATCTCGTCTTGCAGCGCCGCATACACCGACTTTTGTGTAATCTGACAGCAGCGCAATGCACATCAGTGCTGCAGCTGGTTCATCGGTTGGTCCACTTAGAAGGTAAAAAAAAAAAAAAACAGGCCGCAACGCAATAAATTTATTAACATGAACTTTATAATAACATTTGAACAGAACATTAACTTTTATAAACTTTTTCGAACTTTTGGAACAGAACATTAACTTTTTTGCTTACCGGTAATTTTTGTTTTGTTTTGCTTTTTTTACCTTTTTACAGGACAAACCTCTCCTTCCCCATGGGACAATGTGCAAAGCGCAAAATCGCCCAGAGATGTGGCGAAGTACATTATGCACTTTGTCCCAGGTGAAAGGAGAGGTTTGCAGCAGCTCTGTGTGAAAGGGCCCTAAGAGCCCTGTGTGCCTGTCCTGTGAGATGCAATCCCTATGCTAATAGTGTACCTGTGTGTGGTACTTCCGGAAACACTCCCCTAAGCATAGGGAAGGGTGGTCAGGGCAGTCAGGACAGAAATAGCGGGTGTCACGCCTTATTCCACTCCTGCTACAGACAACATTTTTTTCGGGGTTGCGCTTGGGTTGAGGTACCAGAAACGACATTGGGGAAATGTCGCTCGTGTAGACGGCTCACTACACTAGTGGATGGGGCCATGGAACCTCCTGGATACAGGAGGTTCTCGATGATCTCTTCCTGAAATTTGAGGAAGGATCCTGTTCTCCCAGCCTTACTGTAGAGAACAAAACTATTGTACATAGCCAATTGAATTAAATATACAGACACCTTCTTATACCAGCGTCTGGTGCGGCGGGACACTAAATAAGGAGCCAATATCTGGTCATTGAAGTCCACCCCTCCCATGAGCAAATTATAGTCGTGGACCGAGAGGGGCTTTTCAATGACACTGGTTGCTCGTTCAATTTGTATTGTCATGTCTGCGTGAATAGAGGAGAGCATGTAAACGTCACGCTTGTCTCTCCTTTTCACCGCGAGCAGTTCTTCGTTACACAAGGCAGCCATCTCCCCCCTTGCAAGACGGGTGGTAACGAGCCGTTGGGGGAAGCCCCGGTGACTAGGTCGCGCGGTGCCACAGCAGCCAATCTGTTCTAAAAACAAATGCCTGAAGAGGGGCACACTTGTGTAAAAATTGTCCACATAAAGATGGTACCCCTTGCCAAATAAGAGTGACACCAAGTCCCAGACTGTCTTCCCACTGCTCCCCAGGTAGTCATGGCAACCGACCGGCTCAAGGGTCTGATCTTTACCCTTATAGACACAAAATTTGTGCATATAGCCTGTGGCCCTTTCACAGAGCTTATATAATTTGACCCCATACCGGGCGCGCTTGCTTGGGATGTATTGTTTGAAGCCAAGGCGCCTTGTAAAATGTATAAAGGACTCGTCTATGCAGATGTTTTGCTCAGGGGTATACAAATCTTGGTTTTGGTGTTAAAGTGGTCTATGAGGGGCCGAATTTTGTGGAGCCAGTCAAAAGCTGGGTGGCCTCTGGGACGAGAGGTGCTGTTGTCACTAAAGTGACGCAGGATGGTCTCAAATCGTGTCCTGGACATGGCAGCAGAGAACATGGGCATTTGATGAATTGGGTTCGTGGACCAATATGACCGCAATTTATGCTTTTTTGTTAGGTCCATGTTGAGGAGAAGGCCCAGAAAAGTTTTAATTTCGGAAACTTGGACGGGTTTCCACCGGAAAGACTGGGCATAAAAGCTTCCCGGATTGGCGGCTATAAATTGAGTGGCATACCGATTTGTTTCTGCCACGACTAAGAGCTCCACAGTATGAGAGGATAGATCTTCAGTTTAAACAAACTGCAGAACCCCTTTAATGATATATACTGTATGTTCAATATGTCATAAATATAGTATTTCAGTTGGTAATACCCCTTTAAGTTTTATTTTCGCCCCTTGTAATTGATTCAGACTGATAATGTGGCCCCCAACCAAAAAAGGTTGTGCACCCCTGCTGTAAAGGATATCGTCTTCTTTGTAATAGGAGCAATGCTGATTTCCCACTCTCTTGCAAGCCCGTGGACATTACTTTGTAGGCACTGATTTGTTACATATAGACATTTGTAAAGTTTTCTTTATATTATTTGCAGCTATTTTCTTACAAAAATTATTGATATGGATCACATTTATTTCTCAAGTGGATAATAAAATACCACAGTTTTTGAGAAAAATCAAGCCATGAGGCACATTGTATATATATTTCCTTTAAAAAAAAAATATCAAGCATGCTCTAACTTTTTATGGTTGCTTCTTAAAGGAGTTTCAGACTCCTAATATTCATGACTAATCCTCAGGATAGGTCATTAATATCTGATTAGTGAGGGCCTGACACCCCGCACCCTCACGATCAGCTGTTTCCTGCAGCCTTTGAATGAAAGAGGAAGTGTAGGGGCTATGCCAGGTTACTGCAGCCCAGCTTCCATTCACTTTAATGGGAGCTGAACTGCAGGAACCCAGCATGGACACTGCACTTTGATCAGAGCTGTGCTTCCTGATCCATTCAAAGCTGCAGAGAACAGCTGATCGGTGGGGGTGTAGAGTGTCAGACCATCACCAATCAGATATTAATGACCTATCCTAAAGACAGTTCATTAATATTAGTAGCCTGGAAAACCTCTTTAATATCCACACGGCACTCAGTGGCAGACCTTCGGCAAAACTTTATTAAAGGGGTTTTCTGGGATTTTAATATTGATTAACTATCCTCAGGACAATATCAGATCGGCGGGAGACTGACTCCTGGCACCCTTGCCGATCAGCTAGCTGAAGATAAGGCCGCGCTACGTGCATGTGCTGCCTTCCCTTCATTGTTTACCTGCTAGCCGGGTGCCGATCTGATATTGGTGACTTATCGTGAGGATAGTTTTTCAAATAGAAGTTGATGGCAGCATTTTCATCCAAAGATCCTTTATTAGCAGTCAGTCCATAAAACATGTACAAAAAGGTGCATAAAAAGTAGCAACGTTTCGACTATCACCTAGTCTTTGTGCCGATCTGATATTGGTGACTTATCCTGAGGATAGGTCATCAATATTAAAATCCCAGAAAACCCCTTTTAAATGGCAATCTACAGAAGTGGTATGTGCACATAAATCATGACATTTCAATCCCGATATTTTTTAAGCATAAAAAGAGGCAAATAAGTTAAACATCTTAAGGAAGTGATGTGAACAGGGTAACCAGATACCAGACATAATCATACACCTAGTACATAAGCACAGCATTTTACATGGTCTATAATGTGATTGGGGCTGAACAAATAAACAATGTGCTTATTTACTGGCTAACTGTATTTAGGCTACACCTACAATATATTGGTATCTACTTTTATTTTTATTTTTTAATAATCGTTTTTATTGAGTTTTACAATAAAGGACAACAGACATTAAAAGTAATTTGTTGTACAAACTTGCGGTATTGGAGGAAACCATAGCATGAGAACACATGTAAAAGAATAACACACTTTGATCAATAGAATATACTCAAGAGGTTCTCTTGATAATAACAATAAGGCAGTTATATAGGACTTTCTGATAAAATTCAACTTTCAGTTTGCATTCCCCCAGAAGTGTAGCAAGTGTACAGCTTATTGTGAATAGTGATAAGCGGCAGGGGCAATATTAAAATTCGTGATATTTCACGAATAGTTGGTTGAATATTCATCATATATTCGCAAATTCGAGAATTCGAGATTATTTTCTTGATCGTGAAAAATCAGCAATGTAATATTCATGTAATGCACTCGAAATACAGACGTGGGTCACTTTTGCTAAATTTTTCAAGCTGCTAGAAGTTTCCTGAGACTGGAGAAAATGGTTGGCATGGCAGAACATAAAAAATGGCTTTATATGCAGTTAGAGTGCTCCAATATATCTGTGATTGCAAAATCGACACTCATGATGCAAATATTTTGGTGCAATATGTGCAACTTCACATTTTAACAGGTCTGACTACTTATTAGTGATTGGTGCACTAAGTATTGTTGTGAACTTGTGACATCACAGCACTATATATGTATGTATGGACAGCAGAACCAGCTACACTATATCACTATCTAACCTACACTGACTATCTCCCACTAACTATCTGTATTATATATATGCTAACTAGCTAACTAACTAACTAGCTAATGTAATGAGACAGGAAAGCAGAGAGCACAGCAATAACACTGCTGTCTCTCTCAGATCTGCAAAATACTGCATACAAGGGCTGCTGGGGAGGTTCTTATATAGTAAGGGGTAGGCAACTTTCCTATTGGTTGCTAGGGATGTTGCTAAGCTCAGACAAAGACACTGCAGCCTTCTCATTGGCCAACAAGTATGAAGGGAGGTTACTGATGAAAAAAAATCTAGAATATTCGAAAATTTCGAATATATGACTATATTCTAAATATTAGCAAATTCTCGAAGTGACGATATTCGGAATTAATATTTGCTATTCAAATATTTGCGCCCAACACTAATTGTGAACAATTTTGTAAAGCAAATGCAAGGAGAACAAATGGGGTGTAGTGTAAGGGACATGTTAGAACAAATAAAGAACATTTCTCTCTCTCGAACATTATGTCTTCTCAAAGTGTCTGCTAGAAAGGGCAGGGGTTATCAATTACGGAGTATAAAGAGGGTGTATTAGCCAAGGGGCCCATATTGATGTCTCTCTTTCGGGGGTTTATAATAGAAGGCTGGAGGGTTCCTTCATATCTACAGGTGGTGGGAGGGTAGTTGACTTCTAATGGCGAGTAATTACTAGTTTGGCACTTTGTAGAATATGGCCTAGCAAGTTGATATGTGCTCTGTAGAGTTGGTGGACACCTATAAATAAGAGAGCCAATGCTGGAGAGGGTGTCATTAAAGTTGATGTGATTTGAGATATTAGATCAAAAACTTGCTCCCAATAGCATATCAATTTAGGACCATGACCACAGGATGTGATGCAAGGTGCCAGTATTACCACATTACCCCCAACAACAAGACGATACCCCCAGGTACATGCGACTTAGCCTGTCAGGAGTAAAATACCATCTCAAGAGAGTCTTCACTCCTGCTTCATAGTGTGTGACACATTTAAAGTTAGTTGAGAGAAAACTTATAGCTTGGGACCATTCCTCTTCTAGATATGATTGCCCCAAATCCTTTTCCCATGCTAAAATGGGATTCGATTTAGCAAACGTCGCTTTATCACCAATCAGGTCATATATGTACCTAGTAGAATGCTTTTTGTGTAAGGAAGGGTTCTGAAATAGTCTTATGATGTCAGAGTCGACACTTGGAGATGTTTTCACATTTGTATCAAAATAGTGTCTCACCCTTAAATAGTTGTAGAACTCACTATGGGGGATATGGAAAAGATCCTGTATTGACTTGAATGGGAACAGTGTGTTTCCCTGGATAATCTGGTCTAATGTGTTGATTCCCGCTATAAGTCAGGCAGATAGATCGAGACCCTTAATGCCCTCCTCTGGAGTATAGGATGGGACAAATTTATATGGGAATTTGCCCTTCTCTCCGTGGGAGAGGTGAAAACGTTGCCATACTGACCCAACATGGGCTACTGTGAGGAGTGTGGGCCTGGAGGAGACAGGGGCCCACAATAGATGTACAAGGTAATCTCTCAGAGAGCCTTTAGTAATATACTCTAGTTCAATTTGAACCCATGATTTGTCATATGGGGTACTCCACCACTCCCTGAGGAATGAGAAGCTTATGGCACTATAGTCTGTTATAGAAGGTAGACCCAAACCCCCTGCTCCCCTTCTCCGTGTCATCAAGTTGCGTGCTATTCTGGGCCGACCTGATTTCCAAAGGTATTTATTCAGGAGAGTTTGTGCTTTCTTAAAGAAGGATTCTGGTATAGGTATTGGAAGGGCTCTGAAAATATAAATTAATTTGAGTAGTGTCATCATTTGAAATGCGGCTATTCTACCCACCCATGATAGATCTTTCATCGCAAAGCTGTTAAGCTCTTTGGTTAAAGTAGAAAGGAAGGGTTCATAGTTCTGTTTGTAGAGGAAGGAGCTAGAAAAGGTAAGCTTGATTCCCAAATATATTAGCTCGGAGGATTGCCAGTCTAGGGGGGTAGAGAGCTTTCAATCGTCTAAGCTCAGAGAGAGGGATATTAATAGGAAGGGCCTGGGATTTTGATTCATTGACTTTATAATAGGACATCGACCCAAATTGAGATATAATCTGCAAGTTCAAAGGAATTTGGTTGGGTTTGTAAAAGTGAGTATAATGTGTCCGCATATAATGAAATAGTATGGGTGGTGGAACCCACTACAAGTCCCTCTATCCCGTCTGTGTTTCTTATATGTTGAGCAATATGCTAAAATAAAAAAAAAAGGGGCGAGAGTGGACAGCCCTGGCGAGATCCATTGGTGATAGGGAAGCTAGATGATAGTACCCCGTTCACAAAGACCTTCGCAGTCGGATTAGAGAATAAGCTAGATATGGAGCTTAGGATGGAACCACTAAAACTCATCAAGTCAAGAACCGAGAAGACAAACGGCTAATGCAGATGGTCAAATTCCTTCTCAGCGTCCAGGGTCACCACCAGCATAGGAAAGCAATGTAACTCAGCATAGTTGAACAAATCTAATACTCTACGGATATTATCAGAGGCTAGACATCCTTTAATGAAGCTTGACTGATCAGACCTGATCAAGAAAGGAAGAATAGAGGATAGTCTAGAAGCCACAAGTTTCGCGAAAATCTTAATGTCTGAATTTAGCAGGGAGATTGGTCTAAAGTTTTATGGGGTGTCACTGGGTTTGCCCGGTTTAGGAAGAGTAATAATCAAGGCCTGTATCATATCTATAGGAAAAGGAGTGCCCGACATACATTGGTGAAAGATGGATAGCAAATGAGGATATAGTAAGGAATTAAATTGCTTATAATATTCATTTGAGAGACCATCGGGTCCGGGGGATTTTCCCTGAAGGACAGAAGAAATCAATTTTTGAATCTCTATTTCAGTGAGAGGGGTATTCAGATGTTCCAATTGGGTGGGTGTGAGAGATGGAAGTGAGGCTTTCGCTAGGAAATTCGCAACCAGCAAGGTAACAGTGTCTCTAAGGTTATAAAGTTTCTTATAAAAGAGCCTAAATTGTTCAGCGATAGCTCTTGGATCTGTTAATTTTGCGCTAGTTTGGGGGTGGGTTATGTATGGGATTCTAGATTTAGTTTGCTGGGATTTAAGTTGTCTAGCCAGTAGTCGTCCGGTTTTATTGCTTTGCCATAGTATTTGGATCTTAACCTGAGTAATCCCCTTCCGTAGTCCTGCTTCTGTACTGATCTCAGATTCTCTCTTTCCATCCTTAATTCTTCTGAGACTTGGGAGTCTAGTTTTTGCTTATTTATTTTTTCTAACCTAGCGATTTTGTCTAATATTGTGTTGACTGCTAGCTCTCTTCTTTTCTTTATGGTTAATTTTAATGAGCAGGCCTCTAACAAAGGCTTTGTGTGCCTGCCAGACAATAAAAGAGTCTGATACTGAGTTTTCATTTAAGAGAAAGTATTCTTGTATGGCTTGGGAGATCTCTGCTTGGTATAGGGGAGAGTTGAAGAGGAAAGTGTTGTTCCTCCACACCAGTGCTGTATGTTGCTGGTATTGATCCTCTAAGGTAATAGTTTTAGGGGCACGATCTGACCCAGTGATGGGACCTATGTCAGAGGATGTTGTGTGGAATAAGGTGTTTTGAACCACCAAGAATAGGTCTATACGGGAGTATGAACCATAAAAGGGGGAGAAGAAGGAGTAGTCTTTCTCATGGCTGTGCTGTGCACGCCAGAAGTCAATGAGTCCTTCAGATTGAATAAAGGAAGATAAACCACTAGTAGAGCGTCTAGAAGGATTGGTGGAGTCTAAAGAGGGAACTACTATGGAGTTGAAGTCCCCACACATAATTTGCTTGCCTTTTTTCAGTTTGTGAAAAGATACTTGACGCTCATTTGGTGCATAGATGTTGACTAAGGTATATACAATGTTGTTGATAGAGCAGACCATAATAATATATCACCCTTTCTCATCTGTTTTTTGTGAAATGAGTGAGAACGAGACCAACTTCTTAACGGCAATAGGAACTCGCCTAACTTTTTGGAGTGATGTGATTGAAGTATATTCGGGAACAGACTGTGCCTAATCCAATGCGCGTCCTTATTTAAAAGATGGATCTCCTGAACACATAAAATGTCAGCCCTTGAATTCAGAGCTCCTTTCCAGACAAATGCCCTCTTTTGAGGACAATTCAACTCCTTTACATTTAATGACATTATCTTGATCCCCATAATGTAGGATAACAAGGGGAAACATAACCAATACAATAACAGGAAGAAGAATATGATGACCACTACAGAGTTACCCGCATGCGGTAAGGTAGGGCAACAGTCCTTTCGAAGATTCCGAGAGTGGAGAAGCTTTAAGATGGATCAGCTCCTATCAGGTGGAATGAGGAGGCAGCACCTATTAAAGAAAGGAGAGAAGAAAGACCTCCAAAACACTGTGTATGAGGCCTGCTATGGATCACCTCGTTTCCTTAAAGGGACACTGACAGGCCCAATAAGGCATATTTAGCTATATATATGACTGCACAGGTCTTCTAAAGTGTATTAAAATCATATAAGTATACCCCCTGTCCACCTTATAAATAAAGTAAAGTGATGTTTTATAACCTGGTAGAATCGTCTTCTTTCTGCCCAAGGGGCGGCGTTTCAGCTTCACTTGCGCCCAGCCAGCCGCCCCCAACCGCCGTTTTGAAGCGCCGCCCAGCTCATCAATATTCACTTCGCTGGGCGGCTTCTGCTGTCCCCACTCTGAAGCGCTGCTCTGAAAAGTGCCCGGCGCAGGCGCAGAACGCAGAGGCTGAAGCGGCCTCTAAGAAGCAGAGGGGACGCAGGCGCGATGTGATCCCGGCCAGTGAGGGTGCCGGGCGCATGCGCTGAAGATGAAATGGAGTCCGATGCCCATAGCTTTGTACTGGGCATGCGCCGTATCTTGTAAAGTCAGGGACAGCAGAAGCCGCCCAGCGAAGTGAATATTGATGAGCTGGGCGGCACTTCAAAACGGTGGTTGGGGGCGGCTGGCTGGGCGCAAGTGAAGCTGAAACGCCGCCCCTTGGGCAGAAAGAAGACGGTTCTACCAGGTTATAAAACATGAGTTTACTGTATTTATAAGGTGGACAGGGGGTATACTTATATGATTTTAATACACTTTAGAAGACCTGTACTGTGATATATATACCTAAATATGCTTATTGGGCCTGTCAGTGTCCCTTTAAGCGGTTTTGTAGGAGATGCATCCTATAAAAGGGTTACCAAATAAGACCCCATGCACACGACTGTTCCTTTTTTCGCGGTCTGCAAATTGCGGATCCGCAAAACACGGAAGCCGCCCGTGTGCCTTCCGCAATTTGCGGAATGGAACAGGCGGCCCATTGTAGAAATGCCTATTATTGTCCTGAAAATGGACAAGAATAGGACAAGTTATATTTTTTTGTGGGGCCACGGAACGATGCAACGGATGCGGACAGCACATGGAGTGCTGTCCACATCTTTTGCGGCCCCATTGAAGTGAATGGGTCTGAACCAGAGCCACAAAAACTGCGGCTCGGATGCAGACCAGAACAACGGTCATGTGCATGAGGCCTAAGTCTAAAAATTTCACAAGACCTCCGTTTAAATTCTCAGGATCTACGGCTTCTTCTGTGAGGTACTTGTTTCCAATCTTGAGGAAACGTAGAAAAACATTCCCTGATTCTGGATGGATTAACGGTATCCTCCAGTCTTGGAGTAAGCTTTTACCTTCCTCGAGGGTGTGAACGACATGAAGGCACCCATCTTTAGATATCAAAAGCTTTATGGGGAAACCCCAATGATAAGCAATGTTGCTATTGTGTAGTGTAAGTGTAATAGGCAGGAGAAGACGCCTTTGCCTTAGGGTCACCGAAGATAGGTCAGTGAATATTTTAACTGTATGAAAGGGAAAAGGTAGGCTTATGGCCTTCCTGGCAGCGGATATTATAGCTTCCTTGACATGAAAAAAGTGCACCCTCGCCAGAGTGTCCCTTGAGGTGTCTGGTCCTAGATGTTTGGGCCTTGGGACTCTGTGAGCCCTGTCTATTATTAGGTCATTATTAGGCATTAGCTCTGGCATGAGTTTTCTGAAGAGCTTTTTAATATAGGTAGATAAGTCTTTGGTGAACGGTTCTCAAAGTCTGCAATCTTTCTTTTAATAGCTTCTACCTCCTCTGCTAAGTCATTATGGGCATCTATTACGGTATTTTGCGAAGTGGAGAATTTGCCCATTTTTGTTTCTATGTGTACTATTCTGTTCTTCATTTCCTGCACTTTAGCAGCCATTGGATAGATCAGTGAGACAATATCTTGCCGAAGTGAGGCTTTTAGCAACATTAGCATCCGTTCTAGAGTCGCCTCTGTGGGAGGATTGTTCGAGGTAGGGAAGCTGAGAAATGCGTCGGTATGAGGGTCGGGGGATGTGTTAGCTTCTGATGCTGCACTGACCTGTGTAATGTCCAAGCTGTCCAGCCTTGGTCTCTGTTTTTTGTGGCTGTTGGATGGAGATACTGCCGTCCATTCCATCTGGGCAGCTGGATGTCATTTTGGGATCCTATCCCAGTAATGGCGGGGGCCTGACCTCTTCAGGCGTCGGCGGAAGTGAAGGTATGGAGGGTTCTGGGGGTGGCGGAGAGTCTGGATGCATTGGTGGGGATGCCGATCCTGGAGAAAGTGCATGCTGATCCTGGAGAAAGCGCTGGAGACATGCTGTATATAGTGGCGGGAGATGCGGCCTTGTTAGCGCCATCTTTGCCATTCCCCTTCTCAAAATAAGACTCCAGAATAGCGCTGTTAAATCTCTGGAGGGTCTTCTTGTTCTTCCCCATGATGTCAGGGTTAAGTTTGAGGTGTAAGGCCATCGGATTGAGCCATCTAGTTGGAGGATTTGCTGTGAGCAAGTCGCTATGCTGCAGGAGCTCTTCACTCACGCGGCCATTACTCTCGGCTGCCTAGCCACGCCCCCTTGGTTTCTACTTTTAAGTAGGGTTGTTTCGATAACAAAATTTTGATTTGTTTCGATACCATAAAAAGGTATTGCGATACTCGATACCACGCGGAAAAAAAAGCGTGCATTCTGCATTTTATGGAACGTTTGACCCAAAATTGAACAGTCCTATCCTATTTTTGGGGGGCAAGGTGACAAAAAAAATTGCAAATCGTTCATTTTTTATTTACTTTTTCTGTTATGGCGTTAACCGCATAGTATTTTATTTTATTTTAATAGTTTGAACTTTTTAGACGTGGCGATATGTAATATGTTTATTTATTGTTTATATATTTTATATGTAAAATTGGGAAAGGGGGTGATTTATACTTAATAATTTGGTGGTTTTTTTTTACTTTTTTTAATTTAATAACTATTGCCCTTAGGGGCTAGATCTTTTAATCCCTTGTCCTATTCACCCTAATAGATCTCTATTAGGGTTAATAGGACTTTACACTGTCCCTGCTGCCCTGTGCATAATGCACACAGCAGCAGGGAGCTTACCATGGCAGCCAGGAGCCCCAGGATCGGAACCCCAGGATTACACTGCTGGGGCTCCGATCACAAGCTGCCACTGCCACCAATGAAGAGGGGACCCTGTGGCCACTGCCACCAATGATTTTAATACTGGTGGGGTTAGGGGGGCGCACTGTGCCACCAATGACTTTAATACTGGGGGGAGGGCGCACTGTGCCACCAATGATCATTAACCTTTAATACAGATACAGGAGGTGGGTACTGCCGTCACCAGCCTCCTGTATTTGTATTAAAGGTTAATTATCATTGGTGGAACAGTGGCCAGGCACCTGCTATGCTGGCTGCTTGACTCTGGGGAGGACAGTCAGGAGGAGGAGGCTGCTGCCGCTGCCGTTCACCGAGCTCACTAGCCTAGACAGCGCAGCAGTGTATTCCATCCCCCGTCCTGCCTCCTGCTTTAATTAATAGCGGCACATTCATTGGTGGCAGTGGTGCGGGCAGCTTCAGAGCCCGCTCACTTCATTGGGCTCAGCATGGACGCGTCATAGAAGGGAGGGACTACCTCCCTCCTTCTCAACCGTCTGCGTGCACGCCGAGTACCATAAGAGGAGGGTCTAGTATCGAAAAAATTGACATCCTGATACCAAATCGTTACTGGCATAAAAGTATTGATTGGGTAGTGAAAGTTCGATATCTGAAACAACCCTACTTTTAAGTATGTCTTATTCTATGTTTTTCTCATTGCAGACAGGACGTATCATGTATAAGTTCTAATAGGTTATTTGTAAATCGTCCCATAAGAAATAAACCCTAGAAGCAAGTGATGGACCCAGCTCCAACTGAGGTTGTCTTCTGTTGAACCTTTGGAACCCTTTAGGTGTTAAAGACTGAGCCCACTGGAGACTCTCTGCTACTCTGGTGTGCCAGTCCAATTGTTGTTCCATAAACTCTTACAGTAGAGGCCTAGAAATTACATTGTAACACCTTTGATCATGGCAGAGTGTTGTTGATGAAACATTATGATGTCTGTGTCACTTTCAGCATGCCTGTCTGAAATCAAACTTGTGTTTCCATTAACTGTATCTAATTATCAACAATTTTTGGCAACTGGCTGGTTGACTAACCAAGGGGGCAGTTATTTGTTTTTGCATTTGTGATAGGTGAGTCTAATCCTTGAGGATATCCGGAAAAAGGTAATAAAACTTTAGGGAAATTCTCCAAAATCTGGAAGAAAAAAAAATGAGAGGCACACAGCATTTCACACAATCAACCAGAGCACTATTCTGTACTGATGAGGAGTAACAACAGCAAAGCCCTGCTATCTACAGACGGGTGGCCCAGGCTTGACTGATAAACCAATTTCAAGGCTCTTTACAGACGGTTGAGGACCATTAAAGAGGACCTGCTTGGACAGAATGGTAACGCACGGTTATGGCTTTAGACTTTACAACACATGTTGAAGGTTAATTGCTTCTGGTACCTGCCACACTTCTGTGATGGACTGGACACCTGATTTTGGACTACACCCCACCATTGAGCATTGTAGAAAATTGATAAGAGATTGCATACTTTGGTTGTTTGTGAAGATTGCTAGAACCTATAGAAGGAGACCCCAAAGTCCAGGGTGTGTCTTGAGGATTGCTCACTGCTGGTGCAACCCAGGGAGTGCCGGAGCGTAAATTAGGCAGCAGGGTATGAGTATTTATAATTCTAGTGTTGTATAGTGTGATGGGTTTCAGCCCGCACTACCTGTATGCAGGTGCTCATTGCTATGGCGAAATACAGATACAAACGTAAAAACACAAATGCAATCGCACTCTGCAAACCAGCACTCTGCCCTGCCTTTAAGCTGGATGTTAAATGAGGCATTGGTGTACATTTTGGCCAAAGCGTAATAAGCCACTCACCGCGTCAAGGTCGCCTCATGAGTGGTCCCTAACACTAGTTCCTACCTGTTGTTGGCCACGGCAGCCACACAAAATGTTGTATAGTGCCACAACATCTATTTCATCTCTATTGTAATAACTGATTTTCTATGTCTTCGTAAGACAGCACGCTGCAGTTTTTGTCCGCCCGCCTCTCTGTTTGTTTGCCATGCTCCGGCGGCACGGTGGGCTAGCATTACCACGGATCCGGAGACTGTTCCCCCACCGAAACAGCCTGCCAGACCCTGCTACTGTAAGTGTGAAAGTAGCCTTATATAGTAAAAAAATTTCAAGGAAAACACAAGAGAATTACAGCTTATCATCAGTGAAGGTTAGTCTTACTAAACAAGGTCCATCTTGGACCCGGGTTAATGATAAACTTATTGCAGGTCAGTCAAAAACTTTTACAGTTACATGACCGAATCTCTGGTGTTCAGTGCATTGATCAGGGTTGATCCTGATCTACGGAAGGTGAGCTGACCACACTGTGGTTATCCCTGGTTGACAGATTCATTGAGAATTCTAGAGAATTGTATGCTGTAGCATGCCTGACTTTTTCAAACGTTACAGTTTATATTTTCACAATATTAAGAAAGTCTATCATCACAAAAAGTACACAGAAGCAAGTTCAATTTCCCCATACTTCATGAGAAGGGAGGTGAAAATTATTATCAGTGTTCATTCACACGTACGTAGAATGGGTCCGGATCCGTTCCGCAACGTTGTGGAACGGATCCGGACCCATTCATTTTCAATGGGGCCAGAAGAGATGCAGACAGCACACAGTGTGCTGTCCGCATCCGCATTTCCGGAGCGCGGCCCAGAACTTCCTGTCCGCGGCTCCGGTAAAAAAATAGAACATGTCTTATTCTATCCGCAATTGCGGACAAGAATAGGCAGTTCTATGGAGGTGCCAGCTGGGTGTATTGCGGATCCGCAATACACAACGAACGTGTGAAGTAAAGTACTGATTTATAGCGAATCTAGAATCCCATCAAAATACCATACATGATTCCGTGATGATAATTATGTCTACAAGAACAATGTACAGTATATGTATTTTTCATGAAGCATTTCTCATGTCAGGGATTATTTTATGATCAATCCTGGAGGTACCCCAAGATGGTCGTATTAGTAATGAACCAGGGTCCTGGGGGTCAGACTCCCATTGACCACACATCGATAACCTATAATAAGATTATTCCATCTATCTGTTCCCTCCCAAAATAGTTAATCCCTTCCAGCACCATGCAGTACATTTACATCATAGCGATATCGCAGTCTCAACTAAGTCATCGCCATCAGCAGCGACTGTCAGCTGTAACATAGTAACATAGCTGTAACAAAGTAACATACTGCTACAACAGCCAAGTTCAGTGCTAGCTCTGATCCCGGCAGTTTAACCCCTTAGAACAAGGTTTCTCAACTTCAGTCCTAGGGGCCCATCTACCGATCAGGATTTGAGAATAACCCACAGAATAAATACCTGTGGTAAGTCCTGATGCATGGATACTAATTATATCACCCGCTTAAAGGGCTTCTGTCACCCCACTAAAGTGATTTTTTTTTTTTGGGCTAGTGAAATTAGTTATATTGCGATATATGACAATATAATTGTGTTACTTACTTTGATCCAGCAGTTTCTGCAAAAAACGAAGTTTTAATATATGTAAATTCGGTCTCTACCAGCAAGTAGGGCGGCTACTTGCTGGTAGCTGCTGCAGAAATCCGCCCCCTCGTCGTGTTGATTGACAGGGCCAGCCGGGATCTCCTCCTCCGGCCAGCCCTGTCGGCATTTCAAAAATCGCGCGCCTGTGTTGATTCGGCGCAGGCGCTCTGAGATGAGGAGGCTCGTCTCCTCAGAACTCCCTCAGTGCGCCTGCGCCGATGACTTAACCGAAATAGAAGACGTCATCGGCGCAGGCGCACTGAGGGAGTGCTGAGGAGACGAGCCTCCTCATCTCAGAGCGCCTGCGCCGAATCAACACAGGCGCGCGATTTTTGAAATGCCGACAGGGCTGGCCGGAGGAGGAGATCCCGGCTGGCCCTGTCAATCAACACGACGAGGGGGCGGATTTCTGCAGCAGCTACCAGCAAGTAGCCGCCCTACTTGCTGGTAGAGACCGAATTTACATATATTAAAACTTCGTTTTTTGCTGAAACTGCTGGATCAAAGTAAGTAACACAATTATATTGTCATATATCGCAATATAACTAATTTCACTAGCCCAAAAAAAAATAATCACTTTAGTGGGGTGACAGAAGCCCTTTAATACTAAGGAAATCCAGAAAACATGACTGGTAGGTGGGTCCTGAGGACCAGAGTAGAGAAACCCTGCCTTAGATGGTTCATACACAACTGAGGCATCTGAGTGGATTACAAAACAAGTGGTTTACAAAACAAAACAATGCTTCTTCTCAACCCCATCGTACCCCTCATGAGCGATCGCAGGATTCCATAGGTTGCTATAGCAGCCGGAGGCCGTTTAAAGGCCTCAGGGTCTGTCATGTATAGAAGCCTATAAGGCCAGAGGCAGGGTTTAATAGGCAAAGGGTCAGTGGAAAACTGACATGTACAATATGCTGCACTAGGTGACTATTCGTAACTTCAAGTCCCCTAGCGAGACCTAAAATAAATAAAAATTTTAAGTAAAATAAATTGCTCTTTTCCGCTGATCCTGTCAGGTATTATTGGTAAAAAAAAAATTACACATAAAATAGGCTATACATAATTGGTATCACTGCATCTATAACGAATTGATCTATAAAAGGATCATGGATGGCATTTTTCATTTTCAGTCTATTTAGAGTCAGTTTTGTTCATGCTCCGAATGTATGATTTGACACACATAAATGGCATAAAAAGAAATGTGTGCTAATATGTGCTCCAAATTTTTCCCAAAAAACAGACATACCACGTTTGATAAATGTCCCCGTATGCTACTTATCCTACACAGTGAACGCTGTAAAAATAATTAAAAACACTGACATAATTGCAATTCTTTCGCATTGCAAAAAATTACATAAAAAATTTATATTTTTTTTATTTCACATCCATTTTGCAGTAATTCGTGTGAAATCCCTATAGGTTTAACAAACTAATAAGCCTTTTCACTTCTCAAAAAAGTATATTTATAAAAAAAAAATCCAACATAAAGAGGACAGATGGTAAATATTAACTATTAAATATTATTAATGAATTATTAATATTAAACAAGCAAAGTTAGAGCTGGCAGCAAGTCAGATTAGTAGGAAGGCAGGCAGAGAAAGCATATATAGGGAGGCAGGGTGTATTACGTAGATGCTGAAGATAGACTCTCCTTAGCAATGCTCAGCTAGAGTGCTGCTACAGAAACTCTTTACACCCAGTTTTCTGGAAAAAAATAAAAATCCCCTAAGGGCTTGTTCACACAAACTTTTTTAGAATTCCGTACACAGTCTGTATACAGAACCATTTATTTCAATATGATGCAATTTTGTACTTTATTTGGTTTGCAGTGAGCTGTTGCATTGTATGTCTTGTTTAACAGTCTTGTTCTCAGCCATAGCAACGTGCCCCAGCGCTTTGGGATGTGCTGACTGACCCCCTTTTTCTCTGCAGTTTGTGCTGGAGGTGTGGCTGCCTCCTTAGTCGTGCACTCGTGACCAGCTCGTCTGCCCCATAGGCTGATTTTAATTAGTGTTAGTATATAGCTTGGCCTGCTCCCCCTCACTCACTGTAGCCATATGGCACCAGGAGAGAGATAGTGTGTGGACTCTCATTGCAGTCCCTGGTGGCCATGTGGCGCCGGGAGTGGTGTGGAGTGGGCCCGGCATGCATGCTGGTAACTGCTTTCCATGGATGTGGAACCTGCACTTTCTGAATTATATAGTAGCCGTCATGGCACATAACAGGTAAAATGTAGTGTTAGGAACCCATCTAACTAGAGATCGCCTTGACGTGTGGCAGACGGGCTCAAATAATTTTGTACAAAACGATTTGCCAAGCATCTCTAACTTATTAGTGTAGCACTTGCAATTATGATGCAATTTTGTACTTTATTTAGTTTGCAGTGAGCTGTTGCGTTCCTTGTTTTGTTTAACATTCATTTCAATAGTTCTGCAAAAAATTGAAATGTACTCTGTATGCATTCCGTTTCCGTATTTCCGTTTTTACGTTCTGTTGAAAGATAGAACATGTCCTATTATTGCCCGCAAATCACTTTCCGTGGCTCCTGTCAAGTCAATGGGTCCACACAAAAAAAACAGAACACATACGGAATGCACTCCGTATGTCTTATGTATCCTTTCCGGTTTTGCGGAACCATCTATTGAAAATGTTATGCCCAGCTCAATTTTTGGTATGTAATTACTGTATATGCCTTACGGAACCGGAAACACTAGTGAAAAAAAAATGGAAAAACGGATCCAGGAAAAACGGCTGGCAAAACGCTGAAAAATACATACGGTCATGTGAACGAGCCCTAAAGAAGTATATTACAACAGTAATTAACACCACTATCCCTACACAATCTTAAAAATAAACTGAAACAACATTTACACTATAAGTGTAGCATTAGTTATAAAAGTTTAAACGTTTTAAAATGAAATTTGTTGCAAGTAAATTCATGACTTTCCTATAGAAGCCTCAGTGATCTTCTGTAAATCAAGTCATGTCGTCTCCAGACGAGGCGCCTGATAGATTCACTCCGTCGTTAATCTAAGACAAATGGGAACATCAGCTCTTAGAGAACTCTCTGGACAGGAAAGTGAACCAGAAAATAAATAAATCATAGAAACAGCAAAAGCAGTATTAAAGCATCATTACCAATCATATAAAAAAAAGAAAAGAAAAAAAAAAGGGAAATTATAGATACGCGTTTCCACGTAATCTATTGTTTATGATGTAAGAAACAAATTGAGAGAAAATAGCATAGTAAGGGCTCATATCACCTTTGTACACTTTCACTAACCACATCCGCTATGATAGTAAGTGCCTTCTACTGTTACCTTTTCACCATGGACTACTGTTTGTGGTGGTCACTCCACCTAAATTGAATTATGTGTCTATAATATACCAAATTACTGAACACTCTGCTAGTTAGGCATATGGTATTGTTTACTGTATGCTATTATATAACTGTGCATAAGTGGGCCATATTACTTGCATCCATATTTGATACATATGTACTGCGCTCTTTAAAGATGGTGCCTGCGGGTGCCATAACCAATAGTTTTATTGCTATTTTAAACAGCAGAGGCCCAGGGCTAATGTCCGCAATCGTCAGTAATGCCGATCACAGCCATTCAATCCCTCAGATGCAATGGTTAAACAAAACCACAGCATCTGGAAGTGCTAAAACAGGGAGCCAGATGCCTCCTGATCTGGGCAACCTTCTCAGATCTCGGCCGTACTAGTAATAGGCCTTAGCCTGTACAATGCTTTCATGCCAATTACTAGTATATTAAAAGTAGGTCTGCAGGTGGCAGTACTGCATTGGAATATACTGAATCATATTGAGTAATGCATTGATATCCATTGTAGAATACAAGTAGCAATCTAATGATTGCTTGTTATAGTCACCTAGGGAGACAAAAACCAAGTTAAAAAAAAGTTAAAAAAATAAAATGTTTTAAAAAAGTTTTTCAAAATATTTAAGATATATACACTCACCTAAAGAATTATTAGGAACACCATACCAATACGGTGTTGGACCCCCTTTTGCCTTCAGAACTGCCTTAATTCTATGTGGCATTGATTCAACAAGGTGCTGATAGCATTCTTTTGAAATGTTGGCCCATATTGATAGTATAGCATCTTGCAGTTGATGGAGACTTGAGGGATGCACATCCAGGGCACGAAGCTCCTGTTCCACCACATCCCAAAGATGCTCTATTGGGTTGAGATCTGGTGACTGTGGGGGCCATTTTAGTACAGTGAACTCATTGTCATGTTCAAGATACCAATTTGAAATGATTCGAGCTTTGTGACATGGTGCATTATCCTGCTGGAAGTAGCCATCAGAGGATGGGTACATGGTGGTCATGAAGGGATGGACATGGTCAGAAACAATGCTCAGGTAGCCCGTGGCATTTAAACGATGGCCAATTGGCACTAAGGGGCCTAAAGTGTGCCCAGAAAACATCCCCCACACCATTACACCACCACCAGCCTGCACAGTGGTAACAAGGCATGATGGATACATGTTCTCATTCTGTTTACGCCAAATTCGGACTCTACCATTTGAATGTCTCAGAAATCGAGACTCATCAGACCAGGCAACATTTTTCCAGTCTTCAACAGTCCAATTTTGGTGAGCTCGTGCAAATTGTAGCCTCTTTTTCCTATTTGTAGTGGAGATGAGTGGTACCCGGTGGGGTCTTCTGCTGTTGTAGCCCACCTTTCTTTCCCATTCTGACATTCAGTTTGGAGTTCAGGAGATTGTCTTGACCAGGACCACAACCCTACATGTATTGAAGCAACTGCCATGTGATTGGTTGACTAGATAATCGCATTAATGAGAAATAGAACAGGCGTTCCTAATAATTCTTTAGGTGAGTGTATATATGTTCAAATTCTTCCCATTTCACTAGAATAAAAAAAACAACTTTATCTTATTCTTCATGTCCCAAAATGCTCGTACTATTAAACTATAAAAATATTTATCCCACACAGTGAACTTTATCAGAAAAATAAAAAAAATGAATCGCCAATTGTCACTTCAACTCCCAAAAACATACACACCTCAAAATGGTATCAATAAAAACTACACATCATCCTGCAAAAAATGTGCGCTCACACAGCTCTGTAAACACAGCTAAAAAAAGAAAATGTATGGGGGGCAGAATATGGCAAGAAAAAAAAAAATTTTCCAAAGTTTTAATTTTTTTCGGTAAACTGTGGTATTCCCGTAATCGTACTGACCTGGATAATTAAGATAACAGGTCAGTTTTGCCACATAGGAAACGCCATAAAAACGAAACCCATAAAGCTGTGACTGAATTACGTATTTTTACAATTCCACCTCATTTGGAATTTTTTCCCAGCTTCCCATTACATTGTATGTAAAATAAAAAGTACAAGTGCAAAAATAATCCCTCATACGGTTATGTGAAAGGAAAAATAAAAAAGTTATGGCTCAGGGAAGACGGGGTGAAAAATGAAAATGCAGAAATAGAAAATCGTAGGTTCCTGAAAGGGTTAAGCTGATGTGAGACACAAGCAAGATAATTGGGTCTGGTACTACTATGAAAAATGACTGGGGAACTTTAAAAGGTGCTGCACACACTGGGTAAAACTCCCTGTGTGCACAATCTCAGTACATAGCTATGTGCTGATTGGAAATGTGACAGGCAGCCTGTGACAGTATATTGCCACTCTAGGGGAGTCACATGCCCTTGGGGAGGATGCAAGTGAGCCACACTAGGGACAGTGAAAAGAACACTACTGCTATGGGACTGCCCTGTAATATAAATGTATGACACTGCATATGTGCAAATTGCAAACAGCCCAGAGGTTATGCTGCCATCTGTTGGCTACATGTGTTATTGCTGTTGGCACAGGACCTTTCAATCACATGATGTAATTATGTAAATATGCCAAACTGTAGAGAAAAAGGATAGGGATCGCATATCTTCATGAAATGCAGTGATTTATTCCTGCTAAGCTTAATCTACAATATAAATATTAACACAAGGCACTTTGCATATGTTTCGATCACAATGTATAGGCCTACTCACCACATAAAGGTGATCTCTTTTTAGTGGGTCCCTACACTAATTTGGTGCAGCACCACATGAGGACCGTTAGCACCTGCAGCCATTGAGAACCAGTAGCCTGACTACACTCCTGCTGTAGGCTAAGCCACCTTGGCAATTGGCAGTGGCGTACATAGAGAAGTAAGGCCCCATAGCAAGGATCAAACCAGGCCCCCACACACAGAACAGAAGGGTTTCTGCCTAAACCCTTTTCAATGACCCTTGCGCCATTTTTTCCACTGCCTCATTTGCTAAAAGTTGTTCCTTTAGGGCAGGGTTTCTCAACTCCAGTCCTCAGGACCCACCTACAAGTCATGATTTCAGGATTTCCTCAGTATTGAGCAGGTGATATAATTAGTGTCCATGCATCATTACTTACCACAGGTATTTATTCTGTGGGATATTCTCAAATCCTGACCGGTAGCTGGTTCCCGAGGACTGGAGTTGAGAAACCCTGCTTTAGAGGGTAGAGTCCTGACCAAGTTTTAACCCCCAGTAGAAGAGGAGATGATCCCAACTGGGCCCCCTCTTGCCCTGGGCTCCATAGCAGTCACATGGTCTGCCACTATGGTAGTTACGCCCCTGGCAATTGGCCATACCCACCCACAGGCACAGAACTACAACACCAACCTCCATGTAGCACTGCACCACAAGATTAAATCTCAAGAGCTCAACATGCTATGTGGTCTCTAAAACCTGACTGAGACCAAGTGAAAACCCCTGTGTAGTCTCCTGGTAATTAAAACACTGGGTTCGAATGGGAGGAGTGTTGATACCATGACAACACAAAAAAAGATGGGGATAGAATACAAAATGCCAAACTGTATAGAAAAATACATTGCATACACATTCACATGCCATTCATTGATCTATTTCTGATAATAATTTATAAACATGAGACACCTTATAGGCCCACTCACCACGTCATGGTGGCCTTTTTTGAGTGGGTCCCTACACTAATATAGCTAATATAGCTGAGAACCACATGGTGACCACCACTGCCACAACAACATAGCCCTTGCAGGTGGCGATGGTCCCCATCTGTGTGCTCCTCCAAGCAGTAGAACATAAATAGGGTCACAGAGCAGCTGAGCATAATAGTGGAAACCCTGAAGCATCTAGAAACCTGTGTAAAGGCCAGAACTGGACCACACATATCAGCCAAGCAGCTGCAGTATAATCTGTGTTTGCGTGTGTCTCATGAGGATGTGGTAACTGCTGAGAGACAGGCTAAGTGTGCACAATGAGTGGGTAAGTAAGAGATAACACAACCTTGATGAGCCTGTGCAGAGTGAGCTTTAATGCATTGCAAGAAGATATAGACCGCGACCTGAAGTTGCGTGGAACTACACTAGGTGGATAGACTGCAGACATAGCCCTCTTAAGTGCTGCTACTGAGGAGAATAAATCCAGAGTGCCAATGCTCAGGGCATTGGGTGCAAGCCAGAGGGAGAATGAGTTGTTTACTCTATGAGTTTTTGTCATGGTGTCTATTTTGTTAGAATATTTCAACACATCTGTGACGGATATAGGGTCCACCTAATGGAGTCTTCTACACACATGTGAATGTAGTCTAAGACACGCAAAGTACAGGGTTAACAGTAAAGAAAAACATTACTCTAGCATGTAAACAATTTTTAGGTTCTAACCCAATTTTGTTGTCAATTTTTTTTTATTCCATCATAGAGGACAACTCTGTATATGACAATCTACTTCAAATATGGACAGGTTTATCTCTCTGATACCAGATTAATAGGACAGAAAAAAAAACTTCCATAAGAACTAAAATGCTTGCAGAGAAAAAATATGGCCCGACTACTATGGAGGCTGTACTTACTGTGCACTGAGGCCTAATACAAGCCCATTAATGAGGCCTTATTGTGGTCAGAGAAAATATCTCGACCCAAATTAGGATGATGGGAAATTCTAATAGGAAAGGAACACTCTTTCAGTTGAATAATACATTCAGAAGTACTCCTGGATTATATAAGAGACAGGGGCGTAACTATCATAGTGGCAGACTGTGTGACTGCTATGGGACCCAGGGCAAGAGGGGCCCAGTCTTAGTTGGAATTATCTCCTCTTCTACTGGAGGTGAAAACTTGGTCAGGACTCTACCCTCTAAAGGAACAACTTTTATCAAATGAGGCAGTGTAAATTTTTATAGGCAGGGTTTAGGCAGAAACCTTTCTGTCCTGTATGGGGGACCTGGTTGGATCCATGCTATGGGGCCCTTTCTTCTCTATGTACGCCACTTATAAGAGATGAAAGTATCCGAGATCAAGCCCAATATATTTTCTATATTACTGGCTCCAAGCCTCCAACATGCTAAGTTACAATATTATCTATGGTATGAATGCTTGTAGAGGTGCCCCATATTGTCCCCTGCTGAGATCCTTTCAGGTATTCAAGAAACTACATAGAAAAATATGTGTATTATTAAAGTTTAATTAGGACACAAAGATTGTATCATCTTTCTCCTATCACACCAACTGCACCTTCTACCCTAGAGAAACTTCAGATACATCTGTGCCCTAGAAAACAACAGTGACCTATTGCTGATAAATATGTTTTGTTCCTCTGCAGTTCTTTGTGGAGCAATCCACCACCTCATAGAGAACACTGAACCATTTACACAGACAGAACATTTATTACAAAAATAAGCATCCCCAGACCTTATACTGTATGTTCCTGATATGATTTCTGTAGGAATGAAATACAAAAAGGACAACTTAAAGAGCTTGAAGAACTAATCCCGTCATCAAAGGAACAACACAGAGAAACAGAAGCCAACAGCAGGTAAATCTCCTGGTTGTGATTTTCTATTGTTATGTTACATATATATAAGACGTAGTCTGAAGGGAACAAGGTGAAGGACCTCAATCAATTGTGTAGAAAAAGTATAAAACACAGACAACAACATAATAAACAAAACATCAAATATATATATAATAGCTAAAGCACAAAAGAATCAATTGGTTAAACTGAGGTCTACATCCATTAGTTAAATAGTCACTTTCATAAATACCAAGTGTTATTTACTCACAACAGACATTAAAGACAAAAGTCTAGGACTAAAATCATGGACAAAGAAAAGAAAAAAAGAAAAGGAAAATGTCAATGTGTAAAAATTCAACTGACAGGGATACTTTGCTATTGAAAGTCTTGTTTTTTAGCACCAGCTGAAGTAAGTGACAGATTCTGCAGATCAACAAATTAAGAGCTGATTCACACAACCACACTTGGTCTGGGAAACACGAGCCCTGAGTTGGCTGCAGGCCAGTTATAGATTTTCTGCTACCTGATGCGAAAATTAAAATGGTGCCCCCATGTGCAAATTCTCAATCCAACCCCTCCTCCCAACCCTACTGTTAGGGCTAGTTCACACGACCGTGTGAAGCTCGTGCTGTAGACCGCAAATTGCGGTCCGCAATGCACGGGCACTGTCCTTGGGGCAGCTGCATGGGGATTGCAGACCCATTTACTTGAAAGGGTCCACGATCCGTCTATTCCGCAAAAAGATAGAGCAAGTTCTATCTTTTTACGATGCAGAGGCACAGAACGGAACCCCAGAAAGCATTCCATAGTGCTTCCGTAGTGTTCCGTTCCGTGCTTCCGTTCCGCATCTCTGGCTTTGCGGACCCAAGAAGTGTGCTGTTTATCTCTAAGCATATCATCTTCAGCACGGCCTGTTGACGCATCCCCACAGCAGTGCTACAGTGCTTCCAGCTACCAGCTGATGGCTGACTGGTGCTGCACGTGGAAAATTCTGAGGTGGAAGTGGAGGAGGAGGAGCCACTTACATAGGTGCTGGCGGTAACCCTGATGGAAGTAGGGCCCGCAATCATGGGTGTCGGTAGCACCTGTGCCATCCCAGGGTACAAGTCGCTCCCAGCCTCCACTACGTTCACCCAGTGTGCCGTCAGGGAAATGTAGCGTCCCTGGCCACAAGCACTTGTCCATGTGTCAGTCGTTAGGTGGACCTTAGCAGTAACTGCGTTGGTCAGGGCACAGGTGATGTTAGCAGACACATGCTGTTGTAAGGCGGGACAGCACACCAGGAAAAATAGTAGCGGCTGGGGACTGAGTACCGAGGGACAGCCACCGACATCAGGTCGCGAAAGGCCACGGTGTCCACAATCTTAAATGGCAACATTTTAACCGCCAGTAACTTAGAAAGTTGGGCGGTTAGTGCCATGGCCTGTGGGTGGGTGGCTGGGTATTTGCGCTTGCGTTCAAATGCCTGGGGTAAAGACATTTGGATGCTGCGCTGAGACAGGGAAGTGGATGTGGTCGCTGATCGTGCTTGCGACGGTACAGGTGCAGCGCGGGAGGCATCCGGGCCTGCGCCTTCGACGTGCAATTGGTCATCACCCAACATAGGGGAAGAGGAGGCAGTGGTGTACCCGCAGACACAGATTGTGGCCCCAGACGTTCCTCCCACATGTTGGGTTCCTCTTCAACTTCCCCACTCCGATCATCCTCCTCATTTGCTGACCCCAACACAACTTCAGTGATTGACAACGGTATATCATCCTCTTCATCAACCTCTGCAGACAGTAATTGTGGTGGACTTGATGGCAACTGTGTCTCGTCATCATCCACCTCCTTAAACACATCATCTTGTAAGTGTGAAGGTTCTAGAGGTTGAGAATCAGGGCACAAGATCTCATGTCCCTCTTCAATAGTGCTTGGGGAGAGGGCAAAATTAAGTGATGGGGGTGAAAATAGCTCCTTGGAACATCCGAGTACCAGATCGCTTGTTTGGCCAGACTCTACATGGTGGGAGGAAGGATGATCAGGGTGAGGATTGTGTTGTTGACCAGACTGTTGGCTACTGAGACTAAACTTGGTGGAAGACAGGGTGGTGCTTAACCAGTGGAAGCAATATCTGCTGCAATCCAACCGACCACCTGGTCGCACTGGTCTGACTTCAAGAGTGTTGTCTTGCGACACCCTGCAAACTGGGACATGAAGCTAGGTATCGTGGATGACTGTTTTCCTTCTGCTCTGGCAGCAGGCACAGTTGCAACGCTCCCTGAGCCACGGCCTCTGCGTGAACCATCAGAATCACGCCCACTTACCCGTCCCTTAATACACGCCTTCTTCATATTGACACTAAATGTCACTGATATTTGGATTAAATATAGGCCTCACACACTGTCTAGAAATAAGTGTATATTTGCTTCTCACTGGTCACAGCAAGCAGCGTTTGAACAATACAGAAACTGACTGGAACTGCAATTTGGATTAAATATAGGCCTCACACACGGCCTAGATATCAGTGCTGATTTGCTTCTCACTGGTCACAGCAAGCAGAGTTTGTATAATACAGAAACTGACTGTAACTGCAATTTGGATTAAATATAGGCGTCACACACGGCCTAGATATCAGTGCTGATTTGCTTCTAACTGGTCACAGCAAGCAGCGTTTGTAGAATGCAGAAAACGAATGTCACTAACGGTCGCCCTGACACAAAAAAATAATTCCCCCAAAATAAATTGTGCTGCCACCTCTAACAATAGTCCTTAAAAGGACTTTGGGGTCTCTGAAAGGTTTGAGATCAAATTCGCTCTATACTCGCTCTGTCCCTTCCTAACAGCAGCTCTCCCTGACTCGCAATGATACGAACCCGCGTGACCGGGTTCTATATAGCACACTATGACGTGTTCCGGCCAGCCAATCACTGTAATGCCACTAGAAAACATGTCTAATGGCATTACAGTGATGGCAATACTTACCAGCATGTTTATTGGCTGCTTAGAAGGCGCCAAACGTCCGGGGAGGAGACTCGAGGATGGCACTCAAGCAGATGTGGTACTTGGCAGAGCGCTCAGATCTGCCGAGCACAGCGATGCTCGAGCCGAACCGCTACTCGGCCGAGCATGCTCGCTCATCACTAATTACATTCTGTGTCCAATTGTTACAGTAGCATTTCACTAGCAATATTAACATGCATGCCAATGTTGGCTGCTTGTAGGTTTAAATTGGGGTCATTATGTTCAATGGTGGTTCATGTTGCCACTGCTACGTACACTTGTGGTGTGAATTGTGGCAATCTGTTTGTATTCCTCCTCAGTTCTGAATTGCGAGTGTTAATCATTCTCCAGCTATATGAGTTCATCTGTTCGTTTAAAGAGTTTGTTAAGTCTGCTATATATGTTCCTGAGTTCTGCCTCAGTCCGATACATGTCTCTTGAGTTCTGCAACGTGCCCTGGTTGTGCAACATGTTATGTCTTGCTTTGATCCGTTTGGAGTCTGTCTGAGCCCTGTGTTGGTGTTTATATCTCAAGTTTGTGACTGGATCATTCTGGTTATGTCTGTGACTCCATGTCTGAATTCTGACTTAGTGTCATACTCCATTACCCTGTGTCTGTTCTATGCATTCTTTTTACTCTGTTTACTTGACCCTTTCGTGGATTGAGTCCTATAACCACTGTGTATAGTATAGAGTCCTATACCCACTGTGTATAGGATAGAGTCTGAATTAGAGACTGATAGAGACTGATGCAACCTGTACTTGGATGTTTTTAATATTTGATATTTAATAAAGTGCTTTTGGAATTCCACGAAGAAAGGCTGGATAACTCCTCTTTTTCAAGAGTCTGAATTGTGTCCTACAGTCCATCTTGCTAAGTTACTGCACATGTATTCGCTATGTCTTAATGGGTTCCTGAAGTCTGTCTTTTTTTTCTAAATCTGTTTATTATTTTATCATTACAGTAATAAGCAAATACAGTTCAGCTTAACCGGTAACAAGTCAACATATACTGAGAGTTACAGACATCCATCAGTAAACAAGAATTTCAAAAACAGTGTGCCCATCCCTTCCCCTTCCCCCAATCCCGTGTGCCAACTCGAAAGAAAATGACTCTTTGGGGAAACCTCAAGTCTCTTTGGGGAAACCTCAAGTAGTAGCCAAAATTTGAAGAGGTGTGTGTCCATGAAGAACCTCATATAAATACCATGTGGTATGCTCAAAATGTGAAATGAGTTTAGAGCTGAAGGAAGTGGAAAGAGTATTCATAAATAAAGACCATTTTTCAAAAAAAACTTTATTAGTTTTTCTTTATCTGATAAAGTGAAAATCCAATCCATAATAAACATGAAGGTGATTTTGTCCTGGATAAAAGTGATAGGAGGTATTTCTGAGTCTAGCCATTGATGTAGAAGGCTCTTTCTAGTAGCAGCCACCCAAATATGCAATAAAGTTTTATCTCGTCTAGGGAGACATTGTTGTTCATCAGATAATATGTTAAAGATAGCCCACTGGGGAGTAGCAGTGAAGGATATATTGTAAGTTGTTAATATGTAGGATCGCACTTGCTCTCATAAATCTTGAACACATGGGTAGTCCCATAAATGATGGTATAGATCTGTATTGAATTAATTACACTTAGAGCAAGAATAGGTAGAATCAGGAGACATTTTATTTGTAATGCTAGGTGTCACAAGCTCTATGGAATATCATCAAGGCCATATCTGTATAGCTACTGACTGGGGAATGTTTGTGTATTTTCAATGTAGTCTCTAATAGTGTTTTGACTTCAAGATTTGGAAAGTCTTTGATCCATTTCCTCAGACCTGTGGTGACTATGTCTCAGTCTATCAGTGGTTTGAGGAATCTGTAGATAGTACTAGTGGAAGAAATCCGTGTTCTGACTTTTTTTAAAGAAATATGTTTAAGCATGTTCCTCTCCAGTCTCCCAGAATATTGTTCATACAACTTTCAACAAAACTATGTGCTTATAGATATATAAATTGGTTATGATTAAATGCTGGGAACCTTTGGGAGGCGTCTGTAAAATAAATAACGGAGTAACTGGAATCTAACATATCAAAAATCCAAATACAGCCCTGTGATGCTAGAGTAGTATATATTCTGTGCGGTCTACCTCCCCAAATCCCCAGGTGTCCCAAAAAGGGTTGAAAGAAAGTGTGTGCCACCTAGTTTACAAAATTTCCTTACTTTATTCCACAGAACAGGGAAATCTCATATGTTAGGAGGAAGCGCGGCTTTCGGTAAATGCAGTAGTGCCAAAAGGGAGATGTGAGGGAATTCTTTTTTTCCATATCCACATTAGCAAAATGGGTTTTACCTTGCATCCAATCAATAACATATCGAAAGTTGGCAGCCATGCTATATAGTGAAATGTCAGGGAAGTTAAGGCCCCACAATATTCGAGGTTGCTGTCATTTATAAAGGCTAATACGACTCATCAATGACGAGCTCCAAATTAACTGCCTAAAAGTTCTCTGAAGACGTTTGATGGGGAAGAGTAGGAGAAGAGTTTGAATTAGAGCAGTTTAGGGAAGGCCACCATTTTAAGGAGGCAATATAGTTTAGAGAAGGATAATGTAAAATGTTACCAGGAGTGAAGTAAAGAAATGATCGAGACAATAGGAGGATGGTAATTTAGCCTATACAACTGGGTCGGGTTGGCTGCCAATTTAACCCCTAGGTAAGTAATAGATTTGGGATGCCATTGAAATGGTAATGAAGTACCCCAATGATTCCTGGCTGTGCGAAAAATAGGAAGCGCCTCTGATTTATGAAAATTTACCTTAAATCTAGAGATAGCGCCAAAAGATGCTATAACTGACATTACCTCCGGGATAGCCTGACACGGATTTGAGATGAACAATAATATGTCATTAGCGAAAGTTAGTAGTTTGGTTTCAACTGATCCTGTATAAATACCATGGAATGATGGGAGAGTTTGCAGTACTCTAATTAAAGGATCTAGGGCTAAATTAAATAACAGTGGGGATAATGGGCATCCCTGTCTCATCCCTCTGTCCACTGCAAATGAGGAGGAGCAAATAGAGTTAACTAGTGTTGATTGAGCACCATGGTCCGAACACATCGGAATGCTCTTAAACCAGGTACCCCATGCTCTGAAGCGGGGAGGGTGCCTGGTTCATAGGAAACATTCAGAAATTGATGGAAACACCACTGAAATGGTTCTGAAACAGCATAGGGAGGATGTCTGGATGCATCTTGGACTCCCAGGTCGCTGCTGGGAATGATGTTGTCCGAGTAGTACGCCACTTTTACAGACTGACAACAATACGCACAAAACCAAAGATAAAATCGATTTTAGATGAAAAATAGGGATGAGCGAACTCGAACTGTATAGTTCGGGTTCGTACCGAATTTTGGGGTGTCCGTGACACGGACCCGAACCCGGACATTTTCGTAAAAGTCCGGGTTCGGGTTCGGTGTTCGTCGCTTTCTTGGCGCTTTTGTGACGCTTTCTTGGCGCTTTTTGAAAGGCTGCAAAGCAGCCAATCAACAAGCGTCATACTACTTGCCCCAAGAGGCCGTCACAGCCATGCCTACTATTGGCATGGCTGTGATTGGCCAGAGCACCATGTGACCCAGCCTCTATTTAAGCTGGAGTCACATAGCGCCGCCCGTCACTCTGCTCTGATTAGCGTAGGGAGAGGTTGCGGCTGCGACAGTAGGGCGAGATTAGGCAGATTAACTCCTCCAAAGGACTTGATTAATCGATCGATCTGCAGCTGTGCATCATTGAGCTGCTGAAATTTAATTGCTCACTGTTTTTAGGCTGCCCAGACCGTTTGTCAGTCACTTTTTTCTGGGGTGATCGGCGGCCATTTTGTGTCTTGTGGTGCGCCAGCACAAGCTGCGACCAATTGCATTTAACCCTCAATGGTGTGGTTGTTTTTTGGCTAAAGCCTACATCAGGGTGAAGCTGTCACACCAAGTGCATTTAACCAGCAATAGTCTGTTTATTTTTTGGCCATATACTACATCAGGGGCAAGCTGCGCCCGTCACCAAGTGCATTTAACCCTCAGTAGTGTGGTTGGTCAAGCTGTCACACCAAGTGCATTTAACCAGCAATAGTCTGTTCATTTTTTGGCCATATACTACATCAGGGGCAAGCTGCGCCCGTCACCAAGTGCATTTAACCCTCAATAGTGTGGTTATTTTTTGGCCATATCCCAGTCTAATTCTGTCACTAAATCCATACCGGTCACCCAGCGCCTAAATACTAGGCCTCAAATTTATATCCCGCTAAATCTGTCGTTACCGCTGTACTGTTGTGGCTGGGCAAGTTATTTAGTGTCCGTCAAAGCACATTTTTTGTTCTGGGTTGAAATACAATTCCCAATTTAGCAATTTCATAATTTAGTGGTTTCTGCTATATCAGAGCTATTTGAAATCTATCCCTAAAAGGGTATATAATATTCAAGGTGCACATAGGGTCATTCAGAATAACTTCACACACACGCTACTGTGCATTTCCAAGTCTAATTCTGTTAGTAAATCCATACCGGTCACCCAGCGCCTAAATACTAGGCCTCAAATTTATATCCAGCTGAATTTGAATACAATACATTGGGCCAAATAATATTTTTGTTGTTGTGGTGAACCATAACAATGAGGAAAACATCTAGTAAGGGACGCGGACGTGGACATGGTCGTGGTGGTGTTAGTGGACCCTCTGGTGCTGGGAGAGGACGTGGCCGTTCTGCCACATCCACACGTCCTAGTGTACCAACTACCTCAGGTCCCAGTAGCCGCCAGAATTTACAGCGATATATGATGGGGCCCAATGCCGTTCTAAGGATGGTAAGGCCTGAGCAGGTACAGGCATTAGTCAATTGGGTGGCCGACAGTGGATCCAGCACGTTCACATTATCTCCCACCCAGTCTTCTGCAGAAAGCGCACAGATGGCGCCTGAAAACCAACCCCATCAGTCTGTCACATCACCCCCATGCATATCAGGGAAACTGTCTGAGCCTCAAGTTATGCAGCAGTCTCTTATGCTGTTTGAAGACTCTGCTGGCAGGGTTTCCCAAGGGCATCCACCTAGCCCTTCCCCAGCGGTGGAAGACATAGACTGCACTGACGCACAACCACTTATGTTTCCTGATGATGAGGACATGGGAATACCACCTCAGCATGTCTCTGATGATGACGAAACACAGGTGCCAACTGCTGCGTCTTTCTGCAGTGTGCAGACTGAACAGGAGGTCAGGGATCAAGACTGGGTGGAAGACGATGCAGGGGACGATGAGGTCCTAGACCCCACATGGAATGAAGGTCGTGCCACTGACTTTCACAGTTCGGAGGAAGAGGCAGTGGTGAGACCGAGCCAACAGCGTAGCAAAAGAGGGAGCAGTGGGCAAAAGCAGAACACCCGCCGCCAAGAGACTCCGCCTGCTACTGACCGCCGCCATCTGGGACCGAGCACCCCAAAGGCAGCTTCAAGGAGTTCCCTGGCTTGGCACGTCTTCAAACAATGTGCTGACGACAAGACCCGATTTGTTTGCACGCTGTGCCATCAGAGCCTGAAGCAAGGCATTAACGTTCTGAACCTGAGCACAACCTGCATGACCAGGCACCTGCATGCAAAGCATGAACTGCAGTGGAGTAAACACCTTAAAACCAAGGAAGTCACTCAGGCACCTGCCGCCCAGCAAACAGGGGATGTACCACCAACACCACCACCACCTCCGTCACCAAGCGTCTCAACCATGTCACACGGCAGCGTTCAGCTCTCCATCTCACAAACATTTGAGAGAAAGCGTAAATTCCCACCTAGCCACCCTCGATCCCTGGCCCTGAATGCCAGCATTTCTAAACTACTGGCCTATGAAATGCTGTCATTTAGGCTGGTGGACACAGACAGCATCAAACAGCTCATGTCGCTTGCTGTCCCACAGTATGTTGTTCCCAGCCGCCACTACTTCTCCAAGAGAGCCGTGCCTTCCCTGCACAACCAAGTATCCGATAAAATCAAGTGTGCACTGCGCAACGCCATCTGTAGCAAGGTCCACCTAACCACAGATACGTGGACCAGTAAGCACGGCCAGGGACGCTATATCCCCCTAACTGCACACTGGGTAAATGTAGTGGCAGCTGGGCCCCAGGCGGAGAGCTGTTTGGCGCACGTCCTTCCGCCGCCAAGGATCGCAGGGCAACATTATTTGCCTCCTGTTGCCACCTCCTCCTTCTCGGCTTCCTCCTCCTCTCTTCCACCTGCTCATCCAGTCAGCCACACACCTTCACCACCAACTTCAGCACAGCCTGGGGTAAACGTCAGCAGGCCATTCTGAAACTCATATGTTTGGGGGACAGGCCCCACACCGCACAGGAGTTGTGGCGGGGTATAGACCGACGAGTGGTTGCTGCCGGTGAGCCTCAAGCCCGGCCTGGTGGTGTGTGATAATGGGCGAAATCTCGTTGCAGCTCTGGGACTAGCCAATTTGACGCACATCCCTTGCTTGGCGCATGTGCTGAATTTGGTGGTGCAGAAGTTCATTCACAACTACCCCGACATGTTAGAGCTGCTGCATAAAGTGCGGGCCGTCTGTTCGCGCTTCCGGCGTTCACATCCTGCTGCTGCTCGCCTGTCTGCGCTACAGCGTAACTTCGGCCTTCCCGCTTACCGCCTCATATGCGACGTGCCCACCAGGTGGAACTCCACCTTGCACATGCTGGACAGACTGTGCGAGCAGCAGCAGGCCATAGTGGAGTTTCAGCTGCAGCACGCACGGGTCAGTCGCACTACAGAACAGCACCACTTCACCACCAATGACTGGGCCTCCATGCGAGACCTGTGTGCCCTGTTGCGCTGTTTCGAGTACTCCACCAACATGGCCAGTGGCGATGACGCCGTTATCAGCGTTACAATACCACTTCTATGTCTCCTTGAGAAAACACTTAGGGCGATGATGGAAGAGGAGGTGGCCCAGGAGGAGGAGGAGGAAGAGGGGTCATTTTTAGCACTTTCAGGCCAGTCTCTTCGAAGTGACTCAGAGGGAGGTTTTTGGCAACAGCAGAGGCCAGGTACAAATGTGGCCAGCCAGGGCCCACTACTGGAGGACGAGGAGGACGAGGATGAGGAGGAGGTGGAGGAGGATGAGGATGAAGCATGGTCACAGCGGGGTGGCACCCAACGCAGCTCGGGTCCATCACTGGTGCGTGGCTGGGGGGAAAGGCAGGACGATGACGATACGCCTCCCACAGAGGACAGCTTGTCCTTACCCCTGGGCAGCCTGGCACACATGAGCGACTACATGCTGCAGTGCCTGCGCAACGACAGCAGAGTTGCCCACATTTTAACGTGTGCGGACTACTGGGTTGCCACCCTGCTGGATCCACGCTACAAAGACAATGTGCCCACCTTACTTCCTGCACTGGAGCGTGATAGGAAGATGCGCGAGTACAAGCGCACGTTGGTAGACGGGCTACTGAGAGCATTCCCAAATGTCACAGGGGAACAAGTGGAAGCCCAAGGCCAAGGCAGAGGAGGAGCAAGAGGTCGCCAAGGCAGCTGTGTCACTGGCCAGCTCCTCTGAGGGCAGGGTTAGCATGGTAGAGATGTGGAAAACTTTTGTCAACACGCCACAGCTAACTGCACCACCACCTGATACGCAACGTGTTAGCAGGAGGCAACATTTCACTAACATGGTGGAACAGTACGTGTGCACACCCCTACACGTACTGACTGATGGTTCGGCCCCATTCAACTTCTGGGTCTCTAAATTGTCCACGTGGCCAGAGCTAGCCTTTTATGCCTTGGAGGTGCTGGCCTGCCCGGCGGCCAGCGTTTTGTCTGAACGTGTATTCAGCACGGGAGGGGGCGTCATTACAGACAAACGCAGCTGCTTGTCTACAGCCAATGTGGACAAGCTGACGTTCATAAAAATGAACCAGGCATGGATCCCACAGGACCTGTCCGTCCCTTGTCCAGATTAGACATTAACTACCTCCCCTTAACCATATATTATTGTACTCCAGGGCACTTCCTCATTCAATCCTATTTTTATTTTCATTTTACCATTATATTGCGAGGCTACCCAAAGTTGAATGAACCTCTCCTCTGTCTGGGTGCCGGGGCCTAAATATATGCCAATGGACTGTTCCAATGTTGGGTGACGTGAAGCCTGATTCTCTGCTATGACATGCAGACTGATTCTCTGCTGACATGAAGCCAGATTCTCTGTTATGGGACCTCTCTTTCCTGCCTGGGTGCCGGGGCCTAAATATATGCCAATGGACTGTTGCAGTGGTGGCTGACGTGAAGTCTGATTCTCTGCTATGACATGCAGACTGATTCTCTGCTGACATGAAGCCAGATTCTCTGTTATGGGACCTCTCTTTCCCGCCTGGGTGCCGGGGCCTAAATATATGCCAATGGACTGTTGCAGTGGTGGCTGACGTGAAGCCTGATTCTCTGCTATGATATGCAGACTGATTCTCTGCTGACATGAAGACAGATTCTCTGTTACGGGACCTCTCTCCTCTGCCTGGGTGCTGGGCCTAAATATCTGACAATGGACTGTTGCAGTAGTGGCTGACGTGAAGCCTGATTCTCTGCTATGACATGCAGACTGATTCTCTGCTGACATGAAGCCAGATTCTCTGTTACGGGACCTCTCTCCTCTGCCTGGGTGCTGGGCCAAAATATCTGACAATGGACTGTTGCAGTGGTGGCTGACGTGAAGCCTGATTCTCTGCTATGACATGCAGACTGATTCTCTGCTGACATGAAGCCAGATTCTCTGTTACGGGACCTCTCTCCTCTGCCTGGGTGCTGGGCCTAAATATCTGACAATGGACTGTTGCAGTGGTGGCTGACGTGAAGCCTGATTCTCTGCTATGACATGCAGACTGATTCTCTGCTGACATGAAGCCAGATTCTCTGTTATGGGACCTCTCTCCTCTGCCTGGGTGCTGGGCCTAAATATCTGACAATGGACTGTTGCATTGGTGGCTGTCATGGTCTTACCTTCGTTTGACATGTGCTGGCGGCCATCTTGGTTTCTGGGTTTCTTGTAGCCTCCCACCCTGCGGCTTCTCCTTCCCACTGGGAGGAGCTGGATGCCTAGCTCATATATATAGAAGGTCTGTGGCTTCAGTTCCTTGCTTGGTCCTCCTGTGTTCACATGCTTCTAAGACTGCTGCTGCTTCTGGTTCCTGATCCTGGCCTCGTCTGACTACCCCGTTGGTTCCTGATCCTGGCTTCGTCTGACTACCCCGTTGGTTCCTGATCCTGGCTTCGTCTGACTACCCCGTTGGTTCCTGATCCTGGCTTCGTCTGACCACCCTCCTGGTTCCTGACCTCTGTCTACGCAAGACCCTGCTTCGGTTTAGCCATCCGTTTGGACTTTTGCTACGGCTTGATTTCCAATAAAGCCTTCTTATTTCCACTCATCTCTGTTGTACGTCTGGTTCATGGTTCCATGACAGTGGCTGACGTGAAGCCTGATTCTCTGCTATGATATGAAGACTGATTCTCTGCTGACATGAAGCCAGATTGTCTGTTACGGGACCTCTCTCCTCTGCCTGGGTGCTGGGCCTAAATTTATGAAAATGGACTCTTACAGTGGTGGGTGACGTGAAGCCTGATTCTCTGCTATGACATGAAGCCTGATTCTCTGCTATGACATGCAGACTAATTCTCTGCTGACATGAAGCCAGATTCTCTGTTACGGGACCTCTCTCCTCTGCCTGGGTGCTGGGCCTAAATTTATGACAATGGACTGTTGCAGTGGTGGCTGACGTGAAGCCTGATTTTCTGCTATGACATGCAGACTGATTCTCTGCTGACATGAAGCCAGATCCTCTGTTACGGGACCTCTCTCCTCTGCCTGGGTGCTGGGCCTAAATATCTGACAATGGACTGTTGCATTGGTGGCCCACGTGAAGCCTGATTCTCTGCTATGACATGCAGACTAATTCTCTGCTGACATGAAGCCAGATTGTCTGTTACGGGACCTCTCTCCTCTGCCTGGGCCTAAATTTATGACAATGGACTGTTGCAGTGGTGGCTGACGTGAAGCCTGATTCTCTGCTATGACATGCAGACTAATTCTCTGCTGACATGAAGCCAGATTGTCTGTTACGGGACCTCTCTCCTCTGCCTGGGTGCTGGGCCTAAATTTATGACAATGGACTGTTGCAGTGGTGGCTGACGTGAAGCCTGATTCTCTGCTATGACATGCAGACTGATTCTCTGCTGACATGAAGACAGATTCTCTGTTACGGGACCTCTCTCCTCTGCCTGGGTGCCGGGGCCTAAATATATGAGAATGGACTGTTCCAGTGGTGGGTGACGGGAAGCCAGATTCTCTGCTATGGGACCTCTGTCCAATTGATTTTGGTTAATTTTTATTTATTTAATTTTAATTTTAATTCATTTCCCTATCCAAATTTGTTTGCAGGGGATTTACCTACATGTTGCTGCCTTTTGCAGCCCTCTAGCCCTTTCCTGGGCTGTTTTACAGCCTTTTTAGTGCCGAAAAGTTCGGGTCCCCATTGACTTCAATGGGGTTCGGGTTCGGGACGAAGTTCTCGAACCCGAACATCCAGGTGTCCGCTCAACTCTAATGAAAAATTATTAGGAAACATTCTTTCCTGTATATTTACCTGCTGGTGACATTCAAAAACATTTGGAGCAAGTGCCTGCTTATCTGACCATCTAAAACATTATGGGCCTGCTGCCGCTTTGGTGACTCTAGATAACCTTAGGGCTGACCGCACGTCCCCGTGATGGCAACGATCCATTCGGATGTCTGCCCTATCAACTTTCGATGTTATTTTCAGCGCCAACCACAGTGACACGGGTAATGGGGAATCAGGGTTCGATTCCGGAGAAGGAGCCTGAGAAATGGCTATATGTACCACATCCAAGCAAGGTAGCATGTACGTAAATTACCTATTAGGTATAATTAGGTGAGGGCTTGTAGGTGAGCTGACCCTGTAAAAGATTTTAGGTGCGGGCCTGCAGGTGAGCTGACCTTGTAAAAGATTTAAGGTGCGGGCCTGCAGGTAAGCTGACCCTGTAAAAGATTTTAGGGGCGGGCCTGCTGGTGAGCTGACCTTGTAAAAGATTGTAGATGAGGGCCTGCAGATGAGCTAACCCTCTAAAACATTATATGCGAGTGCCTGCTGGTGAGCTGACCCTGTAAAACATTATATATGAGGGTCTGCTAGTGAGCTGACCCTCTAAAAAATTATATGCGAGGGCCTGCTGGTGAGCTGACCCTGTAAAACATTGTAGGTGAGGGCCTGCTGGTGAGCTGACCCTGTAAAACATTATATGCGAGGGCCTGCTGGTGAGCTGACCCTCTAAAGAATTATATGCAAGGGCCTGCTTGTGAGCTGACCCTGTAAAACATTGTAGGTGAGGGCCTGCTGATGAGCTGACGCTGTACAAAATGATATGCGAGGGCCTGCTGGTGAGCTGACCCTGTAAAACATTAGATGCGAAGGGCATATATGCGAGGGCATTATATGCAACGAATAATCATGTTGATATGATGGAAGAGGATGACGAGAATGAGAAAAGGAAGATTCAACCATATACCCTTGTTTGTGGTGGAAGGGGTGCATGGGAATACAGTGTATTCAGCACATTATAAAAAACACATTTAAAGTGCCTTTATGTTTATCAGCTTTCCTCTGGTGGAGTTGAGAAGTCATGGTCAATCCAGGCCTTGTTCATTTTTATAAGAGTCCACCTGTCAGCATTTTCAGTTGATAGGCGAATACGCTTATCTGTTATAATGCCACCAGAAGCACTAAATACCCGCTCAGACAAAACGCTGTTGGCAGGGCAGGCCAGCACCTCCAAGTCGTATTGCGCCAGTTCGTGCCACTTGTCCAGCTTTGACACCCAGTAGTTGTAAGGCACTGAGGGATAATTGAGGACGCTGACACGGTCTGCTTTGTACTCCTTCACCATCTTCCAAACATTTTCCCTCCTTGTGACACTAGGCAGCATATCAGGGTGAGGGTGCTGGCGGGGTGTCATGAAACTGTCCCAGGCTTTGGATAGTGGTGCCCTGCCTCTGTTGGAACTGCTGTGTGTTCTTCTTGTCTCTCCTCCTCGGTTTCCCAAGGAAATATGGACTCTGCCGCCAGCGTTTTCACATGGAAATTTTTGGAGCAATTTTTCAACAAGGATCTTCTGCTATTACACAGTTTTGCTCGTCCTCTCCACCAGAGTAATGAGAGATGAGAAGTTCTCTTTGTAGCGGGGGTCGAGAGGGGTCAACAACCAGTAATCCGTGTTATCTAAAATGCATATAATGCGCGGGTTGCTGGAAAGGCAGCCTAACATGAAGTCAGCCATGTGTGCCAGAGAACCAACAGGCAAGACTTCGCTGTCGTCATCATGAGGATGACTCTCAATCTCCTCTTCCTCTTCTTTCTCTTGTGCCCACCCACGCAGAACAGATGGAATTAAACTTCCATGGGTACTACCCTCTGTAGCGGAGGCAACCGTCTCCTGCTCCTCCTCTTCATCGTCTAATTCAAGTTGAGAAGACGACTGAGGGTGGTCTGGCTATCACCCTGTGTATTGTCTTACCCCATTTCCACCTGTTCCACATGCAAAGCGTCGTCCTTAATTGTGAGCAGCGAGCATTTGAGTAGACACAGAAGTGGGATTGTTACGCTGATAATAGCGTTATCGCCGCTCACCATCTGTGTTGATTTCTCAAAATTTCTTAAAACCTCACAGACATCCATGCCCACTCCTCGCTTGTGAATAGTGGAAGCTGACTGGAAAGGCGACGACCATGTTGCAGCTGGTATTCCACTACTGCCCTTTGCTGCTCACAAGGCCTGGCCAACATGTGGAACGTCCAGTTCAGGCTCGTGCTCACGTCGCACAACAGCTGGCAATTTCAAGCACTGATGCAGCGTTGACAGACCAGCTGAATCTGTCGATGACTTGCGGAAATGTGCACACACGTGGCGCACCTTCACCAGTAGCTCTGGCAAATTGGGGTAGGTTTTGAGAAACCGCTGAACCACTAAGTTTATGACGTGGGCTAGGCATGGGATGTGTGTGAGCCTTCCAAGCTCCAAAGCTGCCACCAAGCTACGGCCATTATCAGGCACAACCATGCTTGGTTCTAGGTTGAGTGGCGAGAGCCACAGCTCAGTCTGGTCTCTTATCCCCTGCCACAGCTCTGTGGCAGTGTGCTTTTGTCCCCTAAACATATCAGCTTCAAAATGGTCTGTTGCCGCTTCCCCACTGCAGTGCTACACTGCTTCCAGCTACCGACTGATGACTGACTGGTGCTGCACATGGATAATTCGGAGGTGGAAGTGGAGGAGAAAGGCGGAGGAGGAGAAGTGGGGATTGGAGCCACTAACGTAGGTGCTGACGGAAACCCTGATCGATGTAGGGCCCGCAGTCCTTGGCGTCGGTAGCACCTGTGCCATCCCAGGGCATGACTCACATAAACTCCCAACGTGTCACGTTTCGTTCCACATGAACGGAGATAGAGATATACAACAATAGTAGCAAACACAAAAAGAGCTTGCTAGAAAAAGGGGGTAAACATAAATAATGAATTGGCAGTGGTTTGAGCTTTCACCTAAAAAAAGGGAAACTAAAAACTCCTAGGGAAAAGCCAGGCCCAGGAATTTTTAGTTTCCCTTTTTTTAGGTGAAAGCTTTCTTTGAGAAAAAAGCACTTGTGCACTATTTAATAGGTGAAGGACCTTGCGACAAAACTGCTCCCACCCCTACCTCAGATGCGTCAACCTCTATAATGAATGGCTGAGACACGTCCGGTTGCACCAGAATAGGGGCTGAAGCAAAACATTCCTTCACAGCAGAAAAGGCTTGTAATGCCGCCTCAGACTAAACAGAGAAATTGACCCCCTACCTAGTTATGTCTGTTAAAGGTTTAACCACAGTTGAATAGTTCAAGAATAATTTAGGGTAGTAGTTGGTGAATCCCAAAAACCGCATAAGCGCTTTCAGATTTTTGGGTCGGTCCTAGTCCAACACCACACGGACTTTCTCGAGATCCATACGAAAACCTAAGGATGAGAGCAGGTAACCCAGGAATTGCACTTCCTGAACAGCAAAACACATTTTTCCATCTTCGCATACAATTTATTCTCTCTTAGGATCTGTAACACCTGTCTCACATGATCCTTTTGAGTCTCCATGTCTGGAGAATAAATTAGTATGCCATCCAGATATACAACAACAAATCTCCCCACCAGATGATGAAAGATGTCATTGATAAAGTGTTGAAAAACTGCTGGAGTGTTATTTAACCCAAAGGGCATGACCAGGGTTTTAAAATGACCCTCAGGGGTATTAAATGCGGTCTTCCACTCATCCCCCTCCCTGACCCATACCAGATTATATGCCCCCCTCCGATCCAATTTAGAGAACACCTTGGCACTGACAATCTGACTAAACAAATCCGAAATCAAAGGAAGGGGGTAAGGATCATAGACAGAAATACGGTTGAGCTCACGGAAGTCCAGACATGGTCTAAGGGTACCATCTTTTTTTTTTTTTTACAAAGAAAAACCCAGCAGCCACTGGGGATTTGGATGGTCTGATATGACCCTTCGCCAAGCTCTCGGTGATATACTCTCGTATAACCTTTCTTTCAGGCTCCGAAAGATTATACAACCAAGATTTGGGCAGTTTAGCTCCAGGAATAAGATTGATGGGACAATCATACTCCCGATTGGGGGGTAACTCCTGGTTACCACTTTCAGAAAACACATCAGAAAATTCAGAAATGAATGAGGGAACAGTTTTAGTGGTGACCACAGAGAAAGATGCATTAAGACAGTTGTCCATGCAAAAATCATTCCAATCGAGAGTCTCGCTTGCCAGTCGATGGTAGGGTTATGTCTGCCATGGTAAGCCCAAAACCATCGGAGCAGGCAGACCCTCCAACACATAACACGAGATAGATTCCTGATGGAAATCACCCACTCTTAAATGGATGTCATTAACACCTGCGACAGGCATTTTAGGGTAAGAGGTGCAGAATCAATTCCAAAGACGGAAATGCTTTTTCTAGTGCACTAGTAGTCAACCCATGAATACGAACAAACTGTCCATCAATCAGGTTAACCCCAGCCCTACTGTCGATAAATACCTCGATTTCCACAGTTTTGGACTCTAGCGCCACCTCGGCAGACAGGAGAAATTGTGTACTACCAGTAAATGACCAAAGTAAGTTTTATTGCTCCCCACCCAAACCACCAGTAGTAATTTGGGGATTACATGTTTTTTATTTTATTTTGCTTACACCTTGACACTGAATGTATGGACAAATATTCACGAAATGTCCCTTCTTTCCACAACAAAAACAAACTCCCTTCATATGATCAGAGCTCTTACCAGCAGTCCCAGGAGTAGCTCCCCGAACTGCATAGGCTCCTCACAAGGCGTAACCACAGGTTTCTCTTTACCATAAGTGTCAAAGAAAGCCGCCACCTTATTTGACAGTGCATCCTGAGGGTGAGGACCCTTAGCTCTATCCAGACATATAGCAAGGGACATAGCTGCTTCCAATGACTCAGGTTTTTCATGAAAGGCCAACACGTCCTGCAGCCTCTCAGATAGACCCTGACAGAACTGGCTATGGAGAGCAAGATCATTCCACTTTGTATCCATAGCCCATCTCCCAAATTCAGAGCAAAAGATTTCTGCGGAGTATTCTCCTGCCGTAAACCACGTAACTTGGTCTCAGCCTGAGAGATACGATCCGGTTCATCATAAATAAGACCCAGGGCTTTAAAAAATTAATCTACTGACTGGAGGGATGGTGATCCGGTTGGCAGAGAAAAAGCCAAAGACTGTGCATCACCCTTAAAGAGGACCTTTCACCTGTAAAAACAATGTGAATTAAGTATGCTGACATGGAGAGCGGCGCCCGAGGATCTCACTGCACTTACTATTATCCCCGGGCGCCGCTCCGTTCTCCCGTTATGCCCTCCGGTATCTTCGCTCTGTAAGTTATAGTAGGCGGTGTCTGCCCTTGTCCTGTGGGCGTCTCCTTCTCCTAGGCTGCAGCGCTGGCCAATCGCAGCGCACAGCTCACAGCCTGGGAGGTTTTTTTCTCCCAGGCTGTGAGCTCTGCGCTGCGATTGGTCAGCGCTGCAGCCTAGGAGAAGGAGACGCCCACAGGACAAGGGCAGACACCGACTACTAAAACTTACAGAGCAAAGATACCGGAGGGCATAACGGGAGAACGGAGCGGCGCCCGGGGATAATAGTAAGTGCAGTGAGATCCCCGGGCGCCTCTCTCCATGCATGTCAGCATACTCAGTTCACATTGTTTTTACAGGTGAAAGGTTCTCTTTAAGCAAACAAATGATCATACCCACACGTTGACACTCATCCCCAGCTACCTCCAAAGACAGTCCCTGCAGCTGTTCGACCAGTACAGACATAGGATCCACAGCTGCACTGACCTGAACGAAATGGTGTTTTTTATGGCGGTAGATAATGTCAAGATCAGTGTGGGGGGAAAACTCCACACTGAAAACAGGGGAAAGGGGAACAGTAACTGGGCCTGTAAAATACAGAAGAAACAGGTCACCTCCTAACCAACCCTAATCCGGGCCCTAACTATCTATCAATATTAATAGACCCTGAAGGTAGGAATATTCATATGCAGGATACTTAGGCCCTGGAAAAAGGTTAGGAGCAGAGACAACCTATTCCTCCCAAGATGGATGAATGGAAGTCTCTGTCTCAGGCCCAGATACAAACAACAGGGAATATAACAAACACAAACGCAACACTTAACTTCTGTAGAGACGGACGAGCAGGAACACCAGAGACAAACTCACACCAGCTCAGCCAAACTCAAATGAAGCTATCTACCGCATAGTCAAAAGGGTGGGTTTCAGACTATAAAGGATAGAAGTGATGACCACTGAGCAACAGCTGAGAAAAGTGAAGTGGTCATTAACCCTATCAACACCGAATCAAGAGAAATCAAGGAGGCTGTTAGATTCCTCCACGCTCAGCCAATCTCCTTGATTTTCTGACATCAGTCACCTGAGGGACCGTGACAGCCTATTTGGTGTGGTCAGCCTTCTCCCTTTTGCCACCCCCTGCCTCTTCCAGCCTGTTGCAGCAGATCCCTCCCCCTCTGTACTGCTGTCCTCACTCGGCTTTCCTCCTTCCCAGGTTGGGTCAGTGACTTCATCGTCCACCACCTCCTCTTCCACTTCCTCACTCTGCTCATTGTCATGGTCTTACCTTCTTGCTGTTCTCCTTCGTTTGACATGTGCTGGCGGCCATCTTGGTTTCTGGGTTTCTTGTAGCCTCCCACCCTGCGGCTTCTCCTTCCCACTGGGAGGAGCTGGATGCCTAGCTCATATATATAGGAGGTCTGTGGCTTCAGTTCCTTGCTTGGTCCTCCTGTGTTCACATGCTTCTAAGACTGCTGCTGCTTCTGGTTCCTGATCCTGGCCTCGTCTGACTACCCGCTGGTTCCTGATCCTGGCTTCGTCTGACTACCCTTCTGGTTCCTGACCTCTGGCTACGCAAGACCCTGCTTCGGTTTAGCCATCCGTTTGGACTTTTGCTTACAGCTTGATTTTCAATAAAGCCTTCTTATTTCCACTTATCTCTTGTTGTACGTCTGGTTCATGGTTCCATGACATTAGGACCAAGCCATGAATTCTGACGGTACAGGGCCATCCTCGCTACCTACGCTGATTGCCAGACTTGATCAGCAGGATCACTTGTTGGGTCGGTTCGCTGTGGCGTTGCAAACCCTGCTTGAACGCACGGCTCATTTCGCTTCCGTTGCCGATGGGTCGGTTGTCGCTCCTGGGCCCGCTCCTACTGCCGCTCCGGTTGTTGCGCCAGAGTCTACCCCGACACCTGTTGCTGCGCCTGCGGTGTCTCGGGGTATGACCGGTTCTGCCCCCCTTCCACAGCGCTTTGGGGGAGAGCCAACTCAGTGCCGAGGTTTCCTTAACCAGGTGGGCATTTATTTCGAGTTGCTGCCACATGCCTTTCCTACTGAGAGATCAAAGGTGGGCTTCTTGATCTCGCTGCTCTCGGACAAGGCCTTGGGCTGGGCCAGCCCTTTATGGGAGAACAACAATCCGGTGGTTGCCGAGTTTTCCGGTTTTGTTGCTTCTCTTCGGAAGGTATTCGATGTGCCGGCTCGTGCTGCCTCTGCTGCGAAGCTCCTTATGTCCATCAGACAGGGTTCACGATCCGTAGCTGAATACGCCATTGAGTTTCGTACCCTGGCAGCAGAGGTGGGCTGGAATAATGAGGCTCTGGTCGCTGCTTTCTCTCATGGTCTCTCGGATGCCTTGAAGGATGAGGTTGCAGCTAAGGACCTACCAGTGGAGCTCGAGTCTCTTATTTCTTTCCTGATTTTGATTGACACCAGACTCAGGGAGAGACCTTCCTTTAAGGAGAGCCTGCGGAGGCCTTCTAACAGATTGGCGCCTACGTTTGCTGTCCCACCCGTGCCTCCCTCTCCTCCCACGCCTCCTGGGGATGACTTGTCTGGGGGTGAACCCATGCAGCTGGGGTTTGCTCGCCTGTCCGAGGGGGAGAGGGTACTCCGGAGACGCGAGGGCCGATGCATGTACTGTGGTCTCGGTGGGCATTTTCGGTTGGCATGTCCGAACCGTCCGGGAAACGCTCGCACCTGAGATCCTGTCGGGGGCAGATCTTGGGTGGAGTCTCCTCGTCCCCGGTTTCCCGTGTTGACAAACCACTGATCACTGTTGTCCTCTCCTGGGTCGGGGGCTCGGTGACGACCCAGGCGTTGGTGGACTCTGGTGCTTGTGGTTTGTTCATTGATAGTGTGTTCGCTGCCGCCAATTCCATTCCTCTGCAGCCTCGAGGTTCCCCACTGGCTCTTGAGGCGATAGACGGCAGACCCCTTCTGCCGCCACACGTGACTCATGAGACCCTTCCAGTGGGGATAGCCATTGGTGCCATTCACAGAGAGTCGGTCTGTCTCCAGGTGATTTCGTCTCCACACTACTCGGTGGTCTTGGGGTACCCCTGGCTCCAGAAGCATAATCCGACTTTCGATTGGAGATCGGCCGAGATCCTCTCGTGGTCACCGCAGTGTGGGGCTAGTTGCATCCATGGGCCTGTCAAGTTGCTGTGTACTTCCTCGGACTCTCTGTTGCCTCCTGAATACGAAGAGTACCGGGATGTATTCGATAAGGTGCGCGCGGTTGCCCTACCTCCGCACCGCCCATACGATTGTGCCATAGAGTTACAATCTGGTGCCGTTCCTCCTCGTGGCAAAGTCTATCCACTGTCGGTAGCGGAGAATGAGGCCATGGAGGAGTACGTGAGGGAGGCGCTTTCACGCGGACACATTCGCAAATCCTCGTCCCCGGCAGGGGCTGGATTTTTCTTTGTGAAAAAGAAGGGCGGTGAGTTGAGGCCTTGCATCGATTACAGGGGTCTCAATCGCATCACGATCAAGAACGCTTACCCGATACCCTTGATTTCCGAGCTGTTCGATCGCCTCAAAGGGGCCACGGTTTTTACCAAACTCGACCTGAGGGCGGCATATAACCTGGTAAGGATCAAGGCGGGCGATGAGTGGAAGACCGCGTTTAACACCAGGACCGGTCATTATGAATCCTTGGTTATGCCCTTTGGGTTGTGCAATGCGCCCGCAGTCTTCCAGGAATTCATCAACGATGTTTTCCGTGATCTGTTGCAGCAGTGTGTGGTGGTCTATTTGGATGACATCTTGGTATATTCTGAATCCATGGAGGCCCACATTATGGATGTCAGACGAGTGTTGCAACGGTTACGAGAGAACAGGCTGTTCGGTAAGCTTGAGAAATGCGAATTTCACCGATCCCAGGTAACCTTCTTAGGTTACATCATTTCCGCTGAGGGGTTCTCCATGGATCCTGAGAAGGTTTCGGCTGTCTTACAGTGGCCCCAGCCCAGTGGTCTCCGTGCCCTGCAGCGCTTTTTGGGCTTCGCCAATTATTATCGGAAGTTCATCAGGGACTTTTCTATGCTAGCCAAGCCTCTCACGGATCTGACCAGGAAGGGCAGTAATTTCCAGGTCTGGCCGCTCAAGGCCATCCGAGCTTTTGAGGCTCTAAAGTCCGCCTTTGTGTCGGCTCCGATTCTGTCGCATCCCAACCCTGGGTTGCCCTTTGTCCTCGAGGTGGACGCGTCTGAGACGGGAGTAGGCGCCCTTCTGTCTCAGCGTAGAACACCAGAGGGTCCTCTGCTTCCTTGTGGGTTTTACTCCCGGAAACTGTCTTCCGCGGAGTGCAACTATCAGATTGGTGACAGGGAGTTATTGGCCATCGTGCAGGCCCTTAAAGAATGGAGGCACTTGCTCGAGGGTTCGGTGGTTCCGGTTCTCATCCTGACGGACCACAAGAATCTGACCTACCTTTCTGAGGCCAAGAGATTGACACCACGTCAGGCCAGATGGGCTCTGTTCTTGTCACGTTTTAATTACGTGGTCTCCTACCTACCCGGTTCCAAGAACATCAGAGCGGATGCCTTATCACGGCAGTACTCCGAGCTGTCCGGGGAGGAGTCGATTCCGACTTCGGTCATACCTCCGAATCAGACCCTGGCCGCCATTCGCACCAGCCTGACCTCTCCCCTGGGTGAGCAGATTTTGGCGGCTCAATCTGGTGCTCCCTCTGGGAGACCCAACGGCAGATGTTTTGTGCCTGAGGAGTTGCGCACTCGGTTGTTGCGAACCTACCATAACTCCAAGGCCGCGGGGCATCCTGGAAAGAATCAGCTGTCCTGGGCTGTTTCACGTCTGTTCTGGTGGCCTTCTCTACGTTCCGACATCGCCGCATATGTAGCGGCATGCTCCGTTTGTGCCCAGAGTAAGTCCCCTCGGCACCTTCCGTTGGGCCTTTTGCAACCCATAGCCACCGGGGAGCGCCCATGGTCACACCTGGGGATGGATTTCATTGTGGACCTCCCTGCATCCCGAGGCCATACGGTCATTCTCATGATTGTGGATCGGTTTTCCAAAATGTGCCACTGTGTTCCTCTCAAGAAGTTACCCTCTGCACAAGAGTTGGCCACGATTTTCGCCAGGGAGGTCTTCCGGTTGCACGGTTTGCCCAAGGAGATTGTGTCGGATCGGGGGAGTCAGTTTGTGTCCAGGTTCTGGCGCGCCTTTTGCTCCCAGTTGGGGATTCATCTCTCTTTCTCCTCGGCCTACCACCCTCAGTCCAATGGGGCCGCAGAACGATCCAATCAGGCCTTGGAGCAATTCCTTCGTTGCTATGTCTCCGATCACCAAGACAATTGGGTTGACCTCCTGCCTTGGGCTGAGTTTGCCAGGAACACGGCGGTGAACTCTTCCTCTGGGACGTCTCCCTTCATGGCCAATTATGGGTTCCAACCTGCCGTGTTACCGGAGGTATTCTCTCCCCAGGATATTCCGGCTGTGGAGGATCACCTTTCCGTCCTACGTGCTTCTTGGGTACAGATCCAGAGGTCCCTTGAGGTCTCTGCGCAGCGCCAGAGACTCCAGGCTGATCGCAGACGAGCGCCCGCTCCTTCCTACCAGGTCGGAGACCGTGTATGGTTGTCCACCCGCAACCTCAACCTTCGAGTGCCCACTCCCAAGCTGGCGCCTCGCTTTGTTGGTCCCTTCCGAGTGCTTCGCAGGGTAAACCCGGTAGCCTATGCCCTTGCGCTTCCTCCTGGCATGCGGATCTCCAACGTGTTTCATGTCTCCCTGTTGAAGCCATTGGTGTGTAATCGTTTCACTTCCTCGGTTCCTCGGCCCCGTCCGGTCCAAGTGGGCAATCGTGAGGAATATGAGGTGAGCAATATCCTGGACTCACGCCTGGTCTGCGGTCGGTTGCAGTTTTTGGTCCATTGGCGTGGTTATGGTCCAGAGGAGCGTTCCTGGGTTCCCTCCGCAGATGTCCATGCTCCTGCTTTGCTCCGAGCCTTCCACGCACGCTTCCCTCAGAAACCGTTCCTTACTCCGAGGAGGAGGGGCCCTTGAGGGGGAGGTACTGTCATGGTCTTACCTTCTTGCTGTTCTCCTTCGTTTGACATGTGCTGGCGGCCATCTTGGTTTCTGGGTTTCTTGTAGCCTCCCACCCTGCGGCTTCTCCTTCCCACTGGGAGGAGCTGGATGCCTAGCTCATATATATAGGAGGTCTGTGACTTCAGTTCCTTGCTTGGTCCTCCTGTGTTCACATGCTTCTAAGACTGCTGCTGCTTCTGGTTCCTGATCCTGGCCTCGTCTGACTACCCGCTGGTTCCTGATCCTGGCTTCGTCTGACTACCCTTCTGGTTCCTGACCTCTGGCTACGCAAGACCCTGCTTCGGTTTAGCCATCCGTTTGGACTTTTGCTTACAGCTTGATTTTCAATAAAGCCTTCTTATTTCCACTTATCTCTTGTTGTACGTCTGGTTCATGGTTCCATGACACTCATCCTCCTGACTTGTTGACCTAACCACTACCTCAGTGATTGACAACTGTGTCTCATCCTCTTCATCAACCTCTTGAGACAGTATTTGCCGTTGAGTTATTGGCAACTGTGTCTCATCATCATCCACCTCATTAAACAGTAATTGCTGTTCCCCACCGTCTTTTTTTTGTGATTGTGGATGCTTAAGAGTTTGGGAATCAGGGCACAAGATCTGTCCCTCTTCAAGCGTGCTTGGCGAGAGGGCCAAATCAAGGATCACTTGTTTGCCCAGACTCTCCATGGTGGGAGGAAGGAGGATCAGGGTGAGGATTGGGTTGCGTAGCAGCCAAGAAACTTGCGGGATGGAGACTCGAGCATTGCGCTCGAGCACATGCTGTATTCGGCCGAATACCGCCATGTGCCGAGCTTCGAGATCGTGCTCGATCATCACTAGAGTTAACCCATATTGCAGTGCAGGGATTATGGTACATCATCTGGACAGCAGTACAGAACATGGGGCCAAAGTGTTGTAACCGGAGGATTTCCTGAAGATATCTCCATGACACTCGATCAAAAGCTTTGTCAGCATCTAGGCTAACTAGGATATTCCTAGTTTGCCTATGTACTCTGCTTGATGATATCGCCCCAATCGCCGTTCGGATATTGTAGGTAATAGATCTCCCTAACATTAAACCTGTTTGTGAAGGGTGTATGATATCTGAGAGAATTGTTTAAGGTTTGTTTGCCAATATTTTAGTGAATATTTTAAAATCTGCATTTAAAAGTGAAATAGGACAGTAAGACTCTACCAGTAGATGATCTTTACCTGGTTTTAGAAGAACCGTTATACAAGCGTCATTAAATCCGTCAGGAATAGTTTTAGAAGTAATAATGTGATTATACAGTGAGTGCAAGGGTTGTACTCAATAATTTATAATATTCATTCCCAAAGCCATCGGGACCTGGTGCCTTGAGAGATTTAATAGTGGTAGTGATTTCCTCTTGACTAGAGTTGAGCGAACACCTGGATGTTCGGGTTCGAGAAGTTCGGCCGAACATCCCGGAAATGTTCGGGTTCGGGATCCGAACCCGATCCGAACTTCGTCCCGAACCCGAACCCCATTGAAGTCAATGGGGACCCGAACTTTTCGGCACTAAAAAGGCTGTAAAACAGCCCAGGAAAGAGCTAGAGGGCTGCAAAAGGCAGCAACATGTAGGTAAATCCCCTGCAAACAAATGTGGATAGGGAAATGAATTAAAATAAAAATTAAATAAATAAAAATTAACCAAAATCAATTGGAGAGAGGTTCCATAGCAGAGAATCTGGCTTCCCGTCACCCACCACTGGAACAGTCCATTCTCAGATATTTAGGCCCCGGCACCCAGGCAGAGGAGAGAGGTCCCGTAACAGAGAATCTGTCTTCATGTCAGCAGAGAATTAGTCTGCATGTCATAGCAGAGAATGAGGCTTCACGTCAGCCACCACTGCAACAGTCCATTGGCATATATTTAGGCCCAGCACCCAGGCAGAGGAGGGAGGTCCCGTAACAGAGAATCTGTCTTCATGTCAGCAGAGAATTAGTCTGCATGTCATAGCAGAGAATGAGGCTTCACGTCAGCCACCACTGCAACAGTCCATTGGCATATATTTAGGCCCAGCACACACACAGGCAGAGGAGAGAGGTCCCGTAACAGAGAATCTGGCTTCATGTCAGCAGAGAATCAGTCTGCATGTCATAGCAGAGAATGAGGCTTCACGTCAGCCACCACTGCAACAGTCCATTGGCATATATTTAGGCCCAGCACACACACAGGCAGAGGAGAGAGGTCCCGTAACAGAGGATCTGGCTTCATGTCAGCAGAGAATCAGTCTGCATGTCATAGCAGAGAATCAGGCTTCACGTCAGCCACCACTGCAACAGTCCATTGTCATAAATTTAGGCCCAGCACCCAGGCAGAGGAGAGAGGTCCCGTAACAGACAATCTGGCTTCATGTCAGCAGAGAATTAGTCTGCATGTCATAGCAGAGAATGAGGCTTCACGTCAGCCACCACTGCAACAGTCCATTGGCATATATTTAGGCCTAGCACACAGGCAGAGGAGAGAGGTCCCGTAACAGACAATCTGGCTTCATGTCAGCAGAGAATCAGTCTGCATGTCATAGCAGAGAATGAGGCTTCACGTCACCCACCACTGCAACAGTCCATTGGCATATATTTAGGCCTAGCACACAGGCAGAGCAGAGAGGTCCCGTAACAGACAATCTGGCTTCATGACAGCAGAGAATCAGTCTGCATGTCATAGCAGAGAATGAGGCTTCACGTCACCCACCACTGCAACAGTCCATTGGCATATATTTAGGCCTAGCACACAGGCAGAGCAGAGAGGTCCCGTAACAGACGATCTGGCTTCATGTCAGCAGAGAATCAGTCTGCATGTCATAGCAGAGAATGAGGCTTCACGTCAGCCACCACTGCAACAGTCCATTGGCATATATTTAGGCCTAGCACACAGGCAGAGGAGAGAGGTCCCGTAACAGACAATCTGGCTTCATGTCAGCAGAGAATCAGTCTGCATGTCATAGCAGAGAATGAGGCTTCACGTCACCCACCACTGCAACAGTCCATTGGCATATATTTAGGCCCAGCACCCAGGCAGAGGAGGGAGGTCCCGTAACAGAGAATCTGTCTTCATGTCAGCAGAGAATTAGTCTGCATGTCATAGCAGAGAATGAGGCTTCACGTCAGCCACCACTGCAACAGTCCATTGGCATATATTTAGGCCCAGCACACACACAGGCAGAGGAGAGAGGTCCCGTAACAGAGAATCTGTCTTCATGTCAGCAGAGAATTAGTCTGCATGTCATAGCAGAGAATCAGGCTTCACGTCACCCACCACTGCAACAGTCCATTGGCATATATTTAGGCCCAGCACCCAGGCAGAGGAGGGAGGTCCCGTAACAGAGAATCTGTCTTCATGTCAGCAGAGAATTAGTCTGCATGTCATAGCAGAGAATGAGGCTTCACGTCACCCACCACTGCAACAGTCCATTGGCATATATTTAGGCCTAGCACACAGGCAGAGGAGAGGTTCATTCAACTTTGGGTAGCCTCGCAATATAATGGTAAAATGAAAATAAAAATAGGATTGAATGAGGAAGTGCCCTGGAGTCCAATAATATATGGTTATGGGGAGGTAGTTAATGTCTAATCTGGACAAAGGACGGACAGGCCCTGTGGGATCCATGCCTGGTTCATTTTTATGAACGTCAGCTTGTCCACATTGGCTGTAGACAGGCGGCTGCGTTTGTCTGTAATGACGCCCCCTGCCGTGCTGAATACACGTTCAGACAAAACGCTGGCTGCCGGGCAGGCCAGCACCTCCAAGGCATAAAAGGCTAGCTCTGGCCACGTGGACAATTTAGAGACCCAGAAGTTGAATGGGGCCGAACCATCAGTCAGTACGTGGAGGGGTGTGCACACGTACTGTTCCACCATGTTAGTGAAATGTTGCCTCCTGCTAACACGTTGCGTATCAGGTGGTGGTGCAGTTAGCTGTGGCGTGTTGACAAAAGTTTTCCACATCTCTGCCATGCTAACCCTGCCCTCAGAGGAGCTGGCCGTGACACAGCTGCCTTGGCGACCTCTTGCTCCTCCTCTGCCTTGGCCTTGGGCTTCCACTTGTTCCCCTGTGACATTTGGGAATGCTCTCAGTAGCGCGTCTACCAACGTGCGCTTGTACTCGCGCATCTTCCTATCACGCTCCAGTGCAGGAAGTAAGGTGGGCACATTGTCTTTGTAGCGTGGATCCAGCAGGGTGGCAACCCAGTAGTCCGCACAGGTTAAAATGTGGGCAACTCTGCTGTCGTTGCGCAGGCACTGCAGCATGTAGTCGCTCATGTGTGCCAGGCTGCCCAGGGGTAAGGACAAGCTGTCCTCTGTGGGAGGCGTATCGTCATCGTCCTGCCTTTCCCCCCAGCCACGCACCAGTGATGGACCCGAGCTGCGTTGGGTGCCACCCCGCTGTGACCATGCTTCATCCTCATCCTCCTCCACCTCCTCCTCATCCTCGTCCTCCTCGTCCTCCAGTAGTGGGCCCTGGCTGGCCACATTTGTACCTGGCCTCTGCTGTTGCCAAAAACCTCCCTCTGAGTCACTTCGAAGAGACTGGCCTGAAAGTGCTAAAAATGACCCCTCTTCCTCCTCCTCCTCCTCCTCCTGGGCCACCTCCTCTTCCATCATCGCCCTAAGTGTTTTCTCAAGGAGACATAGAAGTGGTATTGTAACGCTGATAACGGTGTCATCGCCACTGGCCATGTTGGTGGAGTACTCGAAACAGCGCAACAGGGCACACAGGTCTCGCATGGAGGCCCAGTCATTGGTGGTGAAGTGGTGCTGTTCTGTAGTGCGACTGACCCGTGCGTGCTGCAGCTGAAACTCCACTATGGCCTGCTGCTGCTCGCACAGTCTGTCCAGCATGTGCAAGGTGGAGTTCCACCTGGTGGGCACGTCGCATATGAGGCGGTGAGCGGGAAGGCCGAAGTTACGCTGTAGCGCAGACAGGCGAGCAGCAGCAGGATGTGAACGCCGGAAGCGCGAACAGACGGCCCGCACTTTATGCAGCAGCTCTGACATGTCGGGGTAGTTGTGAATGAACTTCTGCACCACCAAATTCAGCACATGCGCCAAGCAAGGGATGTGCGTCAAATTGGCTAGTCCCAGAGCTGCAACGAGATTTCGCCCATTATCACACACCACCAGGCCGGGCTTGAGGCTCACCGGCAGCAACCACTCGTCGGTCTGTTGTTCTATACCCCGCCACAACTCCTGTGCGGTGTGGGGCCTGTCCCCCAAACATATGAGTTTCAGAATGGCCTGCTGACGTTTACCCCGGGCTGTGCTGAAGTTGGTGGTGAAGGTGTGTGGCTGACTGGATGAGCAGGTGGAAGAAGAGGAGGAGGAAGCCGAGAAGGAGGAGGTGGCAACAGGAGGCAAAGAATGTTGCCCTGCGATCCTTGGCGGCGGAAGGACGTGCGCCAAACAGCTCTCCGCCTGGGGCCCAGCTGCCACTACATTTACCCAGTGTGCAGTTAGGGAGATATAGCGTCCCTGGCCGTGCTTACTGGTCCACGTATCTGTGGTTAGGTGGACCTTGCCACAGATGGCGTTGCGCAGTGCACACTTGATTTTATCGGATACTTGGTTGTGCAGGGAAGGCACGGCTCTCTTGGAGAAGTAGTGCCGGCTGGGAACAACATACTGTGGGACAGCAAGCGACATGAGCTGTTTGAAGCTGTCTGTGTCCACCAGCCTAAATGACAGCATTTCATAGGCCAGTAGTTTAGAAATGCTGGCATTCAGGGCCAGGGATCGAGGGTGGCTAGGTGGGAATTTACGCTTTCTATCAAATGTTTGTGAGATGGAGAGCTGAACGCTGGCGTGTGACATGGTTGAGACGCTTGGTGACGGAGGTGGTGGTGGTGGTGTTGGTGGTACATCCCCTGTTTGCTGGGCGGCAGGTGCCAACGTTCCTCCAGAGGCGGAGGAAGAGGCCGAGGCGGCAGCAGCAGAATAGGCCGAGGCGGCAGCAGCAGAAGAGGTAGCAGGGGGATCCTGAGTGACTTCCTTGGTTTTAAGGTGTTTACTCCACTGCAGTTCATGCTTTGCATGCAGGTGCCTGGTCATGCAGGTTGTGCTCAGGTTCAGAACGTTAATGCCTCGCTTCAGGCTCTGATGGCACAGCGTGCAAACCACTCGGGTCTTGTCGTCAGCACATTGTTTGAAGAAGTGCCATGCCAGGGAACTCCTTGAAGCTGCCTTTGGGGTGCTCGGTCCCAGATGGCGGCGGTCAGTAGCAGGCGGAGTCTCTTGGCGGCGGGTGTTCTGCTTTTGCCCACTGCTCCCTCTTTTGCTACGCTGTTGGCTCGGTCTCACCACTGCCTCTTCCTCCGAACTGTGAAAGTCAGTGGCACGACCTTCATTCCATGTGGGGTCTAGGACCTCATCGTCCCCTGCATCGTCTTCCACCCAGTCTTGATCCCTGACCTCCTGTTCAGTCTGCACACTGCAGAAAGACGCAGCAGTTGGCACCTGTGTTTCGTCATCATCAGAGACATGCTGAGGTGGTATTCCCATGTCCTCATCATCAGGAAACATAAGTGGTTGTGCGTCAGTGCATTCTATGTCTTTCACCGCTGGGGAAGGGCTAGGTGGATGCCCTTGGGAAACCCTGCCAGCGGAGTCTTCAAACAGCATAAGAGACTGCTGCATAACTTGAGGCTGAGACAGTTTCCCTGGTATGCATGGGGGTGATGTGACAGACTGATGGGGTTGGTTTTCAGGCGCCATCTGTGCGCTTTCTGCAGAAGACTGGGTGGGAGATAATGTGAACGTGCTGGATCCACTGTCGGCCACCCAATTGACTAATGCCTGTACCTGCTCAGGCCTTACCATCCTTAGAACGGCATTGGGCCCCACCATATATCGCTGTAAATTCTGGCGGCTACTGGGACCTGAGGTAGTTGGTACACTAGGACGTGTGGATGTGGCAGAACGGCCACGTCCTCTCCCAGCACCAGAGGGTCCACTAACACCACCACGACCATGTCCACGTCCGCGTCCCTTACTAGATGTTTTTCTCATTGTTATGGTTCACCACAACAACAAATATATTATTTGGCCCAATGTATTGTATTCAAATTCAGCGGGATATAAATTTGAGGCCTAGTATTTAGGCGCTGGGTGACCGGTATGGATTTAGTGACAGAATTAGACTTGGAAATGCACAGAAGCGTGTGTGTGAAGTTATTCTGAATGACCCAATGTGCACCTTGAATATTATATACCCTTTTAGGGATAGATTTCAAATAGCTCTGATATAGCAGAAACCACTAAATTATGAAATTGCTAAATTGGGAATTGTATTTCAACCCAGAACAAGAAATGTGCTTGAACGGACACTAAATAACTCGCCCAGCTACAGCACTAGGGACAGATTTAGCGGGATATAAATTTGAGGCCTAGTATTTAGGCGCTGGGTGACAGGTATGGGTTTAGTGCCAGAATTAGACTTGGAAATACACAGTAGCGGGTGTGTGTGAAGTTATTCTGAATGACCCAATGTGCACCTTGAATATTATATACCCTTTTAGGGATAGATTTCAAATAGCTCTGATATAGCAGAAACCACTAAATTATGAAATTGCTAAATTGGGAATTGTATTTCAACCCAGAACAAGAAATGTGCTTGAACGGACACTAAATAACTCGCCCAGCTACAGCACTAGGGACAGATTTAGCGGGATATAAATTTGAGGCCTAGTATTTAGGCGCTGGGTGACAGGTATGGGTTTAGTGCCAGAATTAGACTTGGAAATACACAGTAGCGGGTGTGTGTGAAGTTATTCTGAATGACCCAATGTGCACCTTGAATATTATATACCCTTTTAGGGATAGATTTCAAATAGCTCTGATATAGCAGAAACCACTAAATTATGAAATTGCTAAATTGGGAATTGTATTTCAACCCAGAACAAGAAATGTGCTTGAACGGACACTAAATAACTCGCCCAGCTACAGCACTAGGGACAGATTTAGCGGGATATAAATTTGAGGCCTAGTATTTAGGCGCTGGGTGACAGGTATGGGTTTAGTGCCAGAATTAGACTTGGAAATACACAGTAGCGGGTGTGTGTGAAGTTATTCTGAATGACCCAATGTGCACCTTGAATAGTATATACCCTTTTAGGGATAGATTTCAAATAGCTCTGATATAGCAGAAACCACTAAATTATGAAATTGCTAAATTGGGAATTGTATTTCAACCCAGAACAAGAAATGTGCTTGAACGGACACTAAATAACTCGCCCAGCTACAGCACTAGGGACAGATTTAGCGGGATATAAATTTGAGGCCTAGTATTTAGGCGCTGGGTGACAGGTATGGGTTTAGTGCCAGAATTAGACTTGGAAATACACAGTAGCGGGTGTGTGTGAAGTTATTCTGAATGACCCAATGTGCACCTTGAATATTATATACCCTTTTAGGGATAGATTTCAAATAGCTCTGATATAGCAGAAACCACTAAATTATGAAATTGCTAAATTGGGAATTGTATTTCAACCCAGAACAAGCAATGTGCTTGAACGGACACTAAATAACTCGCCCAGCTACAGCACTAGGGACAGATTTAGCGGGATATAAATTTGAGGCCTAGTATTTAGGCGCTGGGTGACAGGTATGGGTTTAGTGCCAGAATTAGACTTGGAAATACACAGTAGCGGGTGTGTGTGAAGTTATTCTGAATGACCCAATGTGCACCTTGAATATTATATACCCTTTTAGGGATAGATTTCAAATAGCTCTGATATAGCAGAAACCACTAAATTATGAAATTGCTAAATTGGGAATTGTATTTCAACCCAGAACAAGAAATGTGCTTGAACGGACACTAAATAACTCGCCCAGCTACAGCACTAGGGACAGATTTAGCGGGATATAAATTTGAGGCCTAGTATTTAGGCGCTGGGTGACCGGTATGGATTTAGTGACAGAATTAGACTGGGATATGGCCAAAAAATAAACAGACTATTGCTGGTTAAATGCACTTGGTGTGACAGCTTCACCCTGATGTAGGCTTTAGCCAAAAAACAACCACACCATTGAGGGTTAAATGCACTTGGTGACAGGCGCAGCTTGCCCCTGATTTAGTATATGGCCAAAAAATGAACAGACTATTGCTGGTTAAATGCACTTGGTGTGACAGCTTCACCCTGATGTAGGCTTTAGCCAAAAAACAACCACACCATTGAGGGTTAAATGCACTTGGTGACAGGCGCAGCTTGCCCCTGATTTTGTATATGGCCAAAAAATGAACAGACTATTGCTGGTTAAATGCACTTGGTGTGACAGCTTCACCCTGATGTAGGCTTTAGCCAAAAAACAACCACACCATTGAGGGTTAAATGCACTTGGTCGCAGCTTGTGCTGGCGCACCACAAGACACAAAATGGCCGCCGATCACCCCAGAAAAATGTGACTGACAAACGGTCTGGGCAGCCTAAAAACAGTGAGCAATTGAGGATCAGCAGCTCAATGATCCACAGCTGCAGATCGATCAGTTAATCAAGTCCTTTGGAGGAGTTAATCTGCCTAATCTCGCCCTACTGTCGCAGCCGCAACCTCTCCCTACGCTAATCAGAGCAGAGTGACGGGCGGCGCTATGTGACTCCAGCTTAAATAGAGGCTGGGTCACATGGTGCTCTGGCCAATCACAGCCATGCCAATAGTAGGCATGGCTGTGATGGCCTCTTGGGGCAAGTAGTATGACGCTTGTTGATTGGCTGCTTTGCAGCCTTTCAAAAAGCGCCAAGAAAGCGTCACAAAAGCGCGAAGAAAGCGACGAACACCGAACCCGAACCCGGACTTTTACGAAAATGTCCGGGTTCGGGTCCGTGTCACGGACACCCCAAAATTCGGTACGAACCCGAACTATACAGTTCGAGTTCGCTCATCCCTACTCTTGACTAATAGGGGCGTTCAAAATTAGTCTATAATCGTCTGACAAGGTGGGTAAAAGATTAACATTGAGAAAAGGGGACACTGAAGGTACGTCCTCTGGGGGTGCAGTATATAAAGATTTAAAGAGGGATATAAATTGCTCTCCAATTTCCATAGGATAAGCTATGATATAACCCGTATGTAGCTTCAATTTGGAGATTTTTGTAGCATTACGAAAAGGTTTGGTGAGGGAAGCTAACAGTCTGCCTGGTTTATTGACCCAATGGAAGAATCTGTTCACATCTAAGGGTCCATTCACACGTCTGCAAATTGTGAATGGACCCGGACTCATTCATTTTCAATGGGGCTGCAAAAGATGAAGACAGCACACAGTGTGCTGTCCGCATCCGCACTTCCGTTCTGCATCTGCACTTCCGTTCCCAAATAAATAGAACATGTCCTATTCTTGTCCCAAGACACAGACAAGAAAAGGCATTTCTATTTAAAGTGGCAGCCATGTGCGGTCTGCAAAATGCAGACCACATATGGCCGGTGTCCATGTTTTGCGGATTCGCAATTTGCGGACCGCAAAACACTTGTGGACTTGTGAATGGACCCTTATAGCGCTCGCTCATGAGCAACTGCCTCGGCCTCCATTTTAGCATTTAAATATTATTTCGTTTTAGGAGTATTACATTTTTTGTTTGCCTGAATAAGGGTTTTCTGGGTTGAGGTTAATGAGGCCATTCATTTTTTCCGTTTATGAGAAACATAGGATCTGACCTCGGTCTGCTTTAGAGGCGGCCCAAATAAGGTTAATGTCTTCCCTATGTCTCTCATTATCAGAGGCATAAGTCAACCAGAAACTGGAAAGCATAGTTTTAACATCCGGAGTGGAATAACTATAAAGGGAAACGCCATCTCTTAGAAAGAGGAATAGGCATCAGTGGCGTAGGGATCGCCATAGCAACCATAGCAGTGGCTATGGGGCCCTACGCCACTGGGGGCCCGTCCGGACCGCATACATTATTATTATTTTTTTATTAATACACGACACACACAGGCAGCAGCCAGGCCCGACCGCCTGCCCAGTGTAGTGGGCGGGGATCGGGCGGTCCCCGGCTCGGGCCTGGCTGGGGGGAAGGAACTAGGAAGCCAACAGGAAGGAGGAGCTGTAGTAGGAGCAGGCGGGCCCCGATGCAGGAAAGATTTCCTCCGGCTCCGCCTCCTAGAGTCCTAGTAACTAGAGGGAGGACTCAGGAGGCGGACTCGGGCGGTGGAGGGGGCGGAGCCGGGTCAGAGGGGGGGGGCCGGGCCGGGGGAGGGGGGGTACGTACCTGTTGTGGAGAGTGGAGGGACTAGGGAGGGTCCTGCCGGCCGCACTGGCGCCAGTCAGATTCGGCGCTATGCGGCTGGCGGCTGATAATAGGCTAATCTGACTGCCCGAAACCAGTCTGGCTGGCGCAGCTCTCAGACTGAGGCAGTGTGTTACTAGCTGCAGGACTGCCCTTCCACTGCATGATGGAGCCCGAGGAATCCTTCATAAAAGTGAGTGCAGTGCATATGTGATCTGTAGTATGTGTCTGTATGTAATAACATGTGTGATGTGCAGTAAGTATTTTCTTTTTTTATTATTATTCCTGGAGAACCCCTATTAACCACCATGCTAGCTTCAGGATGAATGTTCCTAGTTTTATCTTAGTTGCAGCCTATGGAGAGTATCCCCAACGTCTGGTAACTTGTAGCCATAGTGATGTCCAGTACATCCTGGCCCCGGATTCTGTGCTTAGCATCTGAAGAATTGCACACCATGGATGTTCCTGGTATCATTATACTGAGAGTTCTTTCTATCCTCCACCTAGTAAGATTGTTACCATCTTCCAGTTTATTAAATGTCTGTTATGCCATAATAGAGCTTGCCTGGCTCACTTTAGGCCTTGGAGGCCTGCTCTTGGAAGATAGCGAGTTCAGAAATCTCCAACAGCAGGTTCTCAGATCCTGTGAAGGGGCACATATCTGGGCATAACTACTGTGAGGGGCACATATCTGGGTATAACTACTGTGATGGGCACATATCTGGGCATAACTACTGTGAGGGGCACATATCTGGGCATAACTACTGTGAGGGGCACATATCTGGGCATAACTACTGTGAGGGGCACATATCTGGCCATAACTACTGTAAGGGGCACATATCTGGCCATAACTACTGTGAGGGGCACATATCTGGGCATAACTACTGTGAGGGGCACATATCTGGCCATAACTACTGTGAGGGGCACATATCTGGGCATAACTACTGTGAGGGGCACATATCTGGGCATAACTACTGTGAGGGGGCACATACAGTATCTGGGCATAACTACAGCGGGGGGGGGGGGGCACAATAGTAGGTATAACTACTGTGACAGGAACAAAGGTGGGCATAACTGCTGTGAGGGGCCACAAGGTGGACATAACTATTTTGAAGGGACCACAAGGTGGGCATTAGTACTGTGTGGTAGCACTTAGGGAAAATGTCCTAGATTACCCTGCTATACATTGGCATGGCTCAGTCTTACAGGCCAGCACAGCGCCCCCTGCTGGCGATTTCACAGGGGCAGTCACCATCCCTTCCTTATGTGATTATTCTTTTTTTCTTTATCACCACAGGGACCTTGTTCTGGATCCAGTGGACATCACGCCAACACCAGCGACAGCCTGGATGAGGTAGGACCAGATTTTATTAGGACTGGGTGAGTGTAGCCATGCAGTGGGCTTAGGGCTCTTTAACACGAGCGGATCCTTTGCGGGTAATCCGCTAAGTGAAAGAGAGCCAAGCCCCGTTCCGGACAGCAGAGACACGGAGCAAAATCACTTTGGCAACTTTATCTCACTTTGATTGTGTAGTAAAAAGATCACAGGGAGGCAAAGAGCATTATCAATCATGTTAGTGCTGCATGTCTCTGCTGTCCGGAACGGGGCTTGGCTCTCTTTCACGTAGCGGATTACCCAAACGTCTCCACTTGTGTGAAAGAGCCCTTAGTGTAAAGAAAATCTAACACCTCTTTGTAAAAATAGGGGGTGTGGGGGCATTCCAAAGTTTGCACTGGGGCCCATAACACTCTAGTTACGCCGCTGAATATACAGTATAATCTATACACCATGCAGTACACTATACAGTATAAAACCTACACTGTGGGGTTATTGTGTATATTGTACGGCATGGTGTATGGATTATACTGTGTACAGCATGGTGTATGAACTATACTGTATATTGTATGGGATGGGGTATGGATTTTATAATGCATTCTGTACTGCATGGTGTAGGGGTAAGGGTCCATTCACACGTCAGCAATTCTGTTCTGCATTTTGCAGAACGGAATTGCGAACCCATTCATTTCTATGGGGACACACTATGTCCTGCCCGCATCCGCAATTGCGGATCCGCACTTCCGGGTCTGCAATTGCGTTCCCGAAAAAATAGAACATTTCATATTCTTGTCCGCAATTGCGGAAAAGAAAGGGCATTTTCTATATAGTGTCGGCGAAGTGCGGTCCGCAAAATGCGGAACGCACATTGCCGGTGTCAGTGTTTTGTGCGGATCCGCAAAACACATATGGAGATCTGGGAGGGGGGGGGGGCCCATACATTTTTTTTGCTATGGGGCCCAGTCATTTCTAGCTACGCCCCTGATAGGCATAGTTAGGCCCAACTCAAAAATAACAGGTGCATGGTCTGAAATTAAAATATCAAAAATTTGTGAGGATTTCAAAAGGTGAATGGAGGTATGTGGGCTCACCCAATAATCAATTCTCGCATGAGAATTGTAAACATCTGAGTAATGTGTATAAACAGAATCTGTGGGATGCAACAATCGCCAGGGATCAATTAGATCTAGGTGATCAATAAGTGTTTGAATAGCTTGCTACAATGTTTGCTACAGTAATGGGAGAAGATGCACACTGTTGAGATCTATCTAGTAGCATATCATGAACATCATTAAAGTTCCCTCTCTACTATCACATTTTTTGCATCCCAGCTGGCTATAGCTGTCAGCAATGCAAGGAACGTCCTATTGGGAGCATTAAGAGTATATACATTTACCCAGAGCCGGCTCCAGGTTCATGTGGGCCCTTGGGCGATACATCCCAGTCGGCGCCCTTGAGGCATTTTTTTACCTTTATATGTTCTCCTGTGGCTCCCACATGGTATAATGACCCCCACTGGCCCCTATACAGTATATTGACCACTAGTGGCCCTTCACACTGTATAATGACCACCCTCAATACCCCCACACACAGTATAATGACCCCCAGTGGCACCACACATAGTATAATGACCCCACAGTGGCCCTCTATTCAGAATAATGACCCCCAGTCCCCCCCCCCCCCATTCAGAATAATGATCCTCAGTGGCCCTCACACTGGGGGTTATTCTGTATGGAGGGGGCACTGGGTGTCATTATACTGTATGGCGGTCACTGGGGTCATTATATTGAATGGGGGTTCCCTGCGCGCCTTCTCTCCAGAAGAAGCTGTGCAGTGATGTAGCTAGAACTGACTGGGCCCCACAGAAAATTTTAGTACGTCCCCCCCCCCACCCACTGGGTTCACATCACGTTTTTACTATCAGTTTGATGTATACAAATGTGCAGCTCTCCACGTTTTTGTATCCTGAAGATAAACAGGATGATGAACAGGCGACCCTGTACGGCATCAGTCTGAGACATCTGTTATTAATATATACATTTTTGGCATACATTAAATGGATGGCAAAAATGTGATGTGAACCCAGCCTTAGTGTCAGAATAAGCACCAGTACACAGCGGAGCAGCGGGGCAGAGAGGGGAGGCCTCCATGTACTGACAGAGTGCTGCCTGGTCAGGGGTGAGGACTGTCTCCAAAGGTTCATTTATCTACTGGGAAATATAGGGCACAGTATAATACACAATAATCTATATACTATAAAAATATTAGCCCTACCCTGGAATAATAATACAATTAGGGGGTCATTTATTATATAGAAATACATCTATAATAGGCGTATTTCTGACACAGATTGTGGTGCAAAAGTCCTTAGCTCCGCAATCTGCAACTTTTCCCCACTCATGCCAGGTCTAAAAAAGGTGGCGTGGGCAGGGAAAGGGATACATTTATGGCCATACAGTTATTGGATACCACCACCATACAGTGACCGGATAACACCTCTGTACAGTGACTAGATAACACCGCCATACAGTGACCGGATAACACCTCTGTACAGTGACCGGATAACACCGCCATACAGTGACCTGATAAAAGCGTATAAGGGGGCACAGAACAGGGAATGACTAGGGGCACTGTACAGGGTGTGGTAAGAGGACACAATGCAGGGTATAAGGGGGCACAGTATGGGGTGAGGGGCACAGTACAGAGTGGGGGGCACAGTACGGGGTGGGGGGCACAGTTGCATGACCCTGTGACGTCAGAAGGTCCTTATGGTGAAAGCAGTTCAGACGCCAACATAATGAGAGGCAGAGGAGTGAGACAGGGACGGGGGCCCTGGATGGACAGGAGGGGTGGACACAGCAAGTAGGTGGAAGGGGCTCTGAGGGGGATTCATACAAGAAGTAGGGGCAGGAGGTCTGTGCAGGGCAGCGATAGGAGGGTGGAACAGGAGCTCTGGATACATGAGGGAGGAAAGGAGACAGCAGGGGCCCCATGAGGATGAGATAGGACAGGATATAAAGGGGGGCAGGTGTCATAGAGGGAAACTGCTTAATGAGGCAGTAAAACAACCAAATATCATGAAGCTGCTGGTATACAGCATCCAGCAGCAACTCAAAGAGTTCAGCCTGCCCACTCTCCTCTCACGGTCTCTCTCCTAAGGTCGCACGTCTTGTGTAGAGGGGGTGTGTCTGAAGCTCTGCAGCAGCTGGCCTCATGTGACTATCAGAGGGGTACTGCGTAAGTGAAATGACAGTAGTGTTGATCATGAATATTCGAATTGCAAATATTAATCGCGAATATCGGCACTTCGAGAATTAGCGAATATTTATAATATAGTGATATATATTCGTAATTTTGAATATTCTAGATTTTTTTTCATCAGTAACCTCCCTTCTTGCTTGTGGGCCAATGAAAAGGCTGCAATGTCTTTGTCTGAGCTTAGCAACATCCCTAGCAACCAATAGGAAAGCTGCCTACCCCTTACTATATAAGAACCTCCCCAGCAGCCATTTTCTACAGTTTTTTCAAGTTCTGAGAGAGAGAGCAGTGTCATTGCTGTGCTCTGTGCTTTCCACACTACAGTAGATAGTTAGATAGCTTATATATAATACAGATAGTCAGTGTAGGTTATATCCTGATATAGTGTAGCTGTTGCAGTGCAGGGTGTTAGGTAGTGCGATAGGTTCTGCTGTCCATACATATATGTAGACCTGCTAAAATGTGAGGTCTCACGTATTGCACCAAAATATTTGCATCGTTAGTGCAGATTAGCACAATCGCGATTATATTGGAGCATTCTAACTGCATATAAAGCCATTTTTAATGTTCTGCCGTGCCAACCATTTTCTCCAGTCTCAGGAAACTTCTAGCAGCTTGGAAAATGTAGCAAAAGTTACCCACGCCTGGATTTTGTGCGCATTACGCAAATACTACATTGCCGATTTTTCGCGATCAAGAAAATTATCTCGAATTTGCAAATATATGATGAATATTCGCCAAAATATTTGTGAAATATTGTGAATTCGAATATAGTCCCTGCCGCTCATCACTAAATGACAGCAGTGTCATTGGTGGAAGTGCTCATAGCAGCTCAGTGGGGCCCCCCAGGAGCAGTGGGCCACAGGACTTGCCCGTGTATGCCGGGTGCTGACTCCGGCCCTGCATTTACCAAACAGTAGATTGTACCTTCAAAAATACCCTTTACCAGTAGATTCCTGCCCTCTGGGTCCTCAATGGTCTCCAATATTTCGTGTTGGATCAGTGAACTAAACAAGATAGCTATGCCCCTCATTTTCCTAGAAAAGGAAGCTTCAACACAAGTTGGGAATCTTTTGTTACGTAAAGGAGGATGATTCCCTTTGACCCAGTGAGTTTCCTGTAAAAATACAATGGGTGATTTAAGTTTATGCAGATGGTTCAACACTTTAAGTTTAACTGAAGTATTAAGGCAGTTAACATCCCAGGTACACCATGTTAAGGTGGAGATGGTGTACGTAGTAATGTTGGTAGTACTTGCCATTTAACCGATACCAGTAAGCGGCCGAAATTGATATGAATGCAAAGAAAAGGAGCAAGAAGAAAACCCGCCCCAGTGAGCAGGCATCCATCCCAGTAGCATATAAGGTCCCCCAAAGTAGTGCGCACGGGATTTCCCTTTATGTGAACAACCAAAAAATAGCAAGTTTTCACAATGCTGCCCATCAGCCTGTGAGAGCAGCACCATGGTAACAGAAAACAGAACATACAGTAATGCAAACTCCATGACCAGAGTTCAGATGAGGCAAACAAATCAAATCAAGCAAAGTAGTAACTTTACACCAAAAGTCATATGTCACCCAGCATTTAAGTAGGTGCGGTAGGAGAGGTGGGCATAGTATGAAGATGGGCTTGACCCTTCTGGTGATCGTTGAACACCCACGTTTTGTCACCCATGGAGAATCGGAGGGTGACAGGATATTGAAGATTAAATCGGATTGATTTGTCCAGTAGAAGCTTACATACAGGGTTGAAGGCTCTACATTTTTCCGCCACTCTTGCGGAGAAGTCCTGGAATTCTTGTATCTGACTACAAAGGCTTGGCGAAAGGCAGTCATGATTCTGAGTTTATCATGATAGTTGAGGATACGAAATATAACAGGTCTCGGTTTGGAAGAGCTGTCGGCATGCAGGGGGCCCACTCTTTGGGGCGCGTTCCACCAGTATTTTATATGAGGAGTCCCCCAATTTTAGTTCCTGAGGTATTGATTCAGGAACTTTTGGGATTCGCATCCCCATCTATCCCTTGGTTGAATCTGATGGACCTATGTCTTTTTTCAACCGTATTAACTATGTAACAAAGTAACAATGAGAGTTCATTGGGACGGACAAATTCAGGAACTCCAAAAGGACGCAAGTTATTATGCCTGGATCGATTTTCGAAGTCGTCCACCTTGTTTTGCAAAGTGATGAGCAGTTGGTCATTTTCTTCCAATTGTTCACAGCATGCGTGGACCGTGTCTTCCAGGTCAGAAACTCTCTGCTCGACTTCAGATAGGCAGGTGTTGTAAGCAGTTACAGTACTTGAGAGACAATGAGGTCTAATGAGGACTGAAAGGCCGCCAACCCAGTATCAGTAGTTAGCATTAGTCGCCTCTGAAGTATCCATAATAGGGTCTGAGGGCATATGTGTCGGAGAGGATGTAGTTTGACTGCGGGTCAGGGTTCGAGGTCCCTTAGTGATAACTGTACTTTTTCCTGTGAACTTATCCATTGGGTCGCAAAATAGTGGATATTTGCTCTATAGGTCGATCTTTATTGTAAAGAAACCAGCGGAGTCCCATTAGCAAATGTATTACGTGAGGAATTAAACAAAATCACCTAAAGAGAAGTACTGAGGTGCTGAATATATGACGCTTATAGAAGATGCCGCTTATAGAAGATGCGAATTAAGTCCCTCGATATGAAGATCCAGTGGTGGGCAATGTAATGAGGTCACGTATACTTAGGTACAAATGGTAGACCAGCAACATGCTGGTATATATACCCAAATATATAATCAGAGGGATCTCATGCAGCCCTCCCCCCAGTCCAGTGGGAGACAGTAGTAGTGGAGGCTCTGCTAATATAGTGCCAGTACAATGTGGGCAACAAGCAGCCTGTGGCTATAAATTAGAAAATATGAGGCAGAGACTCTGGTGTATAAATATGAGTCTGCAGCACTGGTATATAAACAGTCCTCCCTGACTGCACTTAATGTCGCGAAAATAAAGGTGTGCCTGACAGTATGTCAATCCAGTTAGTGGAGGGGTTATGTGCCCCTGTGACACCCCTTAATATCACCCGGTCCTGTGGCACAGCCGGAGGGAGGCAGCAGCCTTGTAGTTGTAAAAACGCAGCAGCGCTGGATGGTAAGTGCTGTGAACGGCTGCTGACGATCGCTGCGGCCACGATGTATTGGCGGGCGGGTCAGTGCAGGCCCCAGTACTGAAGGTGGTCTCTGGGGCTTCCAGGGATGTAGGAGAGCCGGGCTAGGTGTTTCTCGTCTTTGTTCTATTCTTATCCGGACAGTGGCTGCCTTCAGTACCCTATGGGGAGAGCGTGGGGCAGCCTTCTCTGGATCATGCTGGTTATGTCTGTGACTCTGTGTCTTAATTCTGACCTAGTGTCATACTCCATTACCCTGTGTCTGTTCTATGCATTCTTTGTACTCTGTTTGCTTGACCCTGTCATGGATTGAGTCGTATAACCACTGTGTAAAGAATAGAGTACTATAACCACTGTGTATATGATAGAGTCTGAGTTGCGTCCTACAGTCCATCTTGCTAAGTTACTGCACATGTATTCGTTATGTCTGAATGGGTTCTTGTAATCCATATGTCTGGGTTCCTGAAATCTGTCCGTCTGCCAGTACTCCTTGTTTTGTCTTGGATTCACCTGTATTTTACATGGTTCTGTATTGGTGGCTAGTCTGTGTCTTTCTTGCCTAGCACTCAGGGGTGGATTAAGTGCATGATAGGCCCAGGGCTGTCTACCCAACTCGGGCCCCTCCCTCCATTTTATGTCTGTGAAGGTTCTCATTTATCCAGGTCATGGTATATATCTGTAAAGAATTATTCAAGGCAACTGGACGTACTGTAGATTTCTTGAAAACGTTTCACTCGTTCTTCCAACGAGCTTTCTCAATTCTGAGTGATTGTACAAAAATTCTGGGAATAAATATGTAACTGAATCCACATCTGGTAATTATACCCAGCATTGGGTCAAAGGTGTTGATTCCTTTATCCTAATTGGAGTCAGTAGGTGATAAAGACTTCCCAGAAAAAGGTGTCAAGACTGCATTGTATGTGGCAGACAATAGTTGTCTAACCTCTGGTCAAGATTCAGCCATGTACTTACATCTAAAAGGAACAGGTCACACCTTTGAAGACAGTCAAGTACGTGTTTTGGTTAAGGAGACTGATTGGTACAAACGAGGCGTGAAGGAGGCCATCTACGTAAAAATGGAGAAGCCAAGCTTGAATAGAGGTGGGGGGGTTAGACATCTATTGTCTGCCACATACAATGCTGTCTTGACACCTTTTTCTGGGAAGTCTTTATCACCTACTGACTCCAATTTGGATAATGGAATCAACACCTTTGACCCAATGCTGGGTATAATTACCAGATGTGGATTCAGTTACATATTTATTCCCCGAATTTTTGTACAATCACTCAGAATTGAGAAAGCTCGTTGGAAGAATGAGTGAAACGTTTTCAAGAAATATACAGTACGTCCAGTTGCCTTGAATTATTCTTTACAGATATCCCTCCATTTTAGTTTTTTTTTAAAATTGTATGAAGAGGCTACGGTACTTTGTGAGTGCCACAGTCTATTCCTAGGCCTTATAACATCATATTCATCATTCACATGGTCTAGGTGCAGCTCTGTCCCATCTGAGTGATTGGGTCTGAGGTGCAATACCAAGCACAGTGCTATCAAATGGACAGCGCTGTGCTTGGTAAGGAGCTCACTGGAACATCATGGTCTCATCAAACAGAGGATTGGTGTGGGTGCCAGGAATCATACCCCCACCATCTCATAACTGATGACATAGATGTTACCTGCAGTCCTATGTAACACCCCACATAACACAGTGAATTATTGTGTTATGTTGGGTGCTACATAGGACTGCAGGTAACATCTCCTATGTTATCTGTACACAGAAAGTTATCACTGTTATCTGGGCTGTTACAAATTTGCCAAATTTAAAATACATATGATTATAATAAAAAAAAGACTTGGAGGAGAATACAGCACAACATGCCTCTTACATCCAGGGACATCTCCTGCCATGTAGACCTTCTCTTTCCTCTTCTCCTGTGTCTGACCCAGACCACCATGAAAAATTAATTCAGCCGCATCTCGTCTCTACAGAGTTTATTACACAGACACGTTAGATTTCTCAATTTTCCCATCAACCTCCCCATCCTAGTATCCCAACAATTTCATCCTGCTGCCACTCCCAATACTGTGCCTGTTGTGCTCCCCAATGCCCCAGGTAATATACTGCTGAAAAAATTGTGACACCAGTAGACATAATGGGGTAATTTATCAAACTGGTATAAAGTAAAACTGTCTTAGTTACCCATAGCAGCCAATAAGATTCCATCTTTCATTTTACAAAGGAGCTGTCAAAAATGAAAGTTGAGATCTGATTGGTTGCTATGGGCAACTAAGCCAGTTCTATTTTACACCAGTTTGATAAACTATCCCAAAGATCCCTATAGTAATAATAACATCCTATATTGTGCTCCAGGTAATAATGCCCCCTAATATGTCCTGTAATAGAAAGGCCCCTACAGTGCCTCCCCAATACCAACGTCCCCCACACCACATAGTAATTTCTTCCACACTGGCCCCATATAGTAATTTCCCCCACATTGCCTCCATATAGTAATTTCCCTTACACTGCCCCCATATAGTAATTTCCCCCACACTGCCCCATATAGTAATTATTCCCCCCAAACTGCCCCATATAGTAATTTGCCCCACTCTGACACATATAGTAATTTCTCTCACACTGCCCCCACATAGTAATTTCCACCAGACTGCCCCATATGGCAATTTCCCCCACACTGCCCCCCATGTAGTAGTTTGCCCCTACACTGCCCCATGAAGTAATTTGCCCCCACACTGCCCCCATGAAGTAATTTCCCCCCACACTGCCCCTGTGAAGTAATTTGCCCCCACACTGCTCCATTAAGTAATTTGCCCTCACACTGCCCCATTAAATAATTTGCCCCCACATTGCCCCTATTAAGTAATTTGCCCCCACACTGCCGCCGTGAAGTAATTTGCCCCCACACTGCCGCCGTGAAGTAATTTGCCCCCACACTGCCCCATTAAGTAATTTCCCTTACACTGCCCCATTAAGTAATTTCCCTTACACTGCCCCATAAAGTAATTTCCCCCACACTGCCCCCATGTAATAATTACCCCCACACTGACACATATAGTAATTTCTCTCACACTGCCCCCACATAGTAATTTCCACCACACTGCCCCATATGGCAATTTCCCCCACACTGCCCCCATGTAGTCGTTTGCCCCTACACTGCCCCATGAAGTAATTTGCCCCTACACTGCCCCATGAAGTAATTTGCCCCCACTGTGCCATGAAGTAATTTGCCCCCAAACTGCCCCATGAAGTAATTTTCCCCCCACACTGCCCCGTGAAGTAATTTGCCCCCACAGTGCCCCATTAAGTAATTTGCCCCCACACTGCCCCCGTGAAGTAATTTGCCCCCACACTGCCCCGTGAAGTAATTTGCCCCCACACTGCCCTATTAAGTAATTTGCCCCCACACTGCCCCCATTCGGTTTTTTGCCCCCACACTGCCCCATTAAGTAATTTCTCCCATGTAATCATTTCCCCCCACTGTCACCGTATGACCTCCTCTGCCCCCCAAAGTTGGCACACACACAAAAACAAAACAATGGTGATGGTGACTCAGCCGTGTGTACATCAGGTGCACGATGACGTTATTGCACGAGATGATGTCATCACGCATGCCTGCCCCGGGCTTTTGCTACCACATAGGCCTCAGGCCTACTAGACCTGAAGCCTATGGCGGTGATAGGCGGCGGGGCAGGAAACTTTGTGCTCCTGTGCCCTGCCGCAGTATGTGGGCGTTCGGGCCCAGGGCTGCCGGCCCGAACGTCCCTATTATAATGCACCACTGCTAGCACTATTGTCTCTAACCCGCGAGTATCAGCAGCAATCTACACCAGGACTATCTCAGGAGATAGACATCTGGTTTATAACCCACAGCAAAGTCCACATCACTGCACAGGGGTTGAACGGTGAATACCAGGGAGCTCCAGAATAATGCCTTTAGAGTTGAGCCCTACACCTAACCGGTTATTTGGCACAGTGGTTCTACAACCATTGTCTGTGACATCAATAATAATGCCCCGACAATACACCCAGTAGTAATAATGCAAAAAATTTGTGGGCCATCCACTATCACGCCACTTCACGGAAAAACACAAGGGCAAATTTGAAGGCTCATCCTTTGGAGGTATAGAGCAAGTGAGTCGTGATCCCAGAGGGGGTGATTATATAAAGGCGATGTCCCGAAAAGAGAGTGAGTGGATTTACAACCTAAACACCCTGGCTCCTACAGGCCTGAATCAAGAAATCGAATTGTTCGCATTCCTATAAATTCCTTATATAATAACTAAGAGCAAGAAAGTCATTACGCAAGACAAATAATCACAACAGCAATAAAATTATAAAAAAAAAAAAAAAAAAAAAAAAAAAAAAAAAATCTTCCCAATAATCAGGCCCTCCTGCTAAACTAATTAACATAGATTTCATATACTCCTAATATCTCTGGGGAACAATAGTGTAAAGGAATCACATGTACTCAAACTAACCCAATTTTAATTGCTAACTAACCACATAACCCTCTTTCTTAAATATTCCTGGCACCCCTTGAAGTTCCAGCACTGTTTCTCTAAGTGCACTGTCAACAAAAAACGTTTCCATGGAGACCTGCATGCTTAAAATCGGCTGAACAGGCTTCACAATTATCCCTGAGGAAGGAATCAGTGCATTCCGAAACGCGTCGGAGGAATTGTGGACCCTAGAGGCTTCCGTAGTCTCGGGTGTGACGTCACACTACAGGTCTCCAGGACAACGCACCAAACAACGGCTGCTCTGTGCGCGCGCAAGCCACCGGCCGGGGCTGCACGCGCTACACAGAACAAGCTGAAGATAGAAGATTGAACGGGACAAGAGAGGAGGATCATCAATACCAGGAAGATTGAACTTTTTCAGAAAAGAACCGAGCGGAGCACATAACAGTAAGTGCCTAAGACTGCCTTATTAGTCCGCAACAGTTTTTTTACCTTCTACAACACTTATTTGCATGTAAAGGATAAGCGCAGCTAGCGCAGCTATCCACTCAAGTACTGACAGGCATAGAGCTACCAGAACATATATTGAAGATAAATAGGTCCTATATACCTTGGGGAAATCTGAGATTATTAGCATTTCTTCAGGTATAAATAGAGTCAGCGCGGGTTCTTCTCCTCTTTCTAATTCTCAACAATAGGTCTCATCCTATTTTGTGGGCTGTTTTTTGGCAATTAACCCCACAGCAGAACCCTGCAGCGACGGGGCTCACACACAAGTTTGTTTTGTAAAAGTTTGCTTGTGTGAGCTCACCCCTACCCCAATTTATCCAGACGGCAGCGCGAGTGTTTATCTATCTTTTCAGTTATAATTCCCTCTTATAGTGACCTCAGAATTTATAAAACCCCCTATAGTTATAATACCCCTCCGTAGTGTTCCCAGTATTTATAAAGCCCTTCTGTAGTGCCTCCAGTATTTATAATGGTCCCCATAGTGCCCCAAATAATTATAATAACCAACCTGTAGTGCTCCAAATATTTATAATGATCACCCTGTAGTGCTCCAAATATTTAGCATGGCCCCTCTCTGTAGTGGCCCTGTATTTATAGTGGACCTCTTGTATAGTTCCCAGTATGTATAATAGCTCTCTTTGTAGTGCCCCAGGTCGGTTTGGAGGATGCGGACAACACATGGACCATGTTTCCTAGACCAAGCTTGTTTGCATGTATTAGCTCTAACTAAAAATTAAGCAGGGGAGGTGCAAGTCAGGAAATTCACTTATAGGAAATCATGTTAATTTTTTGATCCATGTCAGGTATTGTACAATGCAGTCACATGTGGTGCATTTTTGTCTGTTTTTAACCTACCATATGTGTTAAATAGTTACATAGTTACATAGTTAATACGGTTGAAAGACATAAGTCGATAAAGTTCAACCAAGGGATAGGTGGGGATGTGAATGCAGAAGGATTTGCATCCCCACAGTGTTGGTAACAGTGGCATACCGCCAATATAGGCAGACCACGCAGCTGCTACGGGGCTCGTGGCAGGGGGGAAGCCTGGAGTGGATAGAAGGCCTGCCCCCTACAATGTCTCCAGTTGTGTATTATACCATTGCTACAGCCCTATCTGGGGCTCGGACGAGCCCTGCTTCCTGTCTGTTAGGGCCCCCTCCTCCCTTACATACTGCACATTGTGTGCACAGACGACGATGACCCTGACAGCCAGCACTGCAGCCAGGTGAGCGCTCACTCTGCTCTGTCTGCTGGGCGCTGCACTGGCCAATCAGCATTTAGCAGTGCTAAGCTCCTGCTGCTGATTGGCTAGTGCATCGCAGCAGCAGACAGAACTGAGGGGGCGGGACACGGCACTCTGCAGTGTGATACTGCACTGCCTTGCTCAATAAGGCCACCAGACTTCAGCCCCCAGTGTCGCCGGCAAGTTTCTGAGACTTGCCACTGTGTGCTACAGACAAAGTGAATTGAACACTCGCAGAAGTGAGTGCCTCTATGTTTAAAAAAAGTGAATGGGTGGATGGTTAGTGGTGGGAAGAGGTGGCTCTGCTAGGGCAGAAGCAAGCAGAGTTCCTGAGCGGCAGGGGAAGGAAGGGGTAGGGGGGTCACACTGTTCTGTATATAGGGCTTTTCATATAGAAGACAGTGTGGCCCCCCCCCCCCTCCCACATGAACTCTGCTTGCTGTTCATACTCATATAGAGGACAGAGTGCTTTAGGGCAGTCTCCCCTCACCATGAACTGTGTGTGAGGGTGGGGGGGCCTGGTGCACAATAAGTATCAGCAGCAAAAAGACTTCAGATGTGGGGGGATTAGCTATGTTACACTTTAGCACAGTGGGCACAGGCAGGAGGAGCAATCTGTATGTGAGCCCTGCACTCGCTCAGCTGTGCTCGTATGCATATGGCTCCCATACAGCACTGCCATATCAGCGGTGTATGAGTACGGATTATAAAGCGCTATATGCACCTGAATTCAGTACCTATTTCTCATAGAGAAAAAAATTTCATTTTAAGATACTTACAATAGGGTTTAATAAACTTTATTTAAAAGTTTAGATACACTCTGTCAGGGATGCCCAACCTCCAGCTGGTGCAAAACTAAATTTCCTCACCTGCCCTGCCTTGTAGTTGCAAAAGCTGGAGGGCCTTAGGTTGGATATTCCCACTTTAAAGGGGTAGTCCGGTTGTTTGAAGTTATCCCCTATCCACAGGAAAAAGGTGTGTGTGACGGGGGAGGAGCCAGGTCAGTTAGTGGGATGGACAAAATGTGGTAGTGGGCGGAGCTGGGGGGTCCCAATTCAGACTCTTTCTATGGGGCCCAATGACTTCTATGTATGACCCTGGTTGGTGATATCTCTTTACAATATCACCACCTTATCCATGCTGGATTTTTTTGTGACAGATTCCCAGTTCCACCATATTGCTATAGTCACAAACCAGATTGTAGAAAGTTTCAATCCGATTGGTGCTGGCTGAACCAAGTTATGGAGTCTAAGGGATTCCCTGACACTCATCCTTTAGCTCCTGTACAGTAATCTGGACTTCGCTTGAGGGGAAGCAACCAGGTCAAAACCTCATAATCTAACACAGTCTCACTGTGTCATTGTGACTGTAGGAAGGACAGGTTCATAAACAGGAAGGCAGGCAGGAGGCATCGGGGCTATGTATGATGCAAAAGCATAGCCACTGGAGGAACAGTACAGTGCCAGATGAGGTACAAAAGCAAGGTCAGGGAGGCCAAGGTCAGAAACTGGGAAGCATGAACAATTCCAAGCAGATAAAAGGAGGACTAGAAAAAGGTCAATCAGGGGAGAGCTCAAGAGACAATATTAGTACATCACAATGCAATAGTAAATGCACAGGAGCCAAGTAAGGTTTGTCCACAGTCAATGGGTGTGAGGACCACAGCAAACCTTGATGACATATACTGGTATTTCATAAGAGACAAGTTATTATTGGGTCAATTACCAGGATGGGCATTTGTAGAAACCTTCATTCCTGATAATTGCATGGTGTAAAGATGCAAGTGATCACTTGATGAACAAGCTCATTCATTGAGTGATCATGTCCTTCTGCCAGCACCAAAAATGATATTTTCTGATCAGCACATTGTCCTGTGTAAACAGGTATCTACTGCACAGCAATGATTATTTTTGGGGCTGAGTGATCACAGTCATGATCCCTCATCCCCATATAGAAGAGGTGATTGCTGCAGCTTCAGGGCCGTTAACCAGCAGGCAATTATCAGGACCATTTTGTTTGTTCAAGATAAATGCCTATAACATAGGTGCTTGAAAAGATGGCTACCACTTATTATGCACAGTGGCAATCTTTTATGAGCAGACACTTTTGAATGCAGTTTTGTTTCATGGTCCATCCTTTCGCTTTCATAGATGTAGCACAGATAGTTTTGGTTCCCATTCATAAAGCACTTAGATATGAAAGTAAGAGCTTTCTGACATAGAAGACATTGATGAAAACATAATTACTAGGCTCAAAAGTAGAAAGATAAGGACTGTAGATCATGTTCTAAAAATAATTTGAGGAACAAGCAGTAGAATTGACATAATTATTCAGAGCTAACTTTTTGAGGAGTGACTATAGTCTGTATAAGGTACTTTGCCCAGATTTTATGTACACACCACATATATAGAAGTCACTATTAACTTATCTATCCCACCTGATAATGCTATATGGGCTGTTCATTATGGTGATCATGGTGATCAGCTAATCTCTGAAGGCCTGGTTATTGATCCTCACAGGTGATCAAGTGTAGTCGCTGTGGTGGTCTGCACATCTACTCGACTCACTACTGTTCAGCAACCTTTAGACTTAAAACAAGTGAAATGTATTTTAAATGCAAATTCTTCAGCAGACTGTTACAAATTGAGCATTTTATGGCTCATCAGATACAGTAGACGTCATTAGAAACCATTAATGGTTACAAACTGTACAGAGAAGCAAATAACAACAGGTACAACACTACTGGAAGTTGCTGAATTTCATGGGGCAAGTTGCAGTGGTAAACCATTTCCAGTGCAATGTGCAGTTCAGATGAACTCTAGTATTACATTGCGACAACTCAGATGAATGGTTGTACATGTACTACAGGGACAGCTTGAGCTCAGAAGAGTCTCCATAAATGGATGTTCTCAGAGAAGACCCTCCTGAGGAAAGAAAGGGTGCAATCTGCAATCATTGCACAGCCCCAGGGAGAGTCAAAAGGGAGAGCCACTGTGATCTGTGAGCACAACAACCATCCCTGGGCCACAACTACCACTCATCCTCCCTATCCTGAGCTTCCTGTATAATAAAATCCCAGGGTCAAACCATTTCAAGGGAGTTATTATGTTGAGTTAAGGGTCTTAACCTTCTTTGGCGGGGACCCAGAATCTGCCTGGGAGATAGCTCCCAAACCACGGCTGTTGTTTTCAATTAATAATGTATTTCCTAGTATTTACTTTATGGTTGTCTGGAAGTTAAATATGTCACAGCTTCATAATCTAAATAATTAGGGAATAATGTACTGAAAGAGCACGTACTCCTGTATGAACACGTCTAATATTACAGTGATGATATAGATATTGTCACGAGGGTATCGAGAACCACGCCTGACTCCGTTATACCCGGGGTCAGGAAGTCGCAGCGGTTGGCTGCACGCTCTATTTAAGATAGGGCTGTTTTCCTTATGGTAGCTTTCTGGGTTTGCTTTGCAAACCCTTTTGGCTCACTCAGGGATCCGTAGCTCCTTCTCCTCAGCTGTTCCTTGGCCAGCACTCCCAAACCTCCTTATATTCCTCTCTCACACTTCTCTGGTTGCCAGAGATAGAGCTTCCTGCCTGGACATCTATCCTGACCCACTGGAGCTGTGTTGCTGCGTTCTCTGACTGTTGATTCAGAACGCTACCCTCCGGATCCCTGTTGGACCTTTGTGGACAGTTGTTGTCGTCCACCTGGGTGTTTGTGTTTGTCTGTCCTCTCCCTGGTGTTTCCCTCTTAGTGCAGTGGTGAGGACTAGCGATCCCACCGGCCCGTTCACTATCTAGGGCTCATTTCAGGGAAAGCCAGGGTTTAGGCACGTGATCGCTGCACGGGTGAGGAACCCGTCTAGGGACGTCAGGGCAGTCAGGTGCCAGCCGCAAGGTGAGTTAGGGGTCACCACCTTTCCCTCTCCCTTAGGCAGGGCTTTCCCTGTTTTCCTCCCTGTGTGTGACACCGGTCATTACATTATCTCTGGCCCTTATTTTGTGTAGGGGGGAAAAAAAAATAAAAAAATATATATATATATATTTATATTATTTTTTTTTTTACCTACTTAAATTCCAGTATGGATCAAATTGCTGCTCTGTCCAAACAATTTCATGGCCTGTCTTTGGAGGTGGTAGGATTGAAGGCGTCGGTCCTCCAGCAACAGCAGCAATTACAACTGACCGCAAGCCCAGCGGTTGCTACTGGTTACCAGGTTGTTGCGGAACCCAAGGTCCCTCTCCCTGACAGATTTTCTGGGGGAAGGGACAAGTTTTTGGCATTCCGTGAGGCCTGTAAGTTATATTTTAAACTGCGCCCTCACTCCTCTGGTAATGAAGATCAGCGGGTGGGGGTTGTTATTTCCCTGCTGCAGGGGGATCCGCAGTCTTGGGCGTTCTCTTTACCTACTGATTCCCAGGCTCTTCGGTCAGTGGATGAGTTTTTCGGGGCCTTGGGTCTCATATATGACGACCCTGACCGAGTAGCACTGGCTGAATCAAGATTACGGAGACTCTTACAAGGAGAACGGCCAGTAGAGGAGTAATGCTCTGAATTCCGTAGGTGGGCTACGGATACCCAATGGAACGACCCGGCTCTCAGGAGTCAGTTCTGCTCTGGGTTATCCGAAAGGGTTAAGGATGCGCTTGCATTATATGAGACCCCCTTTTCCCTTGATGCGGTTATGTCCCTTTCTATCCGTATAGAGAGACGCCTTAGGGACAGGTTGAAAGAACCAGAGAAATTGGTAACTCCTCTCAAGCAGCAGTTAGTCTGTACAGGACTTAGACGAGCCTATGCAGCTAGGAGGAACTACTCGTCAGGTCCGTCCTCCTGAGGCTCGCCGTAGGCGTGGGGTTTGTTTTTTTTGTGGGGAGAGGGGTCATTTCATTAATGTCTGTCCTTCTTTCCTCAGAAACAAAAGACCGTCGGAAAAACTACTAACCCCAGGCTGTGTGGAGGATGTCAGCCGGGGGGTATACGTCTCCTCCATACGTACATCGCAATTTGTGTTGCCAGCGGTTATTGTTTTTGGTGATAAGACGGAGACTATTTCTTTCTTTTTAGACAGTGGAGCAGGGGTAAATTTGATAGATGCCCATTTTGCCCGCACTTTGGGTTTGTCTCTCTGTACGTTACAGAGACCCATTCCCATATTCGCTATTGATTCTGCTCCCCTGTCTCAGAGAAACCTCACCCACATTGTTCATAATATACACCTTCGGGTAGGGGACCACCATAACGAGATGCTTTCAGGTTATGTTCTGGAGGGGCTTCCCACTCCGGTGGTGCTAGGTCTTCCCTGGTTGGTAGTGCACAATCCAGTAGTGGATTGGCAGGCCAGGGAGATATTGGAGTGGAGTGAGCAGTGCAGAGAAAATTGCTTAAATAGCAATTGCTTAGTTGCCTCCATAACTACCCTACCTACATTTATTTCAGATTTTGAGGATGTTTTTTCTGAAAAGGGTTGTCAGAAGTTACCACCTCATCGTCCTTATGATTGCCAGGTTAACCTTATTCCCGGCGCAAAATTACCCAAGACCAGGTTATATAATCTTTCGGGTCCAGAGAGACAAGCCATGAAAGATTATATCTCCGAGAGCTTGGCTAAGGGACACATCAGGCCCTCTTCTTCACCCGTGGCTGCAGGGTTTTTCTTCGTTAAAAAGAAAGATGGGGGCCTGCGTCCTTGCTTAGATTTTCGCGAATTAAATCGGATAACCATCCGAGACCCATACCCTCTTCCTCTCATTCCTGACCTGTTTAATCAGATTGCGGGTGCTAGGTGGTTCTCCAAACTTGATCTTAGGGGGGCCTACAATCTGATTCGTATTAAGGAGGGGGATGAGTGGAAGACAGCGTTTAACACACCTGAGGGGCATTATGAAAATCTAGTTATGCCTTTCGGTCTGACCAATGCTCCTGCCGTCTTTCAACATTTCGTTAATGACATTTTTAGTCATCTAATCGGCAGGTTTGTGGTAATATACCTAGATGATATTTTAATTTATTCGTCTGATCTGAGAACACATGAGGAGCATGTCAGACAAGTACTGCAGGTCCTACGGACGAATGAATTATATGCTAAGATTGAAAAATGTGTCTTCGCCGTTCAGGAAATACAATTCCTGGGTTATTTTTTATCTGCTTCAGGTTTCCGTATGGATCCTAGGAAGGTCCAGGCAATTTTAGATTGGGATCTTCCTGAGAACCTCAAAGCACTACAACGGTTCTTGGGCTTCGCGAATTTCTATAGGAAATTCATTAAAAATTATTCACTTATTGTAAAACCGCTTACTGACATGACTAGGAAGGGGACTGATTTTTCTAAATGGTCTGACGCCGCTAAAGTTGCTTTTTCCTCTCTAAAAGAGAGGTTTACCTCAGCACCTGTACTAGTCCAACCTGATGTCTCTCAGCCTTTTATTGTTGAAGTCGATGCGTCAGAGGTGGGAGTGGGGGCGGTGCTGTCTCAGGGTCCGTCTCCTGGCAAATGGCGTCCTTGTGCTTTCTTTTCGAAAAAAACTATCTGCAGCAGAAAAGAACTACGATATTGGCAATAGGGAACTATTAGCTATTAAACTTGCGTTTGAGGAGTGGCAGCCACTTCTTAGAGGGGGCAGTCCACCCCGTCACTGTGATTACGGACCACAAAAATCTCCTGTACCTCGAATCAGCTAAGCGTCTCACCCCTAGACAGGCTAGGTGGTCGCTATTTTTTACCAGGTTTAACTTTGTTATTACCTATCGTCCTGGGGCAAAGAACACCAAGGCTGATGCACTATCTCGTTGTTTCCCTGGAGGGGGTAATGTGAGTGATCCGGTGCCCATTCTACAAAGAGGAGTGGTTGTCTCTGCGGTACACTCTGTTTTGGAGGGGAAGGTGTTAGAGGCCCAGGGGGACGCCCCGGTCTCTTGCCCCTCAGAGAAATTGTTTGTACCGTTGAACCTACGTTTCGAATTATTAAAGGAACATCATAATTCGGCACTTGCTGGGCACCCGGGTAGTAAAGCAACCTTGGAGCTATTGTCTTGTAGTTTTTGGTGGCCAAGGTTGCGTCAGGATGTATTGGATTTTGTGTCTTCTTGTTCTACCTGTGCGCGCGCAAAAGTTTCACATACACGTCCTGCAGGGTCTCTATTACCACTCGTCATTCCCAATAGACCGTGGACACATCTGTCAATGGATTTTATCACTGACTTACCTTTGTCTGCGGGTAAAACAGTGATTTTGGTAGTAGTGGACAGGTTTAGCAAAATGGTACACTTCATTGCGTTACCCGCACTACCTAATGCTAAGACTCTTGCTCAGGTATTCGTCAGTGAAATCGTGAAGCTTCACGGGGTCCCCTCCGATGTTGTTTCGGATCGGGGTACCCAGTTTATTTCTAAATTTTGGAAAGCTTTTTGTTCCCGTTTGGGGGTACACTTGTCCTTTTCCTCAGCTTTCCATCCTCAGTCGAATGGACAGACTGAGCGAACCAACCAAAACCTTGAGACATATCTAAGATGTTTTGTGTCTGAAAACCAAGAGTTGTGGTCATCATATTTACCGTTAGCTGAGTTTGCCATAAATAATCGTCGTCAGGAATCCACTGGCAAGTCACCATTTCTTGGTGCATATGGTTTTCATCCCCAATTCTGTACTTTCAAAGAGGGGGGGTCTTCTGGGGTTCCCGAAGAGGAACGTTTTTCGTCATCTCTTTCATCGGTATGGCAGAAGGTGCAAGCTAACTTGAAAAATATGGGAGGTAAATACAAATGCATGGCTGATAAGAGACGGTCGCCAGGTCCGGACCTAGGAGTGAATGACTATGTGTGGTTGTCTACTAGGAATATTAAATTGAAGGTTCCCTCTTGGAAACTGGGTCCTAGGTTTATTGGCCCTTACAAAATTGTAGCCATCATCAACCCCGTGGCTTTTCGCCTGGAGTTACCTCAGACTTTTAAAATTCATAATGTTTTTCATAAGTCGTTACTCAAAAAATATGTTCCACCTCTAGAACCATCACCGCTGCCACCCCCTCCTGTTGTCGTGGATGGTAATCTAGAATTTCAGATATCCAAAATTGTTAATTCTCGTCGGGTCCGCCGCTCTCTTCAATATCTGGTGCATTGGAGAGGTTACGGTCCCGAGGAAAGAATGTGGGTTCCTGCGTCTGAGGTAAACGCCGACAGGTTAGTTCGGGTTTTTCATGCCTCTCATCCTGAGAGACCTGGTCCTGAGTGTCCGGAGGCCCCTCGTAGAGAGGGGGGTACTGTCACGAGGGTATCGAGAACCACGCCTGACTCCGTTATACCCGGGGTCAGGAAGTCGCAGCGGTTGGCTGCACGCTCTATTTAAGATAGGGCTGTTTTCCTTATGGTAGCTTTCTGGGTTTGCTTTGCAAACCCTTTTGGCTCACTCAGGGATCCGTAGCTCCTTCTCCTCAGCTGTTCCTTGTCCAGCACTCCCAAACCTCCTTATATTCCTCTCTCACACTTCTCTGGTTGCCAGAGATAGAGCTTCCTGCCTGGACATCTATCCTGACCCACTGGAGCTGTGTTGCTGCGTTCTCTGACTGTTGATTCAGAACGCTACCCTCCGGATCCCTGTTGGACCTTTGTGGACAGTTGTTGTCGTCCACCTGGGTGTTTGTGTTTGTCTGTCCTCTCCCTGGTGTTTCCCTCTTAGTGCAGTGGTGAGGACTAGCGATCCCACCCGCCCGTTCACTATCTAGGGCTCATTTCAGGGAAAGCCAGAGTTTAGGCACGTGATCGCCGCACGGGTGAGGAACCCGTCTAGGGACGTCAGGGCAGTCAGGTGCCAGCCGCAAGGTGAGTTAGGGGTCACCACCTTTCCCTCTCCCTTAGGCAGGGCTTTCCCTGTTTTCCTCCCTGTGCGTGACACCGGTCATTACAGATATTATATTGGGTTTGTTAAAAACTTAAAACAGAAAAACACAATAATGTTGAGAATTCTATGTTAGAAGTTTTTGTGTTTATTTTTTTATCACGGCTAAGGCTACTTTCACACTAGCGTTCGGGTGTCCGCTTGTGAGCTCCGTTTGAAGGGGCTCACAAGCGGCCCCAAACGCATCCGTCCAGCCCTAATGCATTCTGAGTGGACGCGGATCCGCTCAGAATGCATCAGTCTGGCGGCGTTCAGCCTCCGCTCCGCTCAGCAGGCGGACACCTGAACACTGCTTGCAGCGTTCGGGTGTCCGCCTGGCCGTGCGGAGGCAGGCGGATCCGTCCAGACTTACAATGTAAGTCAATGGGGACGGATCCGTTTGAATATGACACACTATGGCTCAATTTTCAAACGGATCTGTCCCCCATTGACTTTCAATGTAAAGTCTGGACGGATCCGTCTGCGGCTACTTTCACACTTAGAATTATTTTTACAATATAATGCAGACGGATCCGCCTGAGGCTACTTTCACACTTTTTTTTTACAATATCATGCAGACGGATCCGTTCTGAACGCAAGTGTGAAAGTAGCCTAATATGCATGTAAAGTAACATTTCTTTAAAAATTTCATGGTGTCCTCACAATAGGCAGTAAAGACTAGTGGCATATCCCCAATGCTGGGTCATTTTTTTTAAATCCTTTTATGACATAGCCTTTTTTTTTTTTTTTTCATTTTTGGTTTTTCTTCCTCGCCTTCCAAGAGCAGGACAAGTTGTGTTTTTTACTGCGCCATTTCATTTACCTAAGCTTGCACTGAAAAATAGGAAAATACATTTTTGTGGGGTGAAATTGGACAAGAAAGTGACAATTCTGTCAAGGCTTGTGGGGTTTCGTTTTATGGTTTTCACTGTGCACAAAAAATGACATGACAGCCTTATTCTGCAGGTCAGTATGATTAATACGATGCCAAACGTATTTAGTTTTTATGAAAAAAATTAAAATAAAGACACATTTTCCTCTCTGCATCACCATATTCTGACACACATACCTTTTTATTTTTGCAGGGCAAGCTGTAGTTTTTATTGGTACTTTTTTGGACATACCTATGATTTTTTTATCACTTTTTTTTGGGGGGGAGGTGACAAAAATAACTGCAAATTAGCCATTTATTTCCCATTACAGCATAGTATTTTTTTTATATTTTAATAGTTTAGAAATTTTCAGACACGGTGATACCTATTTTGTTTATTTTTGTTTATTTATTTTAAAAAATCTGAAAAGGGTAGTTTTTTAACCATTGTATTGTAATTTTTAGTCTGCTTGTCAGGCTGGTCCTTGGGCATGGCTTTTCAGGCAGCTCACTATGACAGCACTGGAAGCCTTCACAAGGCCCAGGTTGTCATAGCAACCCTCCATCTGGCTAACCTCTCAGATGCTGCTGTCGCTACTGATAGCAGCGTCTTAAAGGTTAAATGACCAGGATCGGTTTTAACTTCAGTCAGTGAGCCATCTCCATACACTTACACTGCACCAATGATGTGCAGTAGCGTTATGGTGCATGTAAGAATTTATTGCCCTACCTATTGAAATATTGTATTGAACAGCTCCAGTATATGCTGATGAGTCCTGGCTCTACCCACTTACCCAGCTGACAAGTACTGCATTCTCTTCAAACAGCTAATCTTTGTGGGTGCCAGAGGTCATACCCCATTAATTTTATATTGATAACCTATCCTGAGGATAGATCATAAATATAGGAAACTGATCAACCCCTTTAAGAATATCTCTGTACTTTGCTCAATTCAGCTTACCCTCAAACCTGACCAGTCTGCTTGCCCCAGCGACTGAAAAACATGTTTACAGCATGATGTTGCCACCATCATGCTTCATCGTAGGGATGGTATTGGGCAGGTGATGACAGTGCCTGGTTTCCTCCAGACATGACGCTTAGATGCAGAAAGTTCAATCTTGGTTTCATCGGACCAGAGAATCTTGCTTCTCACTTTCTGAGAGTCTTTTAGATGCTTGTTTGCAAACTTCATACAGGACTTCACAAGTCTTTTACAGAGGAGAGGGTTCTTTCAGGCCACTCTACTATAAAGCCCAGATTGGGGGAGTGCTGTAGTGATGGTTAACCTTCTGGGATTTTCTCCCATCTGCACATAGGATCTCTGAACTGAAGCTCAGCCAGAATGACCATTGGGTCCTTGGATATCTTGCCTTCTCCCTGATTACCTAGTTCGGTAGGGAAGCCAGCTCTATGAAGAGTCTTGGATATTCCAAAGTTCTTCCATTTAAGAATTATGGAGCCAACTGTGCTCTTGGGAACTTTCAGTGCAAATTGTATAAAACGGGCAGTAGTAAAATATAACTTTTAATCTAATATCTAAAATTTAAAGCCCACAGTTCTGTTCATAGACACCACTACCATTGGGCAAGTATCACCAGTGGTCCCTACCACTAATCAAGGTTTATTCCTTAAAGATGGAGGGAGAAAAAAGAGGGTAAACTAACATGGAGATGAGACGCTTCTTACCAGATAGTCTACACAGGTGGTGACTTGCTTCAAATATTGCACACCTTCAGGTTGTTCTCCTCCCCCAAAAACGGGGAAACTGCTGTATTCCACTGACCAGAACCACGGTGCTGTATCACCGTCTGGTCCGTGTATGTGTATATAGCCGAGAGAGACAACCAACACCAGACACAGGGTAGGTTCTACCACTAATAATGAAGGGTGCAAGAAAACCTATATAAGTGCTCAAGTAGATAGATAATGATAGATGTATGTGTCCCTGGGCACGCCAGGTATGACGAACAGTTCCGTCAGCGGAAGGTGGTGCATCCGAACTATAGATGGAACCACAAGGACATTGCCTTGTGTTTAAAAGTAACAGCGCCAGTTGGGCCAGGTCAGTCCTTTCAAGGTAAATCCGTGGACAGAGGGCAATCCGGGTTTGCGGCAGGGTCCACAAAGGGATTGTGCTTCCTATTCAATGGGGGGGGGGGTGCAAATTTTGAGTTTAGTGCAAGTTCAAGCACGAGTGTTCTACATGTGGTGGGTCCCACGGAGCTGCACGTTGCTTCAGGGGAAACAGACAAAAAGGGGGAGATGGCAATAGAAAAGGGGGTGACGCCGGTTCGTTTGGAAAGGATGGAACCGTTCCTAAGTAGATACCCCGACAAGGAGGCTGCGAATTTGTTGCGGGAAGGGTTCTCATTGATTAATTAATTAAAAAGAAAGATTAAAATTACAGAAAAATTAAGAAAGTTGGGTAGGATGGCTGGCCCGTTTTTGGAGCCGCCACTGAAGGATTTGCTTCTGTCACCGTTGGGGGTGATGCCAAATAAGGAGTTGAATAAGTTTTGCCTTATTCATCATCTGTCTTTTCCTAAGGGGTCGTCGGTCAATGATGGTATTGATCCAGCTTTATGTTCGGTGGTCTATACCTCATTTGACGCGGCGGTGTCTTGGGTTCGGAAGTTTGGTAAAGGGTTGTTACTAGCGAAGACAGATATTGAGGTGGCGTTTAGGTTGTTGCCAGTACATCTGAATAGTTTGCATCTATTGGGGTGTTTTTGGGAGGGGGGATTTTTTGTAGACCATAGTTTACCGATGGGCTGTTCCCTGTCATGTGCGTATTTCGAGATGTTCAGCTCATTTCTGGAATGGGCTGTGTTGGATTCGTCTGGATGTGAATTGGTCATTCACTTTTTGGATGATTTCCTGTGTATTGGTCCCCCGGATTCATGTGTTTGTTCGTTGTTGCTGCACCCGTTGAGTACATTGTTTGGGTATTTTGGAGTTCCCTTGGCCATGGAGAAGACAACGGGGCCAGTTACAGAGTTAAGTTTTTGGGGCATAGTGATCGATACAGTACAAATGTAATGTAGGTTGCCCTTAGATAAACTAGACGATCTTAAGGTTGAGGTTCAGTCACTCCTGGGTAAACTTAATTTTGCATGCAGGATTTTACTCATGGGGAGGGTTTTTCGCAGGAGATTAGCAAGGGCGATGGCAGGTATCGTGGCACAGCACCATTATATTTGGTTCGGTCGTGAACTGAAGGCAGATTTGCAAGTTTGGAGTGCATTTTGGATAGTTATAACGGTCGTTCGCCATTTATGGGGGAAGTGGTGGATTCATTTGATGTTGAGCTTTTTTCTGATGCGGCAGGGGGGGGGGGCGGATATGGCGATCAATGGTGTGCCCGATAGTTGGGTGGAAAAGGGTTGGGTGAAGAATTTGGCCTTGCTAGAACTTTTCTCTATAGTGGTGGGGGTTATGCTGTGGGGTGGGGGTTATGCTGTGGGGGGTATTTTTTAGGAATAAAAAGGTCAGCTTCCATTGAGACAATTTGGGAGTGGTTCAGGCTATTAACGGGTTGTCGGCCTTGTCACCTTTGGTGGTGAGGTTGTTGCAGCAACTGGTACTAGAGTGTTTGTTGCTAAATGCATGGGTGGTGGTGGTGCATGTGTCCGGGATCGACAACTGTATTGCTGATGCTCTCTCTCGTTCAAAGTGGGAGCGTTTTTGGCAGCCGGCCCCGGAGGCGGAGGAGGTGGGGCTGGAATGCCCAAGCTGCCTATAGGACATATTGGAGGAACCGTAGCAGGGCTCATTCGGTCATCTTTATCGCCCGGTACCTGGGGAAAACATATTTAAAAGCTTGGCAGTGCTGGGAGGAGTGGTGTGCTAGGCTGCATGTTATGTTAGGGCAGAAGATTTCGAGGTGCCGTTGTTGTTATTTGTAGGACATTGTAGGGAGGAGGGCTGGTCGATAAAAAATTTTATAGTTGTGTTGCGGGGTTGGCTTTTGGTTTTAAGTTGAGAAAAATGGCTGATTTTACGAAGTCTCTATTAGTCGCGCGGGGGTTGAAAGGCTGGCAGAGGTTGCGGGTAGCGGAGAATGGCAGACGGCCGGTGTCTTTTCTCTTGCTGCTGAGATTAAGCGAGCAGTTACAGAAGGTGTGTAACTCAGTGGGGGAACTGCAGTTATTTCAACCGCATTTTATTTGCGGAGCGCTGAGGTTGGTTGTCCGATGGTTAGTCGCATGGGTGGGTTGCTTAGGGAGGATATGGAGCTGTTCCAGGATAGGGTGGAATTCATCATTCAGATGTCTAAAACAAATGTGGAAGGAAGAGGGGATAGAGTGGTGTCGTTTGCTATTTCGGGGTGTTTGATGTGTCCGGTATGTTGTATGAGGGAATATGGGGCAGAGGTGAAGGGGGAGATTTTGCCTTTATTGGTGCATGCAGATGGTTCTTGCCTGTCCTGTTTTCAGTTTACAGTCATCTTTAGGAGATGTTTTGTCACGGCCTATGGTGTGTGCTGTGACACTGTTGCTGCACTTGCGGTTGCCCGCGGCAACGTGTTGCTGTGTGTGCATGCAGTGGCAGTGTCTCGGCCTTCTGGGTGATTGCCGTGACATGGTTGCCACGCATGTTTTTGCTTGTGGCAACGTGTAGCTTTCTATGCTTGTGTGTGCACTTCCCCTTTAAGTGGCTTCCTTCCCTTGCCTGGTGTTGGAAGGTTAACTCCCTTTCTAGTGTTTTGTTAACACTGGGTTTATGTCGGTGTGGCTGCTTGGGCTATTTAGCCTCTGCTGGATGCCTGAAGCTGGGGGGTACTCCAGCCATGGTGTATGCTGGAGCTATCCTCCTGGTCTTCATATTTCATCTGTCCAGTGAGGGCCACCCTTGTGATCATTGATGTTCTTATGGTGTCTCACGTTTATTGCAGCTATGGGTGTCCTGGGTTCCTGTGTGGTTGTGGTGTGTTCTGTGTCCTTTTAATGTTAGTGTGGACACCAGCACTTGTGCACGGGTTTCAGTAAGTGTGTCTGTGGCAGGTAAGTGTGTTACTGGTTTCGCTTACCTGCCATCTCTATAGCTGTATGTGTTCCCCTCTCCTTGCAGCCTGGCCTCAGATAGAGACTCCTGTTCCTCCACGCTCTCCCCTTGTTCTCCCCTGCTCCTAAGTGAGGGATTACCAGGGCGACTTAGGGTCTTTAGGTATCCTGAGTATGAGTCGTCCTACCATCGGGGTCTGCTCATACGGTGATGAGTCAGGGAGAAGATTAGGGACGTGGTAGGAGGTGACCTGCTCCCTTATTACTCCTTTTGGCCAGGCTGATCCCCTTTACCCTTTGACACTGCACGGTGAGGGGTTTCCCCCACTCCCAGCCGTGACATGTTTAGATCAGTTAGGGGTAGGGAGAGCGGGTTATTCGAGCCACTCTTTCAGGATTGGGGCAGCGACGGATGCGGCTAGGTGGGGGTTGGGGATTAGATGATAAAGCAAATCGGGTGTTGGAAATCCATTCGTTTTAGGTCGTATGTTCATCCAGAGAGAGTGTGAAATTGAGTTTGGGTTGTAGAATAAAAGGGGTAGGTTAATTTTATGCTGTGTTGCTTCTTGGTGTTTTTGCTTTTTCTCTCATTTCAGGTTCGGAACCAGCTTTGGTTTGGATTTTGGGGCATTCGTTTGTCTTCTGAGGAGCCATCCAGGCAGCGGTTCGGACGGATGGGCAGCAGCTCGGATTTGGGCAGTCGGTGGCGGTGGTAAGATGGTTGGGTCGTAGGGGGATGGTTTGGGGAGGAGTGTTGCCTGATGTACATAGGTTTGGGCTCCGGATGTCTTGGCTACACGTAGGGGGGAATGACTTAGGAGCACTGCCTTTTTAGGAATTAGTGCGCAACTGCGCAACGTGAAGTTCAATTTACTTCAGTTGTGGGCGTTGTTCCCGGGGATGGTAACAGTTTGGTCGGACATAGTTCTGAGGAAAGTATGGCGGGGCGCTCGATTGGTAGAGGGTCTAAATAGGGTTAGGGTGAAGGTAATCGAGCAATTGGGAGCTTTATGGCATGGAATGGGGCTGTGGTGGTGAGACATGTTGAGCTGGAAAAAGGCGTAGGGGGTTTCTGGTGGGCTGATGGTATTCACTTGAATGCAGTCGGGTTGGATATGTGGTGCCTGGCTCTACAGGAAGGCTTCAAAATGAGTTTAAGAGTATAGAGGGATGTGTAGACTTAAGAGGTCAAGCCTGCGCGTTGGTGGTGGTGGGAGGTCCTTGAAGTTGGAGATATTCGCAGGTGGTGAGGATGGGAGGGCTCCACGGTTGGAGCTGGACTCCCATGGTTGGCAGTCGGTTGTGGCAGAAGTTGGGGGGGTCATCAGTCAATCATTTATTTGGGGCTTCAAGGACCTCCCTTTGTATTAAGTATTATATGTTATACATATGGGGAATTAGGAATTTTCATATGCTGTTGCATATGGGGGGGGGGGGGATTGTCAGTTATGCTAATTGTTACGATAATAAAAGTTAATACATTTTGGTAATAAAAGTGACTGCTGTTACCGATTTAACCCAACCCAGTGTCCGTGTTTTATTGGGTTAGGGTTTGGCGGAGTAGGGAGTCTGGGGGTTGTATTGGTCGGGATGGTATTCAAGGGGGCAGGTAAGTATTACGGGGGCGAACGGAAGTACCGGTAACCAATACCTCCGTTATGTGTTTTTCAGTTCACTTGGTCTAGTGGATATTTCAGTCACCTTACCCGTATGGTTTATGCCATATTTGTTACTCGCCGTAAGCAGGATCACATGGACAATATTTTCTTACAGGTGCTGTCCAAGTTTAGAACTGACAGCACCTGGACTGAACACTGACCCTATCAATTGAATGGGAATTTTCATATGATCGTCTTCCTACAAGGACCATAGGAAAAAAAATCACAGTATGTACTTTGTTCTTTTTTCCCTAAAAGACTGATTCATTAGTTTAAATTATTGGGTCTGCATGAAAAATGGACTCCACATTGATGCAAACTGTTTAAAACCGCATATTTTCTCACTGTCTGCAACACAGACAAGTTTCCTATCACCTATCTGAAACTGTCCCTACAAGAAATAAATGCTGAAAACTAAGTCACCTCACCCCATGTCACACTGATTGGATTCTAGGAAGCTGAGACATGGGGATTTGTATTGCAAGGTCATCCAAAGTTGCCATTAGATTATCATAGTCATGGTCATTAGATTGTCATTAGTCATGGTGGTTAGTGTTGAGCGAATCAAAGTATCTGAAATGGAATTCGATTTGAAGTTTGGGAAAAATTTGATTCGCCATGAATTTTCTTGCATTTCGTGGTAAAAAAAAACTAAAATGGGAGGAGGGAGGAGTCTGCGAGTCCCACTCAAGACTGACTGATAAGGCCCAGGCCTCACAGGTGCACCTAAATGTTGCCTGTGGATGAAAATCAGGCACATTTAAATATGGAGTTTATATACCTCCAAGCATATCTATATGCAAAGTACAAAAAATGGCGTGCTGTCAAAAGGCAAGAAGTGCTCAACCCTATATGTAGTTGTGCATCTATACCCAGGGGAGCAGATCCTGCACTTGCTCCATATTTAAATGTGTCTGATTTAGCTATTCATATCCACACATTTTTCTATCTTGCGTAGAATGTCTTTTGTGGTACTTGTGGTCCGCTGGGGGCATCCTCCACTGTGCATTTTTGCTGGGGATCGCAATTAGCAACGGGCCACAAGTGCAGGATCTGCTCCCCTGGGTATAGATGCACAACTGCATATGGGGTTGAGCACTTCCTGCCTTTTAAAACCACACCATTTTTTGTACTTTGCATATAGGCATCCACAGGCAACATTTAGGTGCACCTGTGAGGCCTGGGCCTTATCAGTCTGTCTTGGGTGGGACTCACAGCCTCCTCCCTCCTCCAATTGCAAGCATGGATGCATTCTGGAGGTAACTGGGAGTTTTCTGTGAGTCGGACCTTACGCACCTGTTATTTGCCCACTGGCTCCTGGTATTGCCCATACGACAAAGGTAGGTTAGCGTTAGGTCCCGAGCTACTTGAGATACCTTGGTGCAGTGCTCGGGCTCAGATATGTCCTTTATATAAGGATGTATTGTCTAAGGGTACTTTCACACTTGCGTTTTTCTTTTCCGGCATAGAGTTCCGTCACAGGGGCTCTATATCGGAAAATAACTGATCAGGCATATCCCCATGCATTCTGAATGGAGAGTAATCCGTTCAGGATGCATCAGGATGTCTTCAGTTCAGTCGTTTTGACTGATCAGGCAAAAGAGAAAACCGTAGTATGCTACGGTTTTATCTCCGGCGAAAAAAACTGAAGACTTGCCTGAATGCCGGATCCGGCATTTTTTTCCATGGGAATGTATTAGTGCCGGATCCGGCATTCAAAATACCGGAATGCCGGATCCGTCCTTCCGGTCTGCGCATGCGCAGACCTTTAAAAATGAAAAAAAAATAACGGATCAGTTTTGCCTGATGACACCGGAAAAACGGATCCGGTATTGCAATGCATTTTTCTGACTGATCAGGATCCTGATCAGTCTGAAAAATGCCTGATCAGTCAGAAAAATGACATCCGTTTGCATACAGTTTGCCTGATCAGGCAGTCAGTTCAGGCAACGGAACTGCCTGCCGGAATCAAACAACGCAAGTGTGAAATTACCCTTAAAGGGGTTGTCCGGGTTCAGAGCTGAACCCGGACATACCCATATTTTCACCCCGGCAGCCCCCCTGAGCCTAGCATCGGAGCATCTCATGCTCCGATGCGCTCCAGTGCCCTGCGCTAGATCGCGCAGGGCACGGGCTCTTTTGTTTTTAATAACACACTGCCGGGCGGTAACTTCCGCCCAGCAGTGTGTTCGGTGACGTCACCGGCTCTGAGGGGCGGGCTTTAGCTCTGCCCTAGCCGTTTTACTGGCTAGGGCAGAGCCAAATCCCGCCCATCAGTGCCGGTGACATCACCGGGGTTCCTGTCAGCCCCATGGAGAGCCCGGTACGTCACCGGAACTCTGAAAAATGCCTTTGCCCTGTGCGATTTAGCGCAGGGCAAAGGAGAGCATCGGAGCATGAACTGCTCCGATGCTCATGTCAGGGGGGCTGCCGGGGTGAAAATGGAGGGCTGTCCAGGTTCAGCTCTGAACCTGGACAACCCCTTTAATTCACAATTTTAACCCCAGTTTGAGGGTTAAGTCAGACTTATTCGTTTGCATCCACAGTAGTGCACCTTCCTTATTAATGTTTAGCTCTAATATATAGCCACGTTTATCTTGCTCAACTTCTGCCATAATCTCCGGTAATCTGTTAGTTTAGAAATAGAATCACTGTGCCTCAGTATTAAAAGGTGTTCTAATATATTGTCACGTTTATCTTATTCAACTGCTGCCACATTCTTAGTTAATTTGTTACATTACTGATACATTTAATTTACACTATGGCCAACAGACAGTTGCCTGGGCCTCCAAAGGAACGGGAAGTTGCTGTAGCTGGCACAAGTAGCAGCAGAAGAAGGGGTGGTGGGAGCAGCAGCAGCAGGCCACAGCTGCCACTGCTATCCAGCTGTTGTGTTTTCATCAACAATCCAGCTGTACTAGAATGGTTGACTCGCTCTTCAACATCATCTCAAGTGATAACAGATACACACAGCAAGGAATCAATGGGTTCCTCTGACACTACATTTAGTTGGCATGGCCCAGGAACTGCCTTTGTGACTTCACCTGTCCTGAACCTGCCTCTTGCTTTTGCTGCTCCTTCTGCTAGCCAAGTAATGATAGCTGTCGGCTCTGCTCCACTTTTCAGAGAGGATGAGCTTTGTGAGGACAGTTAGCAGTTATAGGCCAGCACAGACTTGGAGGAAAGGTGTGCAATTATCGATGATGACAGTTGGGTGAGAGCACATGTTGCGAGAGGTCAGGGACATACTCAAGAGACAGTTGAAGGTGACACAAGTGACGACCAAATATATGTAGATAATAATGTAGCCAATGGCATGTGGGAGCCGGGTGAAGAGGGGGCATGATCAGGGGGCGAGGGTGGCAGCATGCCTGTGAGATAGCAGGGTGGAAGTGTGCCCATGAGACAGCAGGGTTGAAGCAGTGGGAGATCTGCAGCCAAACGCTGGAAGGGTACATCGCCTGCTACTTGGATGAGTACTCTGTGAGGAACACACTAGCAGTACTCAGGTTCATACAAACGTGCCAGTCTGTCATGTTCAGGGGTCAGCAGAACCCCTGAACATATCACCAGCATACAAAAACCAGGCAAAGGGATCAGAGAAGACAAAACGAAACTTTATTAAACAAGGCCAAACACGAAAGGCTTAATCCTGTACAAACAGGCAAGGTAAACAGTGGCAGATGGATAACCAGTGGGCCAAGAGCACCAGTTTGACTTGAGACCAATCCCTAAGGGCATTATTTAAGTGAACCCTCAATCTTAACAGTACCCCTGATGGTGGGGGCAGACTTTCTCGAGGGTTCACCAGGTCGCTACCTCCTGGGATGGTCCCAGTCAGTGGTTCAAGAACAAAAACAAAACAGAAGCAGGAACTCAAACAACCAGAACATAGAATGCAGTCCAGACATAAACCACATACTGAACTGACTATAGGACAAAAAGCAAATACAGGCAGACAAAGACAGATGCCTGGACCCCATGTGGAACTGGATGCATGGCAGTCACAGACAGACCTGCTAAGACATGAGACAGGCATATGCCTGGACCCCATGTGGAATGAATGTATGAAGAACTGTACAGCAGATATAAGATTAAATTGAATCGCTGTTTTACGCAGGCAATATTAGGCCTTTTTACCCATACGGATTTAACGCCCTATCAGATCAGAATCTCTTTGGAGAGTTTCATGGTTGCAAAGGTCTTGATTCTTAAATATTGGGGTACAAACAAACAGTCCTACCTATTCCGAGTGGAGGGTTCAGATAGATACCATTGATGCATATAAAAGAAGTGTAAGAAAAGCAGAGTAGTCTTGGAAGGGGCGGGTCTTCGATGGTTTTTTTCTCTTCGTTCCGAAGAGTTTGGCTGTTAGTGGCATCGGGGAATGACCACGAGCAGCAACCGGTGATGGCTGGATCCCGCAGCGGGGAATCAAGGAGTGGGGGGTGGGTATAATGGGGTCAAATATGTGAATTGGTGTATGAGTATTTGTATTTATTTTTTAAATTATTTGTAATGGAATTCACATTTTTGGTTTAGAAAAATAATAAAGAATTTATAAAAAAATAAAAATAATGAATGTATGGCGGTCACAGACAGACCTGCTAAAACATGAGACAGGCAGATGCCTGGACCCCATGCAGAACAGATGCATGGCGGTCAAAGACAGAGTTGCTCAGACATGACACCGGATCCTATGCGGAACAGATGCATGACGTTACCAGTCAGACAAGGCCAAATACATAGATACATGGTGACTTGATGAATTACCAGGAAACCACACAGATCAGGGTAAAATGGAAAACACCCAGGTCAGGAGCATACACCCTGCACACAGCCAAGATGGAGACATACTCCCACAGGCACACAGTTCACAGGTCTAAATAGATGGTTAACCAGAGCACCTGACCACGTGCTAATCAAACACGCACAGACCAAGAAAACATTAACCCTACGAACACAGAGGATACAGGTAACAGGAGACCAGTCACTCTAGGCATAGAACACCATAGTCAGCAAGCACAACAAGCAACCAGCATACATGGAAAACAGAGAACTATCCTGTGATATAAACACAGGGAGTATCCACATACACAGGCCCACATTCAGACACAGAAGTCCATAGCCAGCACACAGCACCAAAGCAACCAGCATACACGAGTAGAAGCGCACAGCCAGTACGCAGAGCACATAGACCTAGCCTGCATGGCAAGCAGTGTTTGGAACTACACTGTCATGCACACAGGAAGTGCACATTCACAGACCACAGTTTACACACTAGATAGTAGCCAGAACGCAACCCCAAGCAACCAGCATACACAGGAAACAGCCTACAGCCAGTATGCAAGAGCGCCTGCCGCCAACCTGCATGGCAACAAGTGTCACAGTGAACTGCACTCATTTAGTCTTACACCCTCATGCAGCAACCGCTGCATCTCCCACCGGCCCGCATCCGCTCTGCAGTAGTCCGGGCTCATCAACGTCGTTCCTTTCCCTCGACTTCAATGTAGTATATTGCTCCTGATACTCCCTCCTCCTCATCCCTTGTTTTGACATCGAGCAACGAGGCAATTACAAAAAGACAACAGTTTACGTGCATCCATCCAACATCACAGAAGCTGAACGTGCACGTGGCCAAGTTGGTGGTACTACAGTCTCTCCCTTTCCATTTAGTTGACTCACATTTCAGATAACTGATGGCTTGTGCCCACCCAAGAGAGTCCCAAGCTGACATTACTTTTCCCAAAAAGCTGTACCAGTCCTGCACACGTACCTTGAGCAGAAGGTGGGCCAGTCGTTGGGCCTCTCGGTGTCTGGTAGAGTTCACGCCAGCGCTGACGTATAGAGTTGTAACTATGGTCAGGAACAATATAGGTTGTTCACAACCCACTGGGTAAATGTCGTTCCAGACCAGGCACACCAGCAATTTGGCCAGGTGATGGCAATGCCGCCTCTGCAATGTAATGCTGCAATTTCAGCACCACTGTCCTCCACTGCCTCCTTATCCTCCAACTTGTCCTCACCCTCCCCTCTAGGCACAGTTCATAGCGGTCCTGCAGCATATAAACTATGCAAAGCTAGGCATTGTCACGTGGTTTTTTACTGCTATCACTGCTACTGCCACTGCTACCCCCTCCCCACTCTATCATGGGGCCACTATTGTCACTGTCACTGCTGCTGTTGCCACCCTGCCCACTCTGTCTTGGGGCCACTACTTGAATCTTGGGGCACTGCACGGTTAAGTCCACGGCGATAAATTAGACCTGATGCTAACAGTGACTTGTAGTACTGATGCACAGTGATTCGACAGCTAACAGAAGGGATTAAAAGGCATGTGTTTAGATTGCCACAACATGTATTAAAAGAACATTTTTTTTCTCCACTACTTTATTGGTGCTGCCTCCATTTCTTTATTTTGTTACACTAAGAAGCTATTTGGACACAGCTCCTACAGAGGTGTGCATGTTTTTTTTTTTTTGCTTTACTGAAGGGTGCTGTATGCTTTTCTTTTTGTTTAAGAGAAGGGATTAGCTATGAATCTTTGTGCACTACAGAGTGATTAAGACTGTAATAAATTAGACCTGTAATACTGACAGCATAGCACCTACAGAATGTTCACACGACCGTATGTCTTTTTCAGTGTTTTGCGGGCCATTTTTCCTGGATCAGTTTTTCAGTTATTTTTTTTCAGTAGTGTTTCTGGTTCCGTTCCGTTTTTCCGTTCCTTTTTTCCGTATGTCATATACAGTAATTGCATAGAAAAAATTGGGCTGGGCATGACATTTTCAATAGATGGTTCCGCAGAATGGATACGGAAGACATACGGAGTACATTCCGTTTATTTTTTTGCAGGCCCATTGACTTGAATGAAGCCACGGAACGTGATTTGCGAGCAATAATAGGACATGTTCTTCCTTTCAATGGAATGGAAAAATGGAAATGGAATGCATACGGAGTACATTCTGTTTTTTTTTTTTTTTTTGCAGAAATGAATGGTTCCATATACGGAACACAAAAAACAGCCTGTATGAGGAACGCTAAAAACTTTCATGTGAACGAGCCCTAACTATAAATGTGGGTGCACTAGAACATAATGCACACAGCGATACACTCTCCCTGCAATCTTCCTGCAGTTTACAGTAAGTTCCAAACCTTCAGACCAACCTATAAGAAAAAACTCACATATAATGTGTAGATAACACTGGGGTCTAGTATAATATACTGAGCCAACCCAAAAACAAAACCAATAACCCCAAAGAAAAGTGGGAGACATGATCACATAACAAACAATATATGAAACATAAGGCACAAGTGTACAGGAGGGGGGAGACCTCATGTAAGGGTGTCAGATACAACCTCTCTCCCAAACACCCAACTGGAAGGGAACTACAAATAGCACAAGGCAAACTAGCCCACCCAAAGACCTGGGATGGCCGCATAAGATATGCACATAGCCATTGAACTGTACATTACAGACAGAGGCAAGTGTGCCAAGTGCAGGTGGTAATAGAGATATAAAAAGAAATGTAACAACTAACTGAGAAAAACAACAAAACATGTATTACCCATTGTAGTGATGCTCCTATACCTGGCTGTCTCAGGGCCGGCCGACGTGCGTGTCATGTGATCGGACCAGGGGTGGGGAGGTGTGGCTGCGTGATGTAAGATGCGGCTCCCTCCCGCCTCCTGGTCTGGTCATGTGACACGGTGGGCGTGCCTTGCTCTATAAGCTGGGTGGCGCATCTTTATGAGGTCATCCCTGCAACACTGGGCGGATGCGCTAATCAGCTGCAGCTGTGGACCACACCATTTAAGGACGAACTCAGTTTGTTACTTTACCTCCTGGGGAAGCCTCTCCAGGTGAAACGTACGTCGAGGTGCAGCCTTTGGTCACACGCTCTGGGTCCAGCATATCATGGGTAGTACATGTTTTGTTGTTTTGCCCAGTTAGTTGTTACATTTCTTTTTATATCTCTATTACCACCTGCACTTGGCACACTTGCCTCTGTCTGTAATGTACAGTTCAATGGCTATGTGCATATCTTATGCGGCCATCCCAGGTTTTTGGGTGAGCTAGTTTGCCTTGTGCTATTTGTACATTTTTTCATTTATCTTTCTGTGCATGCAACATACATACCAGTACATGTTACTTTGAGTGAACCTACAGTTCTCACAATTTTCATGCTGATGTATACCTAGGGCTGTGACATTTTTTTCCCTGCCAGTTGGGTGTTTGGGAGAGAGGTTGTATCTGACCTCCTTACATGAGGTCTCCCCCCCTCCTGTACGTTTGTGCCTTATGTTTCACATATTGTTTGTTATGTGATCATGTCTCAATAAATTACATATATTTTATATGTGTGTCTCCCACTTTTCTTTGAGGTTATTGGTTTTGTTTTTGGGTTGGCTCAGTTCCAAACCTTCACACTGAGATTGGGCCACGAAGGGGGATGAATATGATTAGGAAGAGCGAATACTTTATTTATCACGATTTGTGACAAATGAATTTGTAATGCTCGTAACTAATAGCATTTCTTGTCAAAGTTCGGTGATTCGACCAAATCAAATTTTTCAAAACTCTGCTTATCTCTAATAGTGGTCACCAATGACATGACATTTTGAACGCCACCTCCCTCCCCAGGGTGAACACAAGGGTGCATCGTGTGACAATATAACTTGGACCCTCAGGTCGCTTCCTACAACTTATGTTGTACCACAATTATGTATTGAACCTGCCATTGCAGTTTTTATGTTGAGTTCTCTACCCTAATCAGGCTCTGGCTCCTCGGCTCTCTGTTCTAATCATGTTTTCTCTAAATCATGTCTTAACCAATATTTCTCCTGAACTGTACTTTGAACATGTCTCCTCAATGATACCCCAATCCTGCTGGTGCACAACCACTCCCCCTCCCAATGAAATAATTGACTGACGCCAGTGCCTCATGTGTATGTTTAACCATAGAGAAACTGATGTCCACGCCGGTGCCCACCATCAAATCATGTGTCTAAATCGATGTAGAATCATGTGTCTAAATGATATGCTTTTAACATGTCTCCCCAATGATACCCCAATCATGCTACTTTTGATGCTAGTACACAACCGCTCTCTTTTTCAAATGAAAGAATTGACTGACGCCAGGGCCTCATGCGTATATTGGTCCATAGAGGAACTAATGTCCACAGCGGTGTCTACCATCAAATCATGAATCATGTATTTAATTGATATAGAACCAGTACTTACATGTTAGCTATGGCTCCCTTGGATGACATGAATTAATTAGTTATTGAAATAACAGGTGAATCACGGATGAGCTCTCACCTGTTAAGGGGTGATAATATGAAATATTTCATGTGAATTGATATGTATATGAAATTCCACTGATGTGTATATGAATTTCCCTCTTTTTAATTGTACTGTTCTGTGTTTATCTTTGCATTTATAGCTTGACAAAGGGCACCAAATGGGCCCGAAATGTTGCAAATAGCAATAAATGTCTTAAGAATATATTGAGATTATACCACTGGTAAATAAAGGTTGAATATAAAGCTACATTGGTGTGCTGTCTCTGAAACACTTATTTAACCACTTCAGCCCCGCTAGGTGAAACCCCTTCATGACCAGAGCACTTTTTACACTTCGGCACTACACTACTTTCACCGTTTATCGCTCGGTCATGCAACTTACCACCCAAATGAATTTTACCTCCTTTTCTTCTCACTAATAGAGCTTTTTATTTGGTGGTATTTTATTGCTGCTGACATTTTTTTACTTTTTTTGTTATTAATCAAAATGTAACGATTTTTTTGCAAAAAAATGACATTTTTCACTTTCAGCTGTAAAATTTTGCAAAAAAAATGACATCCATATATCAATTTTTCGCCAAATTTATTGTTCTACATGTCTTTGATAAAAAAAATGTTTGGGCAAAAAAAAATGGTTTGGGTAAAAGTTAGAGCGTTTACACACTATGGTACAAAAATGTGAATTTCCGCTTTTTGAAACGGCTCTGATTTTCTGAGCACATGTCATGATTCCTGAGGTTCTACAATGCCCAAACAGTAGAAAAACCCCACAAATGACCCCATTTCGGAAAGTAGACACCCTAAGGTATTCGCTGATGGGCATAGTGAGTTCATAGAACTTTTTATTTTTTGTCACAAGTTAGCGGAAAATGATGATGATTTTTTTTCTTTTTCTTACAAAGTCTCATATTCCACTAACTTGCGACAAAAAATAAAAATTCTAGGAACTCACCATGCCCCTCACAGAATACCTTGGGGTGTCTTCTTTGCAAAATGGGGTCACTTGTGGCGTAGTTATACTGCCCTGGCAATTTAGGGGCCCAAATGTGTGAGAAGAACTTTGCAATCAAAATGTGTAAAAAATGACTGGTGAAATCCGAAAGGTGCACTTTGGAATATGTGCCCCTTTGCCCACCTTGGCAGCAAAAAAGTGTCACACATCTGGTATCGCCGTACTCAGTTGGGGAATGTGTTTTGGGGTGTCATTTTACATATACCCATGCTGGGTGAGAGAAATATCTTGGCAAAAGACAACTTTGCCCATTTTGTTATACAAAGTTGGCATTTGACCAAGATATTTCTCTCACCCAGCATGGGTATATGTAAAATGACACCCCAAAACACATTGCCCAACTTCTCCTGAGTACGGCGATACCAGATGTGTGACACTTTTGCGCATCTAGGCTGCAAAAGTGCCCAAATTCCTTAAAGGAGGGCATTTTTAGACATTTGGATCCCAGACTTCTTCTCACGCTTTAGGGCCCCTAAAAAGCCAGGGCAGTATAAATACCCCACATGTGACCCCACTTTGGAAAGAAGACACCCCAAGGTATCCAATGAGGGGCCTGGCAAGTTCATAGAATTTTTTTTTTTTCGCATAAGTTAGCGGAAATTGATATATATTTTTTTTTTTCTCACAAAGTCTCACTTTCCGCTATCTTAGGACAAAAATTTAAATCTTTCATGGACTCAATATGCCCCTCAGCAAATACCTTGGGGTGTCTTCTTTCCAAAATGGGGTCAGTTGTGGGGTGTTTGTACTGCCCTGGCATTTGAGGGTCTCCGCAATCATTACATGTATGGCCAGCATTAGGAGTTTCTGCTATTCTCCTTATATTGAGCATACAGGTAATGAGATTTTTTTTTCCGTTCAGCCTCTGGGCTGAAAGAAAAAAATGAACGGCACAGATTTCTTCATTCGCATCGATCAATGTGGATGAAAAAATCTCTGCCCAAAAAAAAAAAAAGGAGGGGAAAGGCGTCTGCCAGGACATAGGAGCTCCGCCCTACATCCATACCCACTTAGCTCGTATGCCCTGGCAAACCAGATTTCTCCATTCACATCAATCGATGTGGATGAATAAATCATTGCCGGTATTTTTTTTATATATATATATACAAAGTGTTTGCCAAAGCATAGGAACGCCGCCTCCTCCTCAGCTCGTATGCATCGGCAAACGTATCTGTCACTGCAGAGTAGAAATCTCGTCTTGCAGCGCCGCATACACTGACTTGCGTGTAATCTGACAGCAGCGCAATGCTTCTGTCAGAATGCACATCAGTGCTGCAGCTAATCGATCGGTTGGTCCACCTGGAAGGTAAAAAAACAAAAAAAAAGAAAAAACCAGGCCGCAACGCAATAATTTTATTAACTTTGCAACAGAACATATAAACTTTAACTTTTTTAACTGAACATTAACTTTTTGCTTACTGGTGTTTTTTTTTTGTTTTTTTTTACCTTTATAGAACAAACCTCTCCTTCCCCATGGGTCAATGTGCAAAGCGCAAATCGCCCAAAGATGTGGCGAAGTGCGTTATGCACTTTGTCCCAGGTGAAAGGAGACGTTTGCAGCAGCTGTGTGAGTGAATGGGCCCTAATAGCCCTGTGTGCCTGTCCTGGTGAGATGATCCCTATGCTAATAGTGTACCTGTGAGTGGTACTTCCGGAAACACTCTCCAAAGCATAGGGCAGGGTGGTCAGGACAGTCAGGACAGAAATAGCGGGTGTCACGCCTTATTCCACTCCTGCTACAGACACGACATCTTTTTCGGGGTGACGGTTGGGTTGAGGTACCAGGAACGACATTGGGGAAATGTCGCTCGTGTAGACGGCTAACTACACTGGTGGATGGGGCCACGGAACCTCCTGGGTACAGGAGGTTCTCGATGATCTCTTCCTGAAATTTGAGGAAGGATCCAGTTCTCCCAGCCTTACTGTAGAGAACAAAACTATTATACAGAGCCAATTGAATTAAATATACAGACACCTTCTTATACCAGCGTCTGGTTCTGCGGGAAACTAAATACGGAGACAACATCTGGTCATTGAAGTCCACCCCTCCCATGTGAAGGTTATAGTCGTGGACTGAGAGGGGCTTTTCAATGACACGGGTTGCTCGCTCAATTTGTATTGTCGTGTCTGCGTGAATGGAGGAGAGCATGTAAACGTCACGCTTGTCTCTCCATTTCACCGCGAGCAGTTCTTCGTTACACAGTGCGGCCCTCTGCCCCCTTGCAAGACGGGTGGTAACGAGCCGTTGGGGGAAGCCCGCGCGACTAGTTCGCGCGGTACCACAGGCGCCAATCCGTTCTAGAAACAAATGCCTAAAGAGGGCCACACTTGTGTAAAAATTGTCCACATAAAGATGGTACCCCTTGCCGAATAAGGGTGACACCAAGTCCCAAACTGTCTTCCCACTGCTCCCCAGGTAGTCAGGGCAACCGACCGGCTCCAGGGTCTGATCTTTTCCCTCATAGATCCGAAATTTGTGGGTATAGCCTGTGGCCCTTTCACAGAGCTTATACAATTTGACCCCATACCGGGCGCGCTTGCTTGGGATGTATTGTTTGAAGCCAAGGCGCCCGGTAAAATGTATCAGGGACTCGTCTATGCAGATGTTTTGCTCTGGGGTATACAAATCTGCAAATTTCAGGTTGAAATGGTCTATGAGGGGCCGAATTTTGTGGAGCCGGTCAAAAGCAGGGTGGCCTCTGGGACGGGAGGCGGTGTTGTCACTAAAGTGCAGGAAACGCAGGATGGTCTCAAATCGTGTCCTGGACATAGCAGCAGAGAACATGGGCATGTGATGAATCGGGTTCGTGGACCAATATGACCGCAATTCATGCTTTTTTGTCAGGCCCATGTTGAGGAGGAGGCCCAGAAAAGTTTTAATTTCGGAAACTTGGACTGGTTTCCACCGGAAAGGCTGGGCATAATAGCTTCCCGGGTTAGCGGTTATAAATTGTGTGGCATACCGATTTGTTTCTGCCACAACTAAGTCTAAGAGCTCCGCAGTCAAGAACAGCTCAAAAAATCCCAGGGCCGAACCGATCTGAGCTGTCTCAACCCGAACTCCAGACTGGGCGGTGAAAGGGAAAACTACAGGTGCGGCTGAAGTTGGGGACTGCCAATCAGGGTTTGCCAGCACCTCAGGGACTCTAGGGGCTCTACGGGCACGTCTTTGCGGTGGCTGCGACGGGGTCACTACTGCACGTGCCACCGTACCAGCTTCAACTGCCCTTCTGGTGCTCGCTACTTCACCAGGTTGTACGGCAGTGCTGGTACTAGGTCCAGGAAGGGCTGGGCTGCTGGTGTATGCCTCACCACGTAATCCGACAGCACCAGCCCCACTCTGCTGCTCTTGAAGCGGATCCTGCGCAACCTGCTGGTCTAGCGACACGGGGCCGGGTACGCCTGGTGGTATCAGGGACCTCAGCCTCCTCGTCCGAACTTTGGGTCAGAGAGCCACTGCTTTCTACAGGTTCGTATTCTGACCCGCTGGATTCATCAGATGAGGGTTCCCACTCCTCATCCGACTGGGTCAGAAGCCTGTAGGCCTCTTCAGAGGAATACCCCCTGTTTGACATGTGGGCAACTAAATTTAGGGGTATTCCCTGAGACTACCCAAGAAAAAAAAGCAAGCCTGTCTTACAAAGGGGAGGCTAGCGAAGTACCGGAGGCCGCTGCGGTTGATAAAAAATATCAAAACTGATTTTTTTATCGCCGCAGTGCGTGTAAAGTGAATGTGCAGCGATCAAAAAAAAATAAAATTTTTGTCACTGCGGTGGGGCGGGTGTGGGCGAACGCACGTGTGGGCGAGCGATCAGGCCTGATCGGGCAAACACTGCGTTTTGGGTGGAGGGGAGAACTAAAGTGACACTAATACAATTATAGATCTGACCGTGATCAGTTTTGATCACTTCCAGATACTATAAAAGTACAAATGCTGATTAGCGATACGCTAATCAGCGAATAACGGACTGCGGTGCGGTGGGCTGGGCGCTAACCGATCCCTAAACTACCTAACCAAGGGGCCTAAACTATACTGAAACCTAACAGTCAATAACAGTGAAAAAAAAAGTGACAGTTTGCACTGATCACTTTTTTCTTTTCACTTGTGATTGACAGGGGCGATCAAAGGGGTGATCAAAGGGTTAATTGGGGTTCAGGGGGGTGATCTGGGGCTAAAGTGTGCTGTTTGGTGTACTCACTGTGAAGCCTGCTCCTCTGCTGGATCCAACCGACGAAAAGAACCAGCAGAGGAGCAGGCAGCCATATAACAGATCATATTTACAAATATGATCTGTTATCTGGCTCTCTGATTGGATTTTTTAAAAATCAGCAACCTGCCAGCCGCGATCATTGGCTGGCAGGTTGCTGACGAAATACTCCTGTACGAAATGCCGGCCCGAACTGCGCTTGCGCGGGCCAGCAACGCGCGTCATCTCGCGTCTCGCGAGATGACGCGTATATTTGTCACTCTGCGCAGCGCTGCCACCTCCGGACCGCACATCTGCGTTAGGTGGTCCGGAGGTGGTTAAACCCGCAGAGCTAAGGAACACTGAGAACATATTCTATCTATCTACTGTAGATAGACAGAATTAGATAGATAGATGTACAAAGGCACACCCATGCTTCCTAATTGTTTTATAATACCATTGCAGAAATAAGACACATTGAAATAGTATTGTATGTAATTGGTACTAGTGTAGTTTTTGTTATTCATTTGTTAGTAGAGTCCCATTAAACACTAAATAGTTTGTCCATTATGCTAAAAGGGTTCCTGACAATAGACAGTTTATACGGTATAACACTATTGTAATCCCTAGTGAATAGCTCTAATCTATTAGTGCCCCCACAGGAGAAATGAATCAATATTAAACACGTGAACGACTCCTTTAAGTGATTTCCTATTTGGACATTTGTGATTGGCGTAAGAGAATCCCACAGCAACTATACAAAAAGTCATCACAGCGTCAATGTTCATGGTTTGTCCATAGGAAACATCTTTATTTCAAGTAATACGATACACAGTCTGAAATCCAGCGACATATGGCATTACCCGGGCACAGAATATAGAAAATTCACTGTTAACATTCATGTACTGCACACTGACATTACAGAAGAGCTAATCACGAATGTAATAGAGAACATATGTACAGTCGGGGATTAGCAGAGAAATACCATGTTAACCAGCGAAGCAAGGTCCTGCTGTGAACCACGGCTTCAGTTTATGGCATGCTGCTAGTGCCAGGCGTCTCTGTGATGTATCATTTATAGGCAATAACCCACAGTCTATCCACTTTCCTGGCACAATTAGGCACAGGTGAGTCTATTTCACAGTAACACAAGGCTGTGGGCATCCTGTGAGTGCCAATAAATTGCAGGGTTATTGCCAGCGTTCTCCCAAGTAGGAACGTCTCCAACATCATGTGCCCTTTATTTTACACTAGATGAAAGGAACCAAGGCCTTCTCATTTAATGGAGTGATGCAAACATATGGGCACTGTCTCCCTATGTCTATGTTACAGTAGAGTTTTTTTTATTTTAAACTTATTTTCAAGCACCAGAATGGCTTCCTGGTAGTACTGTATAGCTAGTCTAACTGAAAGAAACATTTCCATAAGATTTTTCCTTAAGGTTCTTCATTCCTTTTCCGTAGATTTAGTTAGTGTTTAAGAGTATACTCATCACACAAGTCCAGGGTGTGTGCACTAGGACAACATATCCCAGGGTGCCATCTCAACAATATAACACTATTTACAGGACACAGTTTATTTGGCATCACATATCTTTTTGGAAATCACAAACATGCACACACTACCCAGGCAGATACATGCTCGTAACACCATTGACTTAAAGGATTGTTCCCTGCCATTACCAGCAATAGTTGCCAGCAGTCATCGCTACACTTGTTCTGCTTTTATCCCTCTCACTTGTTCATTGACACGGTGTTTGATCAATGAGAGGCCCGTTAGAACGACTCTTTTCATCTCGACAATATAAATTATAAAAGCTTTGCAAACCAATGCAAAAGAAACTCCAAATATGCTTAGAAAAAGGCGAACGACTGTAACTTAAAAACAGCATTGTCAAAATAAATATCTGTAATAAAATAAATGCAGTGTTGCCTGCTTCCGTCAGTAGTTCTAGCTTCCGTCTATAAATATATGACACTGTCAATACAGCAATAAAATATTGCCTTCTACTGGCTTCCCTGGGCTGTAGAAAGTTAAACATCTCCTGACCATGACCTCTTCATCAAAGGGAAGCTGTTTCTTATATGCCCTTGAACATGTACAATTAAAAAAGCTTCATTCTCTGCCAGCTAGTATCATGTGGACCTCTATAGCTTCATATCATATCTTCTACAAGATAGATTAGCTGCTAAGTCCTTCAAAATGAAGGCACCTTTAATCTTTCACCTGAGAATATTGTATTAGACATGCCTGTCCCATTTGTCATTGAGTCCGGAGTCTGTACAACATTGCACGGGTCTGAATTACTCTTCCAGCTCGCCCCAATAGGACAGAAATGCATGCAAGACACACACATCTAATAAATAAGAGGAGCTAGCTCAGGACCGGATCTGAGCCATCATAGGGTATAGATAAGAGCACATAGACAATCAGTTCTTGGCTGCGGCCATGCACAGTCTGCGTCTTAGGCGCACTGAGGAATGAAGGGGTTGCTGTCAGTGCTAAGACCTTTAATCTTCTTAGTACCTCCATTGGTGGTCAAGTGGACAATGTCCAGGTAGAAATGTGACTTGAGAAAGCGTCGGTATGAATCCTTCTCCATTAAGATAAATATTTTGTGCTGGGCCTGCTCAAAAGTAGAATAGGTAGGGTGAAGAATACTCTTGATTGTCTCTTCTCGAGTAATTGAATCTAGGTTGACCTAAGGAAAGTTGAAGAAAGAAAAATACATAAGACGCTATTACCTGGGAAGCCTAGGACATTGGTTTTCATACATGTATATTTATAGATGAACTGCAGTTCAAAAACATCCAGCTGGGAGGTCTGATGCACTATATTTAGGTCTCCTCAAAAAAAGTAAAAAAGAAGCAACCAACACAATTGGTTTTCAAAATGAATGTAACTACATGATTCCATTCTGGTATAAGATTACCATTGCAACTCTTGTTGAGTTAGGGGTGTTGCTCCCTTAATATCAAGTTTCATGGGTAAGGAAAATATAGGCCACTTACTTCTCTAGGAGCCTCCACAGAAATGAAGTCCTCATAGATTTTTTGGCCTTTGCTTGAAAGCTTTGTTGTTGATTTTGTCTTCTTGTAATTTTCACATGCAAGCCAAAAATCAAGGTTTTCTTCACTGTACTCCGATTGAAGAAAGGATCGAAAAGCCACTATACCACCTAAAAAAACATTGGTTCCATTTATTAGAAGGTGAATAAGACAATTTACACTTTCTTAATTTAATTTAAATACTTTAGTTTAATTGTATAGCAGTGTCCTTCACATAGTGTTATGAGTAGTAGAAGAAGTACAAGTGCTACTTTACACATCCTGAAGTACAGGAAATCTTAAACAAATTACCCAAGTGAAGATGTGTCTTATGTGATGATAGTATTTTATTGCATCATTCAGTTTCTTGACCTCCATCGTACAGTACAAAATTAACAGTGAAGGCTAGAATGAATAATAAGGGACCAACAAACAGCTCTCACCATATGTCTAACATCTCAACATCTGACTCACATAACGTGGTCAGGAAGAGACAACGATCCTTAAATCTTGAAACCATGGCACAGTTCAAGTAAAAGCTATTAAGTTCTTCCGATCTCTGGGGAATAGCAGCAACACTCAGTGTCTTGTACCACAGCCAAACTAAGGCCATTTGAGAGAAGAGGTGACCTTATCCTGATGTCATTGAAATCTGCCGTGAAGTCCTAAAATTCCAAATACACTGAGAGCAAGACCTCTAGGACAGTTGCATTTCTCACGTCCCAGCTCTTTGGGTTTCCTTAGCTGACTCAAGTCACGTATGCATAATTACAGACTATGGAAGGATCTCTATACCAACTTGTCTACAAAGCCTTCCAGTTCAAAATTATATTCACTGATAAACCAATGTGTAGAACATGGCACAGAATATAAGCCTTACAAACACATTGATCAATAGTAACCAGAAACTGGCCAACCCCTTTAAGATCCACCTTGTCAAACAACCAATTAGTGCTAGAAGAAATGCACTAAGCTACTCTTTCGGTTTCCAGTGGGCATTGGAGAAAGACTGTGGGGAGCTACATGAACTCAGTGATTGCGCCATTCTTGATCTCCGTGCGCTGGAGTAAGAGGCACCTAGTTTATTAGTGGCAGAGATATCTGCCCTGCTGTGCTCCAGAAACTCGATTCTACACCAGCCAGGGGCTGGCGTAGACAAACTAAAACTTACGCTTGTTTTTGGTGTAGGTTATTGAAAATGTGGCAGGTTTTGCTAAGCCTTTGCTCACGAGTTACATTATACGTTTTCCGAATATGCAAATTAAGCCTTTATTGCAGTGAGGGCATCACCATTTCTATTGTTGCATCCAATCTCCACTCCATCATATAGCCAGCCCCATCCTGGCTGCTGGCTTTGGTTGACAGGGCCAGGCAATGGCAAAGCAGCTAGGAAGAGGCTGGCCACAGAAAGGGGCGGAGATTTAGTGTAACAAGAGCAAAGGTCACTCCTTCACTGCACCAAAGGCCTAGATTGTGTATTAAGAAAAAGTATCATAACTCGGGAACAGAGCCTCGGATCAAGAAAAGAAAAACAGCAGGTAAACCCCAGATATGTGTCTATGCAAACAGTTGGATACAGAGGTTGCTGGTGACAGATTCCCTTTGAGAAGCATATATATTTATGGTAACTTGATTTTATGGTATTGATTACTTACATTCATTGTTGATTAGGTTTTCCAAGCTTTCTGCCCATTTTTTAATCTCTTCCTGAGTTAGCCTGGAAAAAACAAGAAACATATATTCTATGAGTTTTACAATTGGTATGTAGACTAGCCTAGTGTACAAGTCAGCAGCAACCGAAAGCTTCTACCATTGACCTACGATAAGTGTCGTGTATTCTAATCAACACGTCCTATTTTTAATCTCTTGAACGTGTTCAGATGACTGTGCTGGATTCTTGGAGGGTATACTATTCTTTGTGGTCCCATAACTGTATCAGTGAGCTTCGCGTCATTTTAGTTGAGGTACTTTGTGTGGTCTGACACTATAATACAGGTTCTACCTGTTAAAGCCTCATCTCTTTCAGGGGGATTTCTCACAGAGTTTTGGGGCATTTATGCCTGTTTTAGTGCTTTTCAAGGGCTGTTGCTCTAGGTATGGCATTTTTACTGGTGTTTTCCCATAGACAATTCTATAGGCTTGATAAAAGCCAGGAGAAAAGTGGAATATTTCTTGTTCCAAGAAAATACCATTAAATGCTCCGCAAAAAAAAAGCTAAAATGCAAAAAAAAAAAAAAAAACTTGCCTTTTTACAAGCAAAAAACACCAAAAACAATATGTAAGAAATAACCTCGAGGAGTTTTCCCATAATGACAACTATTAAACTTTATGGGACTGATGTTCTTGAGATCGGTGGGGATCGAACCCTCACCAGTCAGACCTCTGAATAGATGATAAGCTGTCACTCTGGGACAGAGATCTCAGAGTTAAAAAACTATAAATGCACTAAAATTGCAAACAAATCAATATTGTCTTCTTTTCTACACCTTTCCTTCCTGCGCAATGCTCTGGTCCTCCGCTGATGTCATCTTCCAGGCTGTAGCGAGATGTTGCATGCACACAGGTCACGCTGCATACACTATCTGGCCTCAGCAGTGCATGGGACATCACTGCTGCAGCCAGGAGGACCAGAGCTCATGGCATAAAATGGGTGACCGCTGATTTATTTATTTTTGTTATTTTTGAACATTTTCAGGGGCTGTGGAAGTTATTCTTAATCCTAGACAACCCCTCTAGGGCAGGACTGGATGTTCATTTTACTTGCAGTGCTTATTGTGCTTTACAACAGCTGCACGTCGCAGTGTAATATTGCATATTACATATCTAACGCTAACCTATGGGAAGTATATGTATACAAGGTTTCGTGCACGCTTTGTATTCATTATATGTTGTACGCAGTCAGGCACATGAACTTACATAACCCAGATCCATTATTCTAATCCCGATCTTACGTGCTGATTTCACTTCAGGATCCAGGTAATGGCGGTCCTGGCTGAGCGTGCACTGATGCAGTCTCACATAATACTCTGCACCAGATGACTATCTCACCAGCAGACCACAGATGTGATTAGTGAACAGCTCTGCTCATTATACTTTCCTGAGATGGATTTCCCTTCCCTAGAAATACACAGAGCTACCCATTAACTAATCTACGGGTAATTGCCAATTATCATGTAGTTAGTGTGAAGCATGAACGCACACAGGGGACAGGACGGCTCACCTCTGACAACCAGGTTTGTCTTTCTTCACGCATGCGCTGTTGTCACAACTGTCAGTTTTCTGTAGAAGAAATCCAAGTCGATGCTTCATATCTTTGGCGCTGTAAAAGGACAAGATGATTGTGTGAATGCTAGTGATCGCTGACTGAGATTATATACGATGCAACCCAGGCAGACATTATACATTACACAGAAGATTTAGGACCTTTTCAATAGGATAGTCAAAGAAAGAAACAGGCAGTCGAGGGCCCCCGTGTAAGAATGGTATATGGGCCCTTTGCTCACTAATAGACCTTCCCCTTTATGTCTCTCTAAGGCTACTTTCACACTTGCGTTGTTTTCCGGTATTGAGATCTGGCAGAGAAACTCAATACCGGAAAAAAAATGTTTTTTTTTAGATCCGGCAGCGCTCCGTTTTGTGACCAGACACAAAACCGATGCAAGCTGCAGTTTTGTGTCCGGTCATAAAAAACGTATCCAGCACTGCAAACAATGTAAGTCAATGGTGACAGATCTGTTTTTTAGGAGCCTAAAAAAATGATTCATCACCCATTGACTTTCAATGCATTTAGTGAAGCATCCGTTTTTTTTCCTTTTTGATTTCACACAACCACAACTTAAAGGAATCAAAACGGATCCGTTTAGTTCCGGTATTGAGATCTTCTGCCGGATCTCAATACCCGAATTAACAACGTAAGTGTGAAAGTAGCCTAACAATCCACCAACATTTGTAGCCATGAATTTCATTGGTTCAGTCACTTACGGTATACAGTCTAAAAGAATGGGGATGGAGCCCCTGTTCTCATGATCAGTGGGGGTCCCATCGGTAAGACCCTCACCGATCTGATAGGTATGCCATATCCTGTAGATTGGGGGTAACATTTTACCTACTAGAATACCGCTTTAACTTGAATGTGAGCTGAGCTGCAGTACCTAAGAATGGCCACTATGCAATGCACAGCACTGCAGTGTTCTGGCTTCATACCCCCCCCCCCCCCCCATCCTTCTTATATTGGTCCTATCCTATTAATAACAGTCCTGAAAATCCCCTTTAAATAAATAAAGCTGTACTTGGTATTTTCCCACATTTTCATCCAATCCTCCTGCTCTATAACCTACTGATTGGAAAGCAAACTCTGCGTGGCATTCCCTTTAAGCTTAAAAAACTCTACTCCACCTGCAGGCTGCAATGCACTATACCTTAAATTAAGTCAGGATAGCATTACTTCCTTAATATTTAACTCTTTAGTGACCACACAAGAATGTAGTGGCTGCTTGTAAACTGTAGTGAGGCAGCAATGTCCATCTGAATCTGTTCTGCAAGTGGAGAAAGCTTACTGATTCATCCAAGATAGAAACAGGCCTTGGACTCTGTGCTACAGTAAACCGCCCAAGAAATTTTAAAGAAAAATCAGGGGAAAATCCAGTGGAAGCTCGAATTCCCACTTCAATAAGAGCTGATGCCCTATCATTTAATATTAGAAGACAGCAGGAATTTCCGTAATCTAACATCGCAGCACGAGGTAACACCTATTACTCTTTACAGTGTCAAAAAGAAATTGCTCAATAAATGGTAATCTCCGTGAAATTAAATATAAATTTCCCATGGCACATAGAGTGATGTAAGACTGGACTATCCCGACAATAATTCATTCAGCGTCATGTGAAGTCACTGATATCAGGGATGGTGACGGGAGGTGGCAGCATAAAACCACTAAATCCATGTATATCAGACTGTGCCTGTGTTCTTATATCTCACCGCCATAAAATATGGTTAATGCCCTGTCATATAGTGACATAGACCAGTAGCGGTATAACTCATCCTACACAATACAGTCTTAGTTCCCTGTGACACCAGATCTATAACAGCTAGAGATGAGAAAATGCCCCTAAATCCGTTTCGGGTCCTATTCAGTCGAGTGAGCCATCAAAATTTATTCAGTCCAGATAAATTCGACCCAAATCGAAAATGCTCTAATTGCAATGCAACTTGTGTATGACGCTAAGAGGTCTCCTAGGACTTTATCAAACCCTTTCCAAACTCATTAACATCAAGACAGCATTAGTAAAGTCAAAGTGACGGGAATAGAAATGGCTATGGGTAAGTGAATGGCAACCGGTGGTAACAAACAACCTGTTTGATAACACACTGCGCTGTCAGATTTTTCTTTTAAATAAATAAAAATGGTCAAAAAAATTGTCCCTTTTTGGTAGCAGACACCTTCTTCTCTGCCTTCTGATTTGTAAAATGGTGGCCGCCATTTTGAGCGATTCGCGTGGGACAGATCACAAGAGTTTCGGATTTTTATTTTTGCGAGCTATGTAACTAATGTGATTCATGCAGAACTGATTTTCTCATCTCCAATAACATTATCCTGCATGCACATGAACAAGATTAGAATGCCGTGATGACATATTGATTGTAAGTAGAGATGAAGGAATTACTCAAAATTCAATTTGGCCGAATCGGTCAATCATTTCGATCAGGGTCTGAATTGCTTCTGCCAAAAGTGCTGCAATTGGACTGAAAATTCCTATATGACACTCTGAGATCTCCTAGGACTCGTTTTTTTTTCTCCCTTGTCTTTTACTTTTTCTTAATTATTTCTGTCTCCTCTCCCCAAATTCGCCTGAATCAAACCAACAAAAAAGCGGATCTGATACAGCTTGAAGTATTATAAAATTTGGGTTGCATCTGATCTGTGTACAATTGTCTCTAATTGTAAGCTCCCTGAGACAGATTGATTATCAAAGGAAACTTTTTGGTTATTTCTTATGAAAACTTGCGCCCTCTTTGGGTTCAATATGAAAAATGGATTTAGTCCTGCAATATTAACCGGCTATTCCCCTGTCTTTATATTTAAACACTTGGTGGGTTGTTAAAAGAATTCTCCTGATTGTCTCGCCTCCTTTTTTTTTTCTTACATGTTTTATGTTATGACCAAGACCACGTAGTTGATCGAAATGCGTCAACTCTGCGTGTATCCTGCTTTGTAATTCAAGTGATCTCCACCAAAGTCCTCAGGTTTTAGATGCTGAATTCCTCCATCATCTTTATCACCTGCCATCTGTATACATTATAAGCCGTATCTCTGAACCTGTACTCCCACGCTAGGGCTCATACGCAGTGCTCTAGCAGAGGTGGGAGCCATATTTGTCTTCAAAGGGTGGTATTCTGTAACAACAGCAACGATGAACCATTGCTTCCAGTGTCTGTCAAGGACAAGACTGTATTCAATCTCTGTAGTACTGTGGAGCATTTTCTTTATACTACAGTACAGATGTAGCAGAGCCGAGCTTGCCCTTTGTTACAATTCACTACATGGTTAAAATCATAATGTGTTTTTACTGGACAGTAGCTTAAGTTAATGAGAAGATAATGTAGCACTGAGCACTTTCAGCTCTGCTCTATCTGAATGTTCTATCTAAAGTGCATTTCTTCCACAATATACAGTATTAGCCTGGCCTCCTAAATTACCATGAAAACATTCAATGACGACAGCCAGAGTATTTATGTATGTAGAGTATGTTATTTGTCTCATATACTTGAAAGGAAAAAATCCAGCACCTCGATTTTTCGTGCTTAACGATGTTTTATTCCACAAAACCAAATATACAGCGGTGAAAAATCCTCAAGGTGCAAGCCCCAATACGGTCTACGCGTTTCGAACCAGATGGTTCTTGAGCTTGAGCTGGACTGTTACTATTGTATGTTATTTGCCTGTATTATGCACGTACTTGTATTTAGTAAAGATTGTGGAAATGTGTATTCATATGTAGCAGAGCTGAGATTGTCACTCGACTCAGACCTTAATACTATGCTGTATGGAGCTGCAGGTAAAGCAATTGCATTTTCTTATCTCGGAGCTATGAATATGCACAAAAGAAGCAGTTCAATGGCAAGTTCAGCACTGCTACATCTGCATTTAGAGCTAGTAGCAACGTTGCTTTACAGCACAGGGTCAGGGCTTTGTAATGAACCAAGAAAAGTCTGAAAGTTCTCCTGGGTATGGCATCCTCTGCTTTCCTCCTGCGCTCTAAGGCTAGATCTAAACGACGACATTTGTCGCACCAATGTCGCGCGACAATTTTTATAATGATAGTCTATCTGCGACATGCTGCGACTGCGATGCGACAGTCGCAAAAAATAAATTCGAAGTGCGACACCATAGACTATCATTATAAAAATTGTCGCGCGACATTAGTGCGACATCAATGTCGCGCGACACATGTTGCAGTGTAGTTGTGCCCTATGTGTTCCGCGACACATGTCGTCGTGTAGACCTAGCCTAAAGGCTTACTGATAATGTGCGTGTACGTGACGTAGGGAATTAGATTCTGAGCGATTATGGTGATTATAGCAATAAAACTAAACGGAATGAGATAAAACTTAGTTTTATGCAAAAGCCTTAAATCCAAATGAGATATTACCGTACATCTTACTATGGAAGGGACAGAGAAAAAAACTGGAGACACCAATTTTTTTAAATTCCTAGGCAAAAAATAATAATAAAATAAAAATACACAAACGGCCACAGATCTGCAAACAATTGGATTAATTTATCATTTTTCCGCTCGTCGTCCATGCATTGCCACATCCGTCGACACTTTCTACAGCAATTCGATCATTGCTCTCCTCAATATTACTCCGGATATTCGAAGCCTATTCAATATTGATAGATTTCTAAGTGTTATTTAGTATCACCAGTGCATGCACTACTAATATCTTCCTTCCCATAGATTCACACAGCTTTCAATGAGACACATTGTACTGTAAGTTACCGTGGAACTGGTTAGGTAATAACTGCGCCATTATATAACAGGGTCTGGGACTGAATCGCTTCAGGCTAGGGTTACGACACTAAACACTGGCATTAGTGTTACACGTTACGGCCAAAGGCTGCTTGCCAAAGCCTTCCATGAATGCAGGACACACACCAGTCACTTGCGGTATACTAGCTGCTTACCTAAGGGGGGTGCAAGCAAACTTTCCACTTTCTACTACATCGGTCAACCCGAAAAGGTGATAAAATGATCTCATCCGACCAATGGAAATCATGAAAAGTGATTGCACGCCCCCATCAATATAGCAAACCGCATTCAATCGGAATTTTGCCTGAGATAAAAATGTTGAATACTTCTGATAGTTGCAAAATTTGCACAAGCGAATCTCCTAATATTCCAATATTCTGGAATCACAGCCCAAACTTGGTGCCACCTTATATATACCTGTCAAACAGAGCCTGAAAAATGCGCATCCAAACCCGAAACCAAATTAAAAACTGATCCTAAAGAACCGCCATGCAGCGCAATCAATAACCAAGCCTCGCACAATGGGTTAACACCTCGGAAATCAGGAGCCAATGATGTTCGCAGCTTGGAAGCAGCTGCTTGAAGCTCCCTAAACTGGGATGAAATGCTCTGCAGGGATGCATAGAAGCCTAGCAAACCCCGCCACAGGAGTGCAATGATACAGAAGGTCCCGTATACGCCCCCCCTTTACAATGAAATGGCCATAGTGCGTTGCATCGCGGATTGCATCCTCACCTTTTCAGGCAGGTGGCGGGGAAGGAGGTCACCCCAGCAAGTCCTTTGCACATCTTGGCTGATAGATCAGGTTCCCAGACCTGGGTAGTGCTGGTTCTCTGTTTGCTGCCTGTCTCACTGGATCTGTCTGTCCAGCTTGTCACTGCTTTGCTGCTGCTGATTCCCATCCTCTCATCTTTTTATAGCCTCAAACAGCAGGACTCAGATGGCGGCGGCATCCAATCACACGCTCGCCCTCCTCTGCTCCCTGCATCCCTCCTCCCTTCTGCATCCCTTCCTTTCTCTTTTTTTTTTTTATTCCCCATTCTCTCTCTCTCCTCCTCTTGATTTGGTAAGCCTCACACATGACGTGTGGTGAGGAGGAGGAGGAGAAGCAGACGCCACTGAGGTGATCAGGGAAGACTTTCTAACGCTGAGCCCGATGAGGAGCAAAGTCTGGAAATGTTTCTCCTACGCAGAGAGTTATGGGAGTAATAAGAGGAATATTTACACAGGGAGAAGGCGAAAAAGTGCTGCCACTTCTTCATGCCTGACTCATGGCCCTGCGGGTGGGTACCTACCTGCCTGTGATTCAGACTTCATGAAGTTTCTAACCAGGTGGGATGCTGAAGTTGTGTCCAGAACAATGGGGGATATCCTGACAGAAAAATAAGAGGATAGTCCGCTCATCTCAGCGCGGTCCTAATAAACCGGAAGTTTATTCACTCCATGTAGTTAAAAAAAATCAATTGCTCTCTGTTATCTGCCATGTCAGCCCTTTTAATGACTACTTAGTGTCACGTATCACCACAACCTCCGGGAATACAGCAGGAGCAGGGTTAGCACTCCAGCTCTTAACTCTAATTTCTTAACTCATCGCGTTATCTTGACAAAAGCCATTGAAAAGCGATTGAAGGTGTTTGCTTAGATTAGATACAACTCAGAAATCTCAGAAAACAGGAGTGTTAACTCTACTCCATCCATATGTGCATGGGAATATCATATTATCTAATATATCTATATACAGTATATATATATAAATTCATATCCCGGCAGCACTCTCCTAAAAGGCTTGTTCCAAGAGGGGACAGAAACGTCGCTGTGACATGTGCAAATAAAGAACACTTGTTTTTCCACCATATCTTTAGGAGACAGGCTTGCGGACGCAGTACAGAGGCAATGACAACGTCTTTAACTTAAGCAGTACAGTGTTTTATTCACACATACGTAAAGTGACAACAAAAAAGGCAGTTTCAGGGAAAAACAAGTCACCTTGAGTCTGGTGTTTGTTCATACCAGGCTGCAGAACATAATTTGTCTACGTGCTTTTTCCCAAACAATATAGCAGGCCTTAGTCCTGGCCCAAACTCTCAGGCTCCAACACCCAGACTGACAAGGCTCCACTGAGACTGCTGGCTGGGTTTTTATCCCAAACCAAAACCCGGCCTGGAACATGGGGGACAGTCACCCACCCTGCACTTTGGCTGCTCCCAGTAAGAGCCGTCCCGGATCAGCTTTACTGACACACTAAATAATCAATAGTGTCAGTCAGCCCTAGCTGCCGCTGACACTTACAATTACCGCCTCTTACCTCACCGAGGCCAGGAACCTCGGAAACACATATCTTCAGTCAATGAAGGCACCTTGCGCTTTCCTACTATATATATATATATACTAGCAGAAGGACCCGGCTTTGCACGGGTATATTTCATCTATTTCATTTTTGTTTCTGTGTGTCATAAAAAGATATCAACAGTGCCCGCCCCTTTAACAGTGACCGCATCTTTAACAGTGACCTGCACAGTGCCTGCCCCTTTAACAGTGACCTCCACAATGTCCGCCCCTTTAACAGTAACATCCACAGTGCCTGTCCCTTTAACAGAGACCTCCACACTGCCCGCCCCTTTAACAGTGGCCGCCCTTTTAACAGTGACCTTCACAGTGCCCGCCCCTTTAACAGTGACTTCCACAGTGCCTGCCCCTTTAACAGTGACTTCCACAGTGCCTGCCTAATTAACAATGACCTCCACAGTGCCCACCCCTTTAACATTGATGAACTTTTTAACAGTGACCTTCACAGTGCCAGCCCCTTTAACAGTGACTTCCACAGTGCTCGCCCCTTTAACAGTGACATCTATTGTGTCCGCCCCTTTAACATTGACCACCTCTTTAACAGTGACCTCCACAGTACCCGCCGCTTTAATAGTGACTTACACAGTGCTCACCCCTTTAACAGTGACCTCCGCACTGCCTGCCCCTTTAACAGTGACATCCACAGTGCCTGCCCCTTTAACAGTGACATCCACATTCCCCATCTCTTTAATAGTGACATGCCTTTTAACAGTGACTTCCACAGTGCTTGCCCCTTTAACATTGACCTCCACAGTGTCTGCCCCTTTAACAGTGACCTCCACAGTGCCCACCCTTTTAACAGTGGCCTCCAGAGTTCCCACCCTTTTAACAGTGACTTCCACAGTGCTTGCCCCTTTAACATTGACCTCCACAGTGTCCGCCCCTTTAACAGTAACATCCACAGTGCCTGTCCCTTTAACAGAGACCTTCACACTGCCCGCCCCTTTAACAGTGGCCGCCCCTTTAACAGTGACCTTCACAGTGCCCGCCCCTTTAACAGTGACTTCCACAGTGCCTGCCCCTTTAACAGTGACTTCCACAGTGACTGCCTAATTAACAATGACCTCCACAGTGCCCACCCCTTTAACATTGACCAACTCTTTAACAGTGACCTTCACAGTGCCCGCCCTTTTAACAGTGACTTCCACAGTGCTCGCCCCTTTAACAGTGACCTCCACACTGCCCGCCTCTTTAACCGTGACCTCCACATTGCTCACCCCTTTAACACTGACCACCCCTTTAACAGTGACCTTCACAGTGCCTGCTCTTTTAACAGTGACTTCCACAGTGCTCACCCCTTTAACAATGACCTCCACACTGCCCACCTCTTTAACAGTGACCTCCACATTGCTCACCCCTTTAACATTGACCACCCCTTTAACAGTGACCTTTAAAGTGCCTGCCCCTTTAAAAGTGACTTCCATAGTGCCCGCCCCTTTAACAGTGATCTCCACAGTGCCCTCCCCTTTAACAGTGACCTCCACAGTATCTGCCCCTTTAAAATGGACCTCCACAGTGCCCACCCCTTTAACAATGACATCCACAGTGCCCGCCTCTTTAACATTGACCACACCTTTAGCAGTGATCTTCACAGAGCCCGCCCCTTTAACAGTGAATTCCACAGTGCCCGCCGCTTTAACAGTGACATCTATTGTGTCCGCCCCTTTAACATTGACTAACCCTTTAACAGTGACCTCCACAGTACCTGCCGCTTTAATTGTGACTTCCACAGTGCTCGCCCCTTTAACAGTGACCTCCGCACTGCCTGCCCCTTTAACAGTGACATCCACAGTGCCTGCCCCTTTAACAGTGACATCCACATTCCCCATCTCTTTAATAGTGACCTGCCTTTTAACAGCGACTTCCACAGTGCTTGCCCCTTTAACATTGACCTCCACAGTGTCTGCCCCTTTAACAGTGACCTCCACAGTGCCCACTCTTTTAAGAGTGACCTCCAGAGTTCCCACCCCTTTAACAATGACTTTCACAGTGCCTGCCCCTTTAACAGTGACCACCCTTTTAACAGTGACCTTCATAGTGGCTGCCCCTTTAACAGTGACCTTCGCAGTGCACGCCCCTTTAATAGTGATTTCCACAATGCCCGCCCCTATAACAGAGACCTCCATAGTGCCCTCCCCTTCAACAGTGACCGCCCCTTTAATAGTGACCTCCACAGTGCCTGCCCCTTTAACAGTAATCACCCCTTTAACAATCACCTTCATAGTGGCTGCCTCTTTAACAGTGACTTTCACAGTGCTCGCTCCTTTAACAGTGACTTCCACAGTACCCGTCCTTGTAACATTGACCACCTCTTTAACAGTGACCTTCATATTGACTTACCTTTTAACAGTGACCACCCCTTTAACAGTGACATCCACAGTGCCTGCCCCTTTAATACTGACCTCCACAGTGCCCGCCCCTGTTACATTGACCACCCCTTTAACAGTGACCTTCATAGTGGCCGCCCTTTTAACATTAAACTCCACAGTACCCGCCCCTTTAACAGTGACTTTCACAGTGCCCGCCCCTTTAACAGTGACCTCCTTAGTGACTCCCCCTTTAACAGTGACCTCCACAGTACCCGCCCATTTAACAGTGAACTTCACAGCGCCTTTCCGTTTAATAGTGGCCCCTGCCCCCCATGCATGTAGCAGTGTAATTGTGCCATCATACGTCATATCTATGTCTGAATATTTAAGGACCTGCGAACTGCTAAAACCTGTGATCAGTTGTTATGGCAACCTGGAGTAGGACCTGCGAGCTTCTATTGGCTAATAAGGGATATGTGACCGTGTAAATGGCAGTTCGGATTCAAGTGAAAGGCTGGCAGGCTTCTATTGGCTAATGCTGGTGATTTTTTGGGAATATCTCAGGAATGGCAAGTCCTAGAGAGCTGAGACCCGGTTTAAAACCTTCTCGGACACCTGATATACCTGTGTGCCAAATTTGGTGAAGATCAGTCCAGTCGTTTGGTCGCGCATAAAGAACGTCCAGACAGACAGACGTCTAGACAGACAGAAACTCATTTTTATATATATATATAAGATATATATATATATATATATATATATATATACTGTATATATATCTTATCTCTTATATTCTCTTATATATATATAAAAGTGAATTGCTGTCTGTCTAGACATCATTCTGTCTGCTCGTTCTTTATGCGCGACCAAACGACTGGACTGATCTTCACCAAATTTGGCACACAGGTATATCAGGTTTCCGGCAAGGTTTTAGACCGGGTCTCAGCTCTCTAGGACATACTGTTCCTGAGATATTCCCCAAAAATGAGCCCCCCACCCAATACAAGCCTGGAAGTCTTTTTCTTCAAATCCCAACTGCCATAAACACAGTTTTACTCCAGGTTTCCATAACAACCCAGCCATATTTATTTACTGCTTAAAGGGGCGGGTACTGTGAAGGTCACTGTTTTTAAAGGGGCGGGCACAGTGAATGTCACTGTTTTTAAAGGCCGGGCACAGTGGAGGTCACCGTTTTTAAAGGGGCAGGCACAGTGGAGGTCACTGTTATTTAATGGGTGGGCACTGTGGAGGTCACTGTTATTAAAGGGGCGAGCTCTATGAAGGTCTCTGTGAAAGTCACTGTTAAAGGGACGGTCACTGTTAAAGGGGCGGTCACTGTAAAAGTCACTGTTAAAGGGGCTGTCACTGTGAAAGTCACTGTTAAAGGGGCGGTCACTGTTAAAGGGGCAGGACTGTAAAAGTCACTGTTAAAGGGGCGATCACTGTGAAAGTCACTGTTAAAGGGGCGGTCACTGTGAAAGTAATTTTTAAAGGGGCGGGCACTGTGGAGGTCTCTGTTAAAGGGGTGGGCACTGTGGAAGTCACTGTTAAAGGGACAGGCACTGTGAATGTCACTGTTAAAGGGGCAGGCACTGTTAAAGGGGCGATCACTGTGAAAGTCACTTTTAAAGGGGCGGTCACTGTGAAAGTCACTGTTAAAGGGGCGGTCACTGTTAAAGGGGCAGGCACTGTAAAAGTCACTGTTAAAGGGGCGATCACTGTGAAAGTCACTGTTAAAGGGGCAGTCACTGTGAAAGTAATTTTTAAAGGGGCGGGCATTGTGGAGGTCTCTGTTAAAGGTGCGGGCACTGTGGAAGTCACTGTTAAAGGGACAGGCACTGTTAAAGGGGCAGGCACTGTGAAGGTCATTGTTAAAGGGGCAGGCACTGTGGAGGTCAATGTTAAAAGGGTGGCCACTGTGGAAGTCAATGTTAAGGGGGCGTGCACTGTAGAGGTCATTGTTAAAGGGGCGGGTACTGTAGAGGTCACTATTATGGGGGAAACTGTCGATATCTTTTTATAAAATATACCCATGCAAAGCTAGGTCCTTCTGCATATATATATATATATATATATATATATATATCTATAGATATATAGATATACAGTATATATATACATGTATATACATATTAGACATACTTTTCATAAGCTGCAAATATCAATACAGCAGTGAATCGCATACTCAGAATTTTGAAATAACCTATTAGACCTCACTCACATGTCAGTGAATCACGGAGAGCGCACATATCCATAGATTTTTATACGTTTATTCACACAACCTCGGACTGTGGACCAAACACGCCATTGACCCATCTATGGGTTTATGAAAACTACTGAGAAAGAAGCTTACACAAACATTGGGAGAACATATAAGTTATGGACAAAGGTTGCCCTTGGTTACAGTGGATCCCAGTACCACAGCGCTAACCACTAAACCTACATCCATATGTATAAGGCTAGTTTATGTGGTGCAGCTCTCTGGCATAGAATTCTGGGAATTGGCCAGACAAAAACCACAACATGCAACAGAATCCCAGCATATTTGCTGGGTACCGGCCGAATCTCCAACAGACCCCATTATAGTCAATGGGGCCGGCGGGGATTCTGATAACATCCGGTAATGCTGGAGTCAGGTGAGTCCGACAAGCTGTTCTCTGACGGAATAGGTTGCCGGAGAGCTGTGCCACAAATGTGAAACTAGCATTACCTGTGCAAGGTACATACATGGCTGAGCATCTTCGGACCCTTTGTTCTAGCAATTGGTGTGTGTCTCTACACTTTAGTAAATATCATTTAAAATAGCAGGAGAAACAGCGCCACTCTGGAGTATATGCTCTGTCTAGTGGTGCAAAAACTCAAAATGTAGTTAACGTTAGGGTACGTCCATGTGGTCATGTCATGGTTGTGATGTTTGCTGTGCTGAGTTCGGGTACCGGGTGACTGAAAGGACTGGTGTGGGCTCTAATTTAATGCAACGCACTGTTCAGTGGGTCTGTATTGTTAATGGCCGCGCGATATTGTAGGGGTGTCGCATGGCCGTTAACAATATGAAACCACTGAACAATGTGCTGTTCACTAGTTTTATTAGAGCGTGCTGTGGTCCTTTTGTCTGCGCGGTACTTTAACGCAGTTCCGCCACTACCACTCCATGCGGTCGTACCCTAAGTGTGTTTTTTGACAAGTTCCACTAAGATTCTTCGATACCAGGATAACGCCAAGCCTAATACATTCAGGGTATATTCATATGCGTCATGAACCCACTGTACCACTCATCAGAAGTATAGAACTAATTTTCCGTAATTCAGAAATTTCTGCAAACAAATCTGCCCCATGTGAATATAGCCTTGGTAAAAGGTATGTGTACAAATGACCATTCAGTCCCATTCACTTGAACGTGCAGCCGCTAAACAGTGTACAGCACCATGCTAGTTCTGGCGGCTCCTTCTATCAGATGATCATGGGGGTCTTAGACTCGGGCTCTCACCAATCTGATATATCCTAAGGATAAGTCATCAATAGTTATGTCCATGAAACCCCCTTTACAATAGGATTAATTGTGTAGGCGTTTGGGGGGTGATTTATCAAACTGCTGCAAAGTAGAACTAGCTTAGTTGCCCATAGTAACCAATCAGATTCCACTTTCATTTTCCAAAGGAGCTCTGAACAATGAAAGGTAGAATCTGATTGGTTGCTATGGGCAACTAAACTAGTTCTACTTTACACTAATTTTGATAATCTGCCCTTTTATTTCTCCTGTAGATCTCGCTCATGACAGCAATAGCAGGAAATTCTAGAACATAAACTACGTCTTTTAAGTTTTTATGACATACGGTGGTAGATTGCTTTTTTAGAGAGTTTTGATCATTTTCTGTCACCACTGGGAAAGATAAAAACGTCAGAGGCAGCCAGCTACGTGTTCCTAGTAACATGAAGGGGCTCTTTTATTAAGACCAGCGTTTTCCGTGCCAATCTTAAGCCTGTCTGCGCTGCTGGAGTAAGCAGTTACCTCATGCACGTTAGACCTCATGCAAGTTAGACCTCATGCACGCGACTCTGTGTGCTGTCTGCATCCGTTGCTCCATTCCGTGGTCCACAAAAAAAATATAATCTGTCCTATTCTTGTCCGTTTTGCGGACAAGAATAGGCAGTTATATCAATGGCTGTCCGTGCCGTTCCGCAAATGGCGGAACGCACACGGACGCCATCCGTGTTTTGCGAATCCGCAATTTGCGGACCGCAAAACACACAACGGTCATGTGCATGAGGCATTATGTAGAGGCATCGTCCTCTACATAAGGTTAGCGCTTCTTCCAGCAGGCCATGCAACAAACTTAAATCCACACCTGCTCCCTTGCTGATATACATTTAAGCGATTTTGAACGCCAAAAATTGGCGTAGAAAATGATGAATGAGATGGGCGCCCTCCTCCCCGCCCACACCACGGCAAACTTTTCTCAATCTGTCAGAAAAGTGGCGTAAGAGGGAAAAAGTTGCAGATTTTGCAGCAAAATTGCGTGCAACAAAATCTGCTACTGGTATAAGCCACAAAAGTGGTGTACATTAGTTCATAACGACTGTGAGGGGGCACATATCTGTGTAGTCTCTGTCTCTAGATCAGGCATCCTCAAACTGCGGACCTCCAACTGTTGTAAGCTACAGCTCCCACAATGCCCTGCTGTAGGCTGATACATGTAGGCTGTTCGGGCATGCTGGGAGTTGTAGTTTTGCAACAGATGGAGGGCCGCAGTTAGAGGATGCCTGCCCTAGATGATGAGGTATGGTGGCAGGATAAGTGGCAATTTATGAATCTCAGGTATGCTACCTTTGTAATGACCCGGAGTGCCATTACTACTTACTTTGGCGCCCTGCTACCATTTCAACGTGCTAATTCATATCATCTAATGTGTTTCCTATAATGTGCATATCTATTCCTAAAACTGATATGTTCAAGTGTAATAACCTGGTCCACCAGCAGAGGACGGCAACAACATTGGCAGTATTAGCTTCCCTGGAGAGGAAACTTCTGGTTACTCCCAGCCCTCTGTAAATATAGGGAGGAGTTTTAGTTAGTTAGGGTCAGTCTAGCCTACCCCCCCCCCCCTGCTCTGCTAGGCCCAGAGTCCCTGCCTCTAAAGTCTACATGGTTGCTTGTCCCCGCCTAAGCTCGCATTTCCTCCTTCCAAGCTGAGCCGAAGCTTGAGGTACTCTAAAGCCAGGACAAGAAGTTCCTAGGATTATAAGTAAGAGACAGACTACAGGTAACTAAAGTTGGAGGCGAAGAGGAAGAGTTTCCTATTTATCCAGCCAAGCATAGCAGAGTTGAGAGAGCTACCGCATAGCTGAGCTGAGATTGTTGCAGAGGAGTATTTGCCTGCCAAAGTTAAGCCAATACCTGCTGATGACCAAGATACCATTTGGAAGCTGTTTAGATTACCAATTTATGCTAAGTAAAAGCAACTGTTTAATGTTACTACAATGTCTAGACTCCATTTATTCTACTCGTCCACCATCCAAGTTCAACTACCCCTTTTGCACTGCTTCGGACCACATCATGTCTAGGATCCACGGATATCTGGGTAGGAGCATGTGACACGTGTACATAACATCTACAGAGACTGTAGGCCACCTTGCACCACTCTGGCAATCCTACCTCTGGGTACCAACATTTCCATCTACAAAGGGAGCCTTGTGCTTCCGCTGCTTAACCGCAGCTGGAGTCACGTTATTTACTTGCTCTATAAGAGGGACATATTTCGTAGAAACCTCCTAAGGGGCGAGGGATACCCCAGGTGTGGCCCTTTAGTGGGACGTCGCACCTTGCTGATAACTCTTTCTTGTACTTCTGGTTAATGCTGTTCCTGCCAACCATACTTCTGCATCCTGGTTTACTAACATACTGTAATATTAAAATACATAAGGTGCCATAACATAAATAAACATAGCAATACCCCCAGGTTAGGCGTACTGCACATGCACTTTGATGTAATGATGATTTGGATCCAATAATCTCCTTGTGGTAACACTGACCTAGACATCAGAAGTGTTGTCATGAGGAATCTAGCAGTAAAGCTTTCACACTCTTTATGCTTCCTATCACATATTTCTTCTGGTGGATTTTCTTTTGTGTACAGTATTCTTTCAAAGAGAACCTGTCAGCTCATTTCCACATTAAATAATTCTGAAGCAGCATTCCCTTTTAAAACTCTCTGTTGGGCTGTTTCTCTATTATTTCTACTGAAAACTTGGCCTAACTATTCCCCTTGTCAATAGGGTGCTACACAGTTGGACACCATCCGCACTGATTAGACATTGCCTGTGTGTAGAAACAGACCCTTTGCTAAAGGGAATGGTAACAGCCATTATTCATAGATTTCAAGGCGGAATAATGGAGGGAAACAAGAATGCCCTAAAATTGGCATTTCTTGGGGCAAGCAAATGTCAAGAGAGGTAACAGGAATACTCAGGATAGGGTTAATTAGATAAAAAAGAAAAAAAGAATGCAGCTTGCATAGGATGTTTTGTTCCTATTCTGCCCATAAAGCCAGCCATGCTTGTACTAGCTGGTACAATCCTGCTCGCAAGCCTCCTGCATCTCAGGAATGTCACCTGTGATGATCAATGCAGAATAGTTTGAGGGCTGCCATCCATTTCAAATGCCAAACATTCATAAGGTACAGCAGGCTGGGCACAGTCTCTCTGAATAGAAAAAAAAACACTTTTTTTAATCATTTTTATCATTATTTTTAGCATAATTATTATTATTGCTACCTCCAGCCCACTGACTTTCAATGAATCTGTTTCTGTTATTTGCTTGGCTGTAAAAAAAAAATTAAACAGCATGTCACCTTATTAATGAAAAATAAATATTTTCGGCTACATTTTTATAGCTACCTTTCCACTTTTGTATCTACATCTGACCCTTAGGCCTCGTTCACACTTCAGTGTTTGGTCAGTGATTTCCATCAGTGATTTGTGAGCCAAAACTAGGTGCAACTCTAAACACAGAACAGGAGCAGATCTTTCCCTTCTACCTCATGTCTGTGGAGGCTCCACTTCTGGTTTTGGCTCACAAATCACTGATGGAAATCACTGACCAAACACTGAAGTGTGAACGAGGCCTTAGGCCTCTCGCACACAACCGTATGTCCTCCGAGACATACGGTCTATGATTGTGCGCACGGGAGCACACAGCCTCATAGGTTACAATGATGCAGTGCACGTCGGGCTGCCCTGGGGACTATCGTTCCGCACTCATATGATTTTATGAATACGGGCAGCCCGACGTGAACAGCATCATTGTAATAAATGATGCTGTGTGCTCCAGTGTGCACGATCAATGACGCTCCGGGAAATATGGCCCGCTCACGGACCGTATATCTCGGAGGGCATACGGACATGTGCAAGAGGCCTTCGTTTTACAAACCTACCGAATGTGACATTTTATACACATTGGGGTTGAAAAATTGAGTTTTCCCTGTACATGCAGAAGACACATTCTTATGCAGTTACCCGATGCTTAACCACTTCCAGACCGGGCCATTTGACCAGGACTAATTTTGAAAATCTGACGTGTCTTTTACTCATCCAAGCCATTCTGAGATTCTTTTCTCGAGACACATTATACATCATGTTAATGGTAAATTTGAGTCAATATGTTTTACCTTTATTTATATAAAAAAAATCCAGAAGTTAACGAAAATTTTAATCACTTTTAAGACACATAGTGACACCTCATAAAATACTAATTTCCCCATATGTCTACTTTATGTTGACATCATTTTAGTAATGTAATTTTTTTTTTCGGGCGTTAGAAGTTTTAAAATTTTAGAAGCAATTTTTTTCATTTTTGAATTTTTTTTTCAAAATCAGCTTTTTAAAGAACAAGTTCAGTTCTGAAGTCACTTTGAGGAGCTCACATAATAGAAACCACCCATAAATGACCCAATTTCAGAAACTACACCCCTCAAACTATTCAAAACTGGTTGTAGAAATGTTGTTAACCCTTTAAGTATTCCACATGAATTAAATCAAAATAGATGTGAAATTTCAAAATGTTACTTTTTTTTGCAGATTTTCTATTTCAATAAATTGCAACACATCAAGGGTTAACAACAAAACAAACCTCAATATTATATAGGCACACGGCAGGGCCAGAAGGCAAGGAACCATATAGTTTTTGGTGAGCAGGTTTTGCTTGAATGGTCTTAGGGCACTATGTTGATTTGAAGAGACCCTGAGGTATCCCCACAGTAAAATAAAACCAAAAAATGAGCACATTTTCTAAAATACACCACCCAAGGAACTTTTAAGGGGTTTAGTGAGCACTTTAAGACAACAGACGTTTCATAGAATTTATAATACTTGGCTGTGAAAATGAAAAATTATTATTATTTCTTTTACAAGAAAATTGTACTTTTTCACAACAGATAACCAGAGAATATCCCCCACAATTTGCTACCCATTTTCTCCTGAATACAGTAACACCACAATTGTGGTTGTAAACTATTATTTGGGGATACGCCAGGGCTCAGAAGGGAAGGAGCAGCATCTGGATTTTCTAACATGGAATTTTCTGTCATGTATTTTAGGAGCAATAACTTTAAAAAAAATTGTTGACTGAGCTGCGTGAGGGCTTTCTTTTGGCGGGGCAAGCCGTAGTTTTTATTGGCACCATTTTGGGGTAGATTTGGCTTTCTAGTCGCTTTTTATTAAAATTTAAGTTCTAGTGAAGACCAGGTAGATGCTTAGTTACGCCCCAGTCAGTGACGTAGTGGGTCCACACCCGCTTGCATACCAGGCGGCAGCCGCATACATGACCTTGTATGTGCTTGATCTATCAAAAACAGCCCCCCCACACAGGACAGAAGGGTTTCGGTTTCTGCCTTAACCCTTTTCAATGACCCTTGGACATTTTTTCCACTGCTTTATTTGCTAAACGTTGTTCCTTTAGAGGGTAGCGTCCTGACCAAGTTTTCACCTCCAGTAGAAGAGGAGATAATCCCAGCTACGACATGGGTCCCATGGCAGTCACACAGTCTGCCGCTATGATAGTTATGCCCTTGTGCACAATAAAATGTATTGTACGGTAAATGTAACTATTTTTTTTGGGGGGGGGAGAAGGATTTATTTTATTTTACATTATTTTACATTATTGATCTTTTAATTATTTTCCCATTTTGAGATTACCATTTTATGACTTTAGTTCACACTTATAATATATTAGTACAGTCCTGTCTGCTAATACATTATACTCTGTGTCAGTATAACACCAGCTGCTACAATGATAGCCCTTGGGGTCCTTAATAGGACCTCAGGGCTGACTGCGGATCGCTCACCCAGCCTGCATCTGGTGACTAGGAAATCTGGTGACCCGATTGCAGAGTAGAGTCCTTTTTGAACATTCCTTGGTTTGGACTGTGGCATTATCAAATTGTTAAAAGCAGAGGTCAGAGGAAGTACCCTTTTATTTAAGTTGGGGGGAGGACACACCTATTATTTGATACTTAGCTTGGAATTGACCTGGCCCGCCTACTAACCCGCTGTGAAATACACAAAACCTAACATGAGCTTTAACTTTGGGCCCTGTTTGTATCAGTGGAGGATCAGAGTGATTATCATACGAAATATCATTCCTAATAATTGCCACGTGTAAAGTTGCCTCCAATCCCGACAATTAAGCATTCCTTTTCATGGGTAATCCTTCATGTGGCACCAAAAATCCTTGTTTGTGGCAACACATCACCCAGTGTAAACAAGAACTGAATGGGGATGAATGATAGACAATGGGGGCATATGGCTAGGATATGCCCCCATTGTCTGATAGGTGCAGGTCCCACCTCTGGGACCCGCACCTACAAGGAGAACGGAGCCGGGGTTGTGGCTAGAGGACCCTGGGTTTCCTGGGGTCCATCCACCACCAGGCGCAGCTACCCGTCTCTCCCATTGAAGTGAATGGCGGTGCACCGCGCATGCGAGGCCACCGCTCCCATTTATTTCTATGGGGCCGACAGAAATAGCCAAGCCAGCGCTCGGCTCTTTTTGGCAGCTCCATAGAAATGAATGGAGGGCAGCTGCGCATGCGCAGTGCGCCCTCCTCAACTTTCTCCACTCCATTCACTTTGTAAGTGCAGGTCCCAGAGGTTGTACCCACACCTATCAGACAATGGGGGCATATGCCCCCATTGTCTAAGATGGGATAACCTTTTTAACAGTTTAGACATCTGTGTTGTCTTATTATTCAGATATCTGGCACTTGTATCCCCTATAACTGGAAGTCACACATTGAACTGCTTATCCACAGACACCATTGCAAAAGAGTTCAAACTGGAAATTAAGAAACATATTAGCCGTAATTTCTCCCCCGTCACATAATAAACATCTTATAGTGATGAAAGTATGTATATACAGTATGGCTGTTTCTGGAAATGAGCAGAGCGGAGGCCTTGTCACATGCCGCTGATTTACAACACAGAGATATTGCTCGTATTGTCTCGGAGACAAGGGATATTTTTAGCTGGAGGATTTTCATATAAGGACATGTCATTGGAAATTCGTAGCAAACACAAGTCTGAGCCTGTTTGACATATTCTTCCAAGGTTGCTGAAAAACTTTCCCACTGGACAGTGAGGGGGTTTTACTGGGTTCATTTACTGTTCTCACTCCCATTACTCTCTAGTCTGTACACAAGCCGGATCAATAAGGGAACATGTAGTATCTCAAGAGCTGAACTAAAGAAGCCATAGGATAACTGAAAGTAAAAAAAGTAAATCAAAGTTTTTCCGCTCGTATGACTTCTCCCCAAAAATAACAGATTTCAGATGGAAACAGATGCAAAAAAAAAAGCACAAGGGGCCCTCCAACTAAAGGATCCATTTTTTGTATTTAATCTAATGGATCTGAAGAACGGTAAACTAAACGGTGATGGGAACCTGGCCTATGGTGCTTCGGTTGCATGTTAATGAGGGAGACCAAGGTCATGATCACACTACTTTTAATGCAATGCATGCCATGATAGAGCTAGTGAATTCATATGGTATCCATTATATGCAACTAGGCATTATTTATACCTTCCATCACCCAAAAAGGATCATCTACAAATACTAGAAACACTAAATTATTGTGTACAGTGTGTATATTTTTGCACTCTATAAGTCCAGGGGTGTATTGGGCATAGACCCTACAGGGAAATTTCCCAGTGGGCCAATGCCCAGGGGGCCCCCAAGCCCTCCTCACAGCCGCCGGCAGGTAAATAACCTGATGCTCTCAGCATTAATTAATGCTAGGAGCATCAGGTATTTATGCACCTGGCCGGTGGCCGCAGGTGTCCTCCTGAATTCAAATCCTCAGGATCATGATACAGTTGAATATTGCAATGGGCGTGGTATTTTTTTGTGCTGCCCTGTGAATTTTTTCTGTTGTGGCAGTATTTTGTGCTGCACTACAGTAATTCTGGCCCCACCTACTTCTGCTGTCTCTGCTTACTTTTATTGCCCCCTTTCTTTCAACATGGACCCGCTTACAACATGGGGCTACTTTTAGTTTTTTCTTTCCAGGGCCATTTTTAGTTCCCAGTCCGCCCCTGTACAAACAAGTCAGATCTCCAGGTATATACAGTACAGACCAAAAGTTTGGACACACCTTCTCATTCAAAGAGTTTTCTTTATCTTCATGACTATGAAAATTGTAGATTCACACTGAAGGCATCCAAACTATGAATTAACCCATGTGGAATTATATACATAACAAAAAAGTGTGAAACAACTGAAAATATGTCATATTCTAGGTTCTTCAAAGTAGCCACCTTTTGCTTTGATTACTGCTTTGCACACTCTTGGCATTGTGGGTAGCAGCATGACAATGTTGGGGCACAAAAAAGATTATAGAAAAGTGAGGAAACTAAGATGTCTGTGTGTTAAACTCTGCAGAAATGAGATATGCCTGGAAGAAATAATCATGGAGGTCTGATCTTCGAAAGGAGAAGATGAGGAAAGAGAACATCTACATCAGAGGAGACGTCACTGGAGGTAAGAGGTATGAGGCGCTGTATTATCTTGCATGTTTTGTAGAGTTGTGTGTAATGTCAATCCAAATATCTCTATAGCACTAGGGCTTGGAGAGTTGCTGGACTGAGAATGTTACTCAGCCGGGACAGCAGAAAGGCTAGAATCAGCCCTTCCCTTTAAGCCACTGAGGGCCTCTATAGGCCCACACCGCCACAGCTGGCCCCAGGTCACAGTATGTCTGTTCTGAATTCTAGGGCCTCTAACCACAACAATGTGGCCCCAGAACTCATAACAGGTATAAGCCATGGTGTGCACAATTCCCTTGTCTTAACATGCTGAGTCTAGCCAGCATCAGGGTGTTCTGTGTGGGGGTCTAAAAGCTGGTTCTGCCTCCTTCCTTTTACAGCGCTGCTGTTGTGTCTTGCTTGAAGAAGAGAGGGAAAATTCAGGTGACATCTACTTCATTATCTATACTCAGAGCATTATCACTGTGTTATTTGCAGTGTTACCACTCTACGCCACTGCCTTTCTCAAGCTTGAGAAAGGCTCAATTGTAGAGCCGAAACGTCACCACACTATGGGTGAATAAATCTTTCGGATTTTGTTTTATCCTATGCTGGAGTGCTGCTCTCTTTTTTACATATGATTATTGGGTAAGCTTTAGCCCTCAGAGCGTTGCTGCCTCCTGGTTTTTGTTTTATTGTGTATATATATATACATATATATATATATATATATATATATATATATATATCTCAAGGAGGCAGCATTTAAAACTAGGTTTCTATACTTTTTGATACTTGGACCCATTGTCGCCAGTCTGGAAGGACTTGTACCTGCCTTATCTGCAAATAAATGCTCATGGATCGGGCAAGGATGGCATTATTATAAAAGGCAGCACAGAGACCTAAGGTAACCCTGGAGGAGCTGCACAGTTCAACAGCAGAGACTGGAGTATCTGTACATTGGATGACAATAAGCCATACACTCCATAGAGTTGGGTTTTTATGGCAGAGTGGCCAGAAGAAAGCCATTACTTACAGCTAAAAACAAAAGGCACTTTGTGAGTTTGCGAAAATGCATGTGGGAGACTCCCAAAATGTATGGAGGAAGGTGCTCTGGTCTGATGAGACTAAAATGTAACTTTTCGGCCATCAAAGAAAATGCTATGTCTTGAGGGGGGTGAATAGTTATACACATTGATTTTTTTTCTGCAATTTTGTCCTATTTGTTATTTGCTTCACAATAATAAAAAAAAATAACATATTCAAAGTTGTGGGCATGTTCTGTAAATTAAATGATGCAAATCCTCAAACAATCCATGTTAATTCCAGGTTGTGAGACACCAAAACATGAAAAAAGTCAAGGGGGGTGAATACTTTTGCAAGGCACTGTAGATATATATATCCATTGTTAGCCTATGTTTAGAATATTTTATATATACAGTTTATTTACATTCTCTATACCACTATGTTTACCATGTATCAATTGTGTTCACCGTACACTTGTCCGAATTTTAAGAGGACCTGCATTGTACATGAACAGTGATGGTTAGTTCGCAGTGTTCGCCGACGAACACATGCGATCTGCCATTTTTATTCCCAAGTCCAACAATGCAGAGGTAGGTCCTGCCTTCATCGGGCTGTTCTCGGAACGGCCTGCTCCCGGTGACCGCATGTGTTTCAGAGCGGCTCACAGCACAGGCACAAGTCCTTTTAAAATTCGGACAAGTGTATACGGTGAACACAATTGATACATGGTAAACATAGTGGTATAGACAATGTAAATAAACCTTATATAAAAAATATTCTAAACATAGGCTAACAATGGATATATATATATATATATATATATATATATATCTACAGTGTCTTGCCTCTGCATCATTGGACTTGGGAATAAAGATGGCAGATCGCAAGTGTTCGTCGGCGAACACTGCGAACTGGCCATCACTGTACATGAAGGGAGTTAAGTACCAGCACCGTACTATTAGAGGGCAGTGATTGAGCGACAGAAGCTGTGCTCACTCGATCAGTGTCAGGGGCCTGGCAGTTACCAGGCCCCTGACACCATTAGGAGGAGTCCCTGGGCTGAGTAAGCCATAGGGTCATAACTAGGGACAGATTCTTAAACCCTTTTACATCAATAGCCCATGTACCCCTACCAGCATTGCTTGTTCATCTCCCCTTGCATTTCGATCCTTGGTTAGAAAAAAACTTATTTTTTGTTCTTCTGTGGGAGTATCTGGCACGGTATGTTTTTATGTTTCTATGGTATTCGTCTGTAAAAGTGATTCACCCTAGGGCTGTTTCGGCCTATTACCCATTTACGAAATTAAAGGTATTTTTAATTTAGCACGTTAAATTTAGATATTTAATTACCTACGTGTGTACTACTGATTATCATATGATGTAGCTTTGTTATGTCTTCCTCATCAAGTCCAACCTTTAATCCTACAGTGTTGATCAAGAAGAAGGCAAAGAACCCTATGAGGTGAATTCTAATTGACTCATAATAGGGCAAAATTCCTTTTCCCCAAATATGGCAGTCAAAAAACATCCCTTTGAGGAACATCACTGTACTGTCTTGGCTGGACACCCTGGGAGTAGTTCCACTGTCGATCTCATCTTGAGCAGATTTTGGTGGCCGGGGCTGCGTAAGTGTGTTGAGGACTATGTGTCAGCCTGTGCTCGTGCTAAGGTGACACATACTCAGCCTTCTGGATCTCTTCTTCCATTACCCATCCCGTCCAGACCTTGGACGCCTTTGTCCATGGACTTTATCACGGATTTACTGAATACTTTGGGAAAAAACTTGATCCTGGTGGTAGTTGATCGGGCCCAATACTGACCCCTGAGGTACTCCACTAGTGACAGTGACCCAATCTGAGTGTGTACCATTAATAACCACCCTCTGTTTTCTATCACTGAGCCAGTTACTACCCACATACAGACATTTTCTCCTAGTCCGAGCATTCTCATTTTATATACTAACCTTTTTATGCATCCAGATATACAATAGCGATTGATTCGCCGCTGTCAAGTCTAGAACTTACCTCCTCATAGAAACTGATTAAATTAGTTTGACCTTTTTCTTCCCTAGTTTCCAGGCCCAGTTACTGTTCCCCTTCCCTCCTGTGTTCAGTGTGGAGTCCCCCCCCCCCCCCCCACACACACACACTGATCGTGACATCAGTGTTTAATCACACATGGTGCCAAAAGCTAAATCTCACTTTTGCAGTGTTGGTGTTACTTCACACACAATGGCAATTTAATATAACAAAAAGTCACCTTGGTGGCAGTTCTGCCTCAGAAAGTCCAAATACAGGCTTTAGGCGGCCTATTACCCTGACACACGGGTCTCAGCTCTCCAGCCCAGCACAGGCCTCAGATCCTAGCACACAGACATGGCTTCTGAGCCCAGCTGCCTAGTTAAAGGGATTCTGTCACCTCGTTTTCGATTATAGAGCTGCCGCCAGCATGTCCGTAATATACCTGTCCCATAGCGCTGTGTGCTTTTATTGTGTTTAAAAAATTATTTTATGGATATGTAAATGAGCCTTGTAAGGAGCCCAAGGGGCTGTACTAATCTTCTTGGAAACCAGCCACGCCCCCTGTGAAAAAGCCCAACGTCGCCTGAGTCCTCCCAATGTCCTCCTTGCTCACAGTTAGATCTCCGTAATCTCGCGATGCGCAAGCTCGCACATGCGCAGTGCCGGCATAGTGTTCCTTCCCTGTGCTGTCATCCGCCTCAGGGAAGGAACTGCACATGCGCGAGCTCGCGCATCACGAGATTACGGCGATCTAACTTTGTGAGCAATGAGGAGATTCAGAAGACTCAGGCGGTGCTGGGCTCCTTCACATGGGGCGTAACTGGGCTCCAAGAAGGTTAGTACAACCCCTTGGGCTTTCTTACCAGGCTCATTTACATAGCTATACAATCATTTTTTAAACACAATAAAAGCACACAGCGATATGGAACACGTATATTGCGGACATGCTAGCGGCGATCTAACTGTTCATGTCCGCAGCTCTATAGGCTAAAATGAGCTGACAGAATCCCTTTAAGGACAGCCAGGGACTGCCAAAACCTGGACCAGCACTGAAAATCCGGTCCGTTATTTGACCTCATCTGGCTGTAAATCAGCCCAGCAGCACATGCTGGGAAGAAAATACCTGTTTCCCCAGACCAAACCTCTCACTGTGTCACAATATATTGCGGTGTAATTATGATGTCAGTGATTCTGATTTTTGTTATTATTATCTGCAAAATGACTATTGCCATAAAACGAAGAGTAAACCTGTATCTTCACAGATTACAAGATTCTGCCCTGTGCAGTTAGTTCCCCCTTTCCACTGCTCCACCTTGGTCTAAAGGTCCCTTCACTTCCTCACATTGACTTCATTCATTAGAACTTACTTCGCTGTTTAAACGTCATCATAATCCGCTTATCTGCTTATCAATTTACTGAATTATGCATTACAGCACAGGGTTAACTCCTTCAGGACTCAGACAGTTTTCACCTTTAAAGCCGAGCTTGCAAATCTGACGTGTGTCACTTTATGCAGTAATAACTGTGGAATTAGCCATTCTGAGAATTTTTTCCATTGACACTTTGCACTTTATGTTATTACTGAAATTGAGTCAATATTTTAACTTTGATTTATTTTTAATTTTCTAAATTTTAAATTCTCTGCTGTTAATATGGATAGTGATACCTCATAAAATAGTTATTAAAGTGGTTATCCGACCCCTGAAAAGCCCCCCCCCCCCCATATGCTTGGGCCCCTCACACACATTGTAATTTTCTTACTCCCCTGCACCTGTGTCACTTCTGAAGCCTGCATGGCCGCTGTGGCATCTCTCCATAGCGAGGATGAAAACATCTGGCGATGCAGCTGCAGGTGCCTGGGAGCGAGGTAAGTACATTGTGCATATGGGGGGGGGGAGCATTTTTCAGGGGTCAGATAACCCCTTTAATTAATATTCATGACATGTCTACTTTATGTTGGCATCATTTTGCTTATATTTTAATTTTTTAGGATGTTGGAAGGCTTAGAATTTTATGTTCTAGAAAATTTCCAAAACCCACTTTTTTAAGAGCCAATTCAGTTTCTTCAAGGTGCTTACTTAATAGAAATCACCCATAAATGACCTCATTTTAGAAACGAAACTCCTAAAAAAATATTTTATGAACCTTGTTACCTTTTAGATGTTCCACAAGAAATAAAAGGAAAATGGAGGTGACAGTTCAAATTTTTTGGCAGATTTTCAATTTTAATACATTTTCCAGTAACAGAGCAAGAGTTAACAGCCAAACAAACCTTAAAGGGAGTCTGTCACCTCCATATGGCCATATACAGTGCTTACATTGTCCTGTAGCACACCTATACAGGATTGCAACGGTACCTTTGTCTTTAGACTTGCACCAGCAGGAAAAACGAAGTTTAATTCATATGCAAATGATCACTCGCAAGTGCCCAGGGGCGGCGTTCAGTGTGTAGGTGCCCAGGCTGCTCTGCCTTCTTTTCACTTTACTCCTCCCCAGTCTCTGCCTTTGCCCGCCCTCCAAGTCTCTTGCCTCATCGATAGGTCCGGACTTAGAGGGCGGGCAAAGGCAGAGGCTGGGGAGGAGTAAAGTTTTTCCTGCTGGTGCAAGTCTAAAGAAAATAACAAAGGTACCGTTACAATCCTGTGTAGGTGTGCTACAGAACCATGGAAGCACTGTATATGGCCACATGGAGGTGACAGACTCCCTTTAATATTAGGCCTCATGCACACGACAGTTTATTTTCACGGTCCGCAAAAACGGGGTCTGTAGGTCCGTGATCCGTGACCGTTTTTTCGTCCGTGGGTCTTCCTTGATTTTTGGAGAATCCACGGACATGAAAAAAAAGTCGTTTTGGTGTCCGCCTAGCCGTGCGGAGCCAAACGGATCCGTCCTGAATTATAATGCAAGTCAATGGGGACGGATCCGTTTGACATTGACACAATATGGTGCAATTGCAAACGGATCCGTCCCCATTGACTTTCAATGTAAAGTCAGGAGTCCCTTTACTTTCACACTTGCGTTCATATAATGCAGACGGTGGCTCCGTTCAGAGCGGATCCGTCTGCATTATATTGTTAAAACATTTCTAAGTGTGAAAGTAGCCTCAGACGGATCCGTCCAGACTTTACATTGAAAGTCAATGGGGGACGGATCCGTTTGAAAATTGAGCCACAGTGTGTCATCGCCCCCCCTCCCTCCCTCTATTGTAATAAATCGTTGGTGGCACAGTGTGCGCCCACCATCGTCCCCCCCCCCTCCCTCTATTGTAATAAATCGTTGGTGGTACAGTGTGCGCCCACCATCGCCCCCCCTCCCTCCCTCTATTGTTATAAATTGTCGGTGGCACAGTGTGCGCCCACCATCGGCCCCCCTCCCTCTATAGCAGTAACAACATTGGTGGCAGTGTGCGGCCTCCCATCTCCCCCCCCTCCCCCGATCATTGGTGGCAGCGGAGTTCCGATCGGAGTCCCAGTTTAATCGCTGGGGCTCCGATCGGTAACCATGGCAACCAGGACGCTACTGCAGTCCTGGTTGCCATGGTTACTTAGCAATAGTACAATAGTAGAAGATTCATAGTTACCTGCTTGCTGCTGCGATGTTCGTGTCCGGCCGGGAGCTCCACCTACTGGTAAGTGACAGGTCTGTGCGGCGCATTGCTAAAGAACTGTCACTTACCAGTAGGAGGAGCTCCCGGCCGGTCACAGACATCGCAGCAGCAAGCAGGTAAGTATGAATCTTCTACTATTGTACTATTGCTAAGTAACCATGTCAACCAGGGCTGCAGTAGCTTCCTGGTTGCCATGGTTACCGATCGGAGCCCCAGCGATTAAACTGGGACTCCGATCGGAACTACGCTGCCACCAATGATGGGGGGGTGGAGATGGGAGGCCGCACACTGCCACCAATGTTGTTACTGCGCTAGAGGGAGGGGGGCCGATGGTGGGCGCACACTGTGCCACCAACGATTTATTACAATAGAGGGAGGGAGGGGGGGACGATGGTGGGCGCACACTGTGCCACCAACGATTTATTACAATAGAGGGAGGGAGGGGGGGCGATGGTGGGCGCACACTGTGCATTTTCCGATTTTTCCACGGACCCATTGAAAGTCAATGGGTCCGCGAAAAAAAAAGGAAAACGGCACAACGGCCACGGATGCACACAACGGTCGTGTGCATGAGGCCTTAACCTGGTTCTTCAGTTTTCAGAAACACCACATATGTGATCGTAAACTGCTGTGTGGGCACACTGCAGGTTCAGAAGGGAAGGAAAGCCATATGGGTTTTGCCGGGCAGATTTTGCTGGAAAGGTTTTCGGGTTTCCATTGAGTGACCTCTACAGTAGAAACCAAAAAAAGTGGCCACATTTTGGAAATTACACTCCTCATGAAATTTATTGAGAGGTGTTGTAAGTTCTTTGACCTCACGGATGTTTCATGGAATTTAGAAACGCCAGACTATGAAAATGAAAAATTTCATTTTTTTCCCATTAAATGTTGCTTTAGCATTTATTTCACAATGCCTTTTTTCAAAAATTTAGATAAAGCCTATTAGCAATAAATATTGTGGTAGGCAAATTCATATTGAGAAAGGCCCTTTAAAAAAATTTAAAAAAAACTGATGATATGCTGATCAAAGAATGTCCTGCTGCTGGGTCTTCCTAATGAGCTCTAAAGGTACGGCCACACGGTCAGGTTTCTGCATGATGTTTTTGAAGCCAAAACCAGGAGTGAATTCAAAAAAGTGAAGTTATACCTGCCCTTTATGCATTCTCGCCTTTTATGATCCACTTCTGATTTTAGCTTACAAAACTCCATGCAAAAACTTGACCACCACACCCTAACAAATGTTCCATTCCATTGCACATTTAATATTAGACAGTGTCCACTCATATATATGTACTACAAGGATGCTTTGCGTTCTATATACTCTTTGTAGACCCACTTTACTAACTTTTGGACCTGGATCAACTCCTACGCACAGTTCCTATAAATGTTTCTTTAATAAACAATGGCTTTAAAGCACTGGCGATGGATCCAGTTCTGCTTTTTAATCTTGAAGAAGATAAAGCCTACGTTTTCCTACATCACACAATGATGTTAAGTGTCACCATGATTAATGAACTTTCCATTGTTCATATTTTTTCATGCTGAATATCATGTAGAATAGAGTTCTGTCTCCTAGAGCTCACTTAAACAAGCTCTTGCTGCGCACGTTCTTGGGACCATTCCAGTTACGTGACATGAAATAAACAAGATTCATCCCATAACCCTGAAGATCAGAGCATGGAAAAAAAAATCCCAACTCTCTTCATACTGTAAATTTTGGACACACACGCTGGTGACACTTGTCCCTGCTCATAGTCGTCACTGTCTAATCTCTTTCTGGCAAAATTTCACTTAGGAAGTTCCACTATATACCAATGATCTTTGGTCATATGATTAGGTAAAAAAGAAAGTCATCTATCCCCAAGGGTGAGAGATGAGCTAAGAGCGGCACAGGAAATGATTTATTCGTCTTCATGTAAATGTAACATATATGCTAGATTTTTCTCTTAAAGGGCTTCTGTCACTCCACTAAACTATATTTTTTTTTTTGGTCTCCCTACAATCCTTATGCTGCGATTTCTTAATATATATAGCTATTACACTGTTTGGTTCAGTAGTTCTATAAAAAAACGGACTTTTATATTATGCAAATTACCTCTCTAGCAGCAGGTAGGGTGGCTACCTGCTGCTAGCAGCCGCATCCTCCATTCAAAATGACGCCCCCTCCTCATGTTGATTGACAGGGCCAGCGGACGCGCTCGTCCTCTGACTGGCCCTGTCTTCGTTTTAAATCTCGCGCCGGTCTTCAGTTGGCGCAGGCGCACTCAGAGGAGGACGCTCGCTCGGCCGCTCCATCCTCAGTGCGCCTGCGCCGGGTGTACATGTGACGTCATCGGCACAGGCGCGCTGAGGATGGAGCGGCTGAGCGAGCGTCCTCCTCTGAGTGCGCCTGCGCCAACTGAAGACCGGCGCGAGATTTAAAACGAAGACAGGGCCAGTCAGAGGACGAGCGCGTCCGCTGGCCCTGTCAATCAACATGAGGAGGGGGCGTCATTATGAATGGAGGATGCGGCTGCTAGCAGCAGGTAGCCGCCCTACCTGCTGCTAGAGAGGTAATTTGCATAATATAAAAGTCAGTTTTTTGATAGAACTACTGAACCAAACAGTGTAATAGCTATATATATTAAGAAATCGCGGCATAAGGATTGTAGGGAGACCAAAAAAAAAAAATGAGTTTAGTGGAGTGACAGAAGCCCTTTAAAGGGGTCTATCCTCTGAACAGGTGATCAGTATCTGATCAGTGGGAGTCTGACACACAGGACCCCCACCAATCAGCGGTTTGAGAAGGCATCAGCGTTAGCAAGAGCGCCATGGCCTTCTGACAGCTGTGCCTGGGCCATGTGATGACACGTTCATCTATTACATGGCCTGGACGCAGCTCAGCCTCACTTAAGTAATAGATGTCTGATGAGGGATACATACCAGATAAAGGACTTCTAGTAGCTCTGGTTTTGGCCCCTGTTTGTTCCAACCATTCTTTAGCCAAAGGTGCCACCTCAGCTGTAGCAGGGCAGACTGTTGTTGAATCTGGAGGCCTACTTGCAATCGTGCATGGTCTCAGAATATTTCAGTGCACAGTCCATACTGGTCCTTAAGTGCCTTTAGGCTTCATCTTAAACATTGGTATTTGAGGATTTGACTATTGCACAACTTCATAGGGAATAGGCTCCCACCTCCATGGTGTTTTTTTTTTTTTTTGCCTGATTTTGAACAAATTGTAGGGAAAAGCATTATATAAGTGAGTAAAATTAATGAATACAATTTCCAAACTAGTATGTGTGAATATATGTATATCGTCTGGAAGATTTCTTTTCTTTCCAGGGCAACATTGATGCCAACATTATATTCCCCCTAAACTATAAGAAGCAAACTCTGTCAGGCGGAGCAAAGACACTGAATTTTAAAAAGGCTAATTTCCCTTGGCTGAGGGCAGCATTTTATGGCATAGACTGGGAGCAGCTACTGTCACATAATAATACTGAGGATACATGGGAGAGCTTTAAATCCACATTGAGTAATTGCACCATTTTTTTTAATTCCTTTAGGTAACAAATATAAATGGCTAAAAATACCCCCCCCCCCTGCCCCCCATGGCTTATAGCTACTGTAAAAATGGCAATACAAGACAAAAAAAGGCATTTCAAAAATACAAATCTGAGGGGTCAGCTGTAGAATTTGAAGTTTACAAAGGGCTTAATAAAATCTGTAAAAAGGAGATAAAATTAGCAAAAATACAAAACGAACAGCTAGTGGCAAAAGAGAGCAAAACAAATCCCCAAAAATTCTTTAAATATATAAATGCTAAAAAACCAAGGTCTGAGCAGGTAGGTCCTCTAAATAATGGTAAAGAGGGTTAGTCACTAAAGATAAGGAAAAGGCAGAGTTACTAAATGTTTTTTTTTTTTTTTATTATTATTTTTTTTTTAGCTCTCCATAAACAAAAGAAGAGAAAGGTGCTGATATCTGTGATGCTGGGGCTGTTAGTACATACAGTAGTATACTCAATTGGCTATCTGTAGTTATGGACCAAGATAAGTTAAATAAGGTAAATGTGAACAAGGCTCCGGGTCCAGATGGATTACACCCAAGAGTTCTTAAAGAGCTCAGTTCAGTCATTGCTGTGCCCCTGTTTATAAATTTTAAAGATTCTCTAGGTACTTGTACAGTGCCAAGTGATTGGCGCAAGGCAAATGTGGTGCCCATATTCAAAAAAGGATCTAGGTCCTTCACAGGTAATTATAGACCAGTTAGTTTAACTTCTGTTGTGGGAAAAATGTTTGAAGGACTCTTAAGGGACTATATACAGGAGTATGTGACTATAAATAATATTATAAGTCAGTGTTTCCCAACCAGTGTGCCTCCAGCTGTTGCAAAACTACAACTCCCAGCATGCCTGGACAGCCTTTGGCTGTCTAGGCATGCTGGGAGTTGTAGTTTTGCAACAGCTGGAGGCACACTGGTTGGGAAACACTGTTATAAGTGATAACCAGCATGGGTTTACCAAGGACAGAAGTTGTCAGACTAACCTGATTTGTTTTTATGAGGCGATGAGTAGTAGCCTGGACAGAGGGGCTGCTGTGGATGTAGTGTTTCTGAATTTTGCAAAGGCTTTTGATACTGTCCCTCATAGACGTTTAATAGGTAAAGTAAGGTCTATAGGTTTGGAAAGTATAGTCTGTAATTGGATTGCAAACTGGCTGAAGGACCGTGTCCAGAGAATTGTGGTCAATGATTCCTATTCTGAATGGTCCCTGGTTATAAGTGGTGTACCCCAAGGTTCAGTGCTGGGTCCTCTATTATTTAATTTATTTATTAATGATATTGAGGACGAGATTAATAGCACCATTTCTATTTTTGCAGATGACACTAAACAATGTAGTACTATACAGTCTATAGAAGATGTCCATAAACTACAAGTTGTTACAAAGTGTTTATGTGGCCTGATCTGGAATATGCACTTTAGTTCTGGGCACCAGTCCATAGAAAGGATGCACTGCAGCTGGAAAAAGTACATAGGAGAGCGACTAAACTGATAAGGGGCATGAGGGTCTTAGTTATGAAGAAAGATTAAAATAATTGAATTTATTTAGTCTTGAGAAGAGACGTCTAAGGGGCGCATGATTAACCTAAACAAATATATAAATGGGCCATACAAAAAATACGGAGAAAAACTGTTAGAAACATAGAATGTGTCGGCAGATAAGAACCATTTGGCCCATCTAGTCTGCCCAATATATCTGAATCCTATGAATAGTCCCTGGCCCTATCTTACATGAAGGATAGCCTTATGCCTATCCCATGCATGCTTAAACTCCTTCACTGTATTTGCAGCTACCACTTCTGCAGGAAGGCTATTCCATGCATCCACTACTCTCTCAGTAAAGTAATACTTCCTTATATTACTTTTAAACCTTTGCCCCTCTAATTTAAAACTGTGTCCTCTTGTGGTAGTTTTTCTTCTTTTAAATATGCTCTCCTCCTTTACCGAGTTGATTCCCTTTATGTATTTAAAAGTTTCTATCATATCCCCTCGGTCTCTTCTTTCTTCCAAGCTATACATATTAAGGTCTTTTAACCTTTCCTGGTAAGTTTTATCCTGCAATCCATGTACTAGTTTAGTAGCTCTTCTCTGAACTCTCTCTAGAGTATCTATATCCTTCTGGAGATATGGCCTCCAGTACTGCGCACAATACTCCAAGTGAGGTCTCACCAGTGATCTGTACAGCGGCATAAGCACTTCACTCTTTCTACTGCTTATACCTCTCCCTATACATCCAAGCATTCTGCTGGCATTTCGTGCTGCTTTATTACATTGTCTTCCCACCTTTAAGTCTTCTGAAATAATTACTCCTAAATCCCTTTCCTCAGATACTGAGGTCAGGACTGTGTCAAATATTCTATATTCTGCCCTTGGGTTTTTACGCCCCAGGTGCATTATCTTGCACTTATCCACATTAAATTTCAGTTGCCAGAGTTCTGACCATTCTTCTAGTTTTCCTAAATCCTTTTCCATTTGGCGTTTCCCTCCAGGAACATCAACCCTGTTACATATCTTTGTGTCATCAGCAAAAAGACAAACCTTACCATCGAGGCCTTTTGCAATATCACTTATGAAGATATTAAACAAAATTGGTCCCAGTACAGATCCGTGTGGAATCCCACTGGTAACATGACCTTGTTTTGAATGTTCTCCATTGACTACAACCCTCTGTTGTCTGTCACTCAGCCACTGCCTAATCCACTCAACAATATGGGAGTCCATGCTCAATGACTGCAGTTTATTGATAAGTCTTCTATGTGGGACAGTGTCAAAAGCCTTACTAAAATCTAGATATGCGATGTCTACTGCACCTCCACCGTCTATTATTTTAGTCACCCAGTCAAAAAAATCTATAAGATTTGTTTGACATGATCTCCCTGAAGTAAACCCATGCTGTTTTTCATCTTGCAATCCATGGGATTTTAGATGTTCCACAATCCTATCCTTTAATAGGGTTTCCATTAATTTGCCTACTATTGATGTCAGACTCACTGGTCTATAGTTGCTCGATTCCTCCCTACTACCTTTCTTGTGAATGGGCACGACATTTGCCAATTTCCAATCTTCTGGGACGACTCCTGTTACTAATGATTGGTTAAATAAATCTGTTAACGGTTTTGCCAGCTCACCACTAAGCTCTTTTAATAATTTTGGGTGTATCTAATCAGGCCCCTGTGACTTATTTGTCTTCACTTTAGACAGCAAACTTAGAACATCTTCCTCTGTAAAGACACATGCATCAAACAATTTATTAGTCATCCTTTCTAGTGGAGGTCCTTCTCCTTCTTTTTCTTTTGTAAAAACTGAACAGAAGTATTCATTAAGGCAGTCGGCTAGCCCTTTATTCTCTTCTACATACCTTCCGTCCTTTATTTTTAATTTAGTTATTCCTTGTTTTAATTTCCTTTTTTCATTTATATATCTGAAGAATGTCTTATCCCCTTTTTTCATAGAATGAGCTAGTTTTTCTTCTGCCTGAGCTTTAGAAGTTCTTATAACTTGCTTGGCCTCTTTCTGCCTAATCTCATTCACACAATGATGTTAAGTGTCACCATGATTAATGAACTTTCCATTGTTCATATTTTTTCATGCTGAATATCATGTAGAATAGAGTTCTGTCTCCTAGAGCTCACTTAAACAAGCTCTTGCTGCGCACGTTCTTGGGACCATTCCAGTTACGTGACATGAAATAAACAAGATTCATCCCATAACCCTGAAGATCAGAGCATGGAAAAAAAAATCCCAACTCTCTTCATACTGTAAATTTTGGACACACACGCTGGTGACACTTGTCCCTGCTCATAGTCGTCACTGTCTAATCTCTTTCTGGCAAAATTTCACTTAGGAAGTTCCACTATATACCAATGATCTTTGGTCATATGATTAGGTAAAAAAGAAAGTCATCTATCCCCAAGGGTGAGAGATGAGCTAAGAGCGGCACAGGAAATGATTTATTCGTCTTCATGTAAATGTAACATATATGCTAGATTTTTCTCTTAAAGGGCCGCTCGCTCGGCCGCTCCATCCTCAGTGCGCCTGCGCCGGGTGTACATGTGACGTCATCGGCACAGGCGCGCTGAGGATGGAGCGGCTGAGCGAGCGTCCTCCTCTGAGTGCGCCTGCGCCAACTGAAGATCGGCGCGAGATTTAAAACGAAGACAGGGCCAGTCAGAGGACGAGCGCGTCCGCTGGCCCTGTCAATCAACATGAGGAGGGGGCGTCATTATGAATGGAGGATGCGGCTGCTAGCAGCAGGTAGCCGCCCTACCTGCTGCTAGAGAGGTAATTTGCATAATATAAAAGTCATTTTTTTGATAGAACTACTGAACCAAACTGTGTAATAGCTATATATATTAAGAAATCGCGGCATAAGGATTGTAGGGAGACCAAAAAAAAAAAATGAGTTTAGTGGAGTGACAGAAGCCCTTTAAAGGGGTCTATCCTCTGAACAGGTGATCAGTATCTGATCAGTGGGAGTCTGACACACAGGACCCCCACCAATCAGCGGTTTGAGAAGGCATCAGCGTTAGCAAGAGCGCCATGGCCTTCTGACAGCTGTGCCTGGGCCATGTGATGACACGTTCATCTATTACATGGCCTGGACGCAGCTCAGCCTCACTTAAGTAATAGATGTCTGATGAGGGATACATACCAGATAAAGGACTTCTAGTAGCTCTGGTTTTGGCCCCTGTTTGTTCCAACCATTCTTTAGCCAAAGGTGCCACCTCAGCTGTAGCAGGGCAGACTGTTGTTGAATCTGGAGGCCTACTTGCAATCGTGCATGGTCTCAGAATATTTCAGTGCACAGTCCATACTGGTCCTTAAGTGCCTTTAGGCTTCATCTTAAACATTGGTATTTGAGGATTTGACTATTGCACAACTTCATAGGGAATAGGCTCCCACCTCCATGGTGTTTTTTTTTTTTTTGCCTGATTTTGAACAAATTGTAGGGAAAAGCATTATATAAGTGAGTAAAATTAATGAATACAATTTCCAAACTAGTATGTGTGAATATATGTATATCGTCTAGAAGATTTCTTTTCTTTCCAGGGCAACATTGATGCCAACATTATATTCCCCCTAAACTATAAGAAGCAAACTCTGTCAGGCGGAGCAAAGACACTGAATTTTAAAAAGGCTAATTTCCCTTGGCTGAGGGCAGCATTTTATGGCATAGACTGGGAGCAGCTACTGTCACATAATAATACTGAGGATACATGGGAGAGCTTTAAATCCACATTGAGTAATTGCACCATTTTTTTTAATTCCTTTAGGTAACAAATATAAATGGCTAAAAATACCCCCCCCCCCCCGCCCCCCATGGCTTATAGCTACTGTAAAAATGGCAATACAAGACAAAAAAAGGCATTTCAAAAATACAAATCTGAGGGGTCAGCTGTAGAATTTGAAGTTTACAAAGGGCTTAATAAAATCTGTAAAAAGGAGATAAAATTAGCAAAAATACAAAACGAACAGCTAGTGGCAAAAGAGAGCAAAACAAATCCCCAAAAATTCTTTAAATATATAAATGCTAAAAAACCAAGGTCTGAGCAGGTAGGTCCTCTAAATAATGGTAAAGGGGGTTAGTCACTAAAGATAAGGAAAAGGCAGAGTTACTAAATGTTTTTTTTTTTTATTATTATTATTTTTTAGCTCTCTATAAACAAAAGAAGAGAAAGGTGCTGATATCTGTGATGCTGGGGCTGTTAGTACATACAGTAGTATACTCAATTGGCTATCTGTAGTTATGGACCAAGATAAGTTAAATAAGGTAAATGTGAACAAGGCTCCGGGTCCAGATGGATTACACCCAAGAGTTCTTAAAGAGCTCAGTTCAGTCATTGCTGTGCCCCTGTTTATAAATTTTAAAGATTCTCTAGGTACTTGTACAGTGCCAAGTGATTGGCGCAAGGCAAATGTGGTGCCCATATTCAAAAAAGGATCTAGGTCCTTCACAGGTAATTATAGACCAGTTAGTTTAACTTCTGTTGTGGGAAAAATGTTTGAAGGACTCTTAAGGGACTATATACAGGAGTATGTGACTATAAATAATATTATAAGTCAGTGTTTCCCAACCAGTGTGCCTCCAGCTGTTGCAAAACTACAACTCCCAGCATGCCTGGACAGCCTTTGGCTGTCTAGGCATGCTGGGAGTTGTAGTTTTGCAACAGCTGGAGGCACACTGGTTGTGAAACACTGTTATAAGTGATAACCAGCATGGGTTTACCAAGGACAGAAGTTGTCAGACTAACCTGATTTGTTTTTATGAGGCGATGAGTAGTAGCCTGGACAGAGGGGCTGCTGTGGATGTAGTGTTTCTGAATTTTGCAAAGGCTTTTGATACTGTCCCTCATAGACGTTTAATAGGTAAAGTAAGGTCTATAGGTTTGGAAAGTATAGTCTGTAATTGGATTGCAAACTGGCTGAAGGACCGTGTCCAGAGAATTGTGGTCAATGATTCCTATTCTGAATGGTCCCTGGTTATAAGAGGTTTACCCCAAGGTTCAGTGTTGGGTCCTCTATTATTTAATTTATTTATTAATGATATTGAGGACGAGATTAATAGCACCATTTCTATTTTTGCAGATGACACTAAACAATGTAGTACTATACAGTCTATAGAAGATGTCCATAAACTACAAGTTGTTACAAAGTGTTTATGTGGCCTGATCTGGAATATGCACTTTAGTTCTGGGCACCAGTCCATAGAAAGGATGCACTGCAGCTGGAAAAAGTACATAGGAGAGCGACTAAACTGATAAGGGGCATGAGGGTCTTAGTTATGAAGAAAGATTAAAATAATTGAATTTATTTAGTCTTGAGAAGAGACGTCTAAGGGGCGCATGATTAACCTAAACAAATATATAAATGGGCCATACAAAAAATACGGAGAAAAACTGTTAGAAACATAGAATGTGTCGGCAGATAAGAACCATTTGGCCCATCTAGTCTGCCCAATATATCTGAATCCTATGAATAGTCCCTGGCCCTATCTTACATGAAGGATAGCCTTATGCCTATCCCATGCATGCTTAAACTCCTTCACTGTATTTGCAGCTACCACTTCTGCAGGAAGGCTATTCCATGCATCCACTACTCTCTCAGTAAAGTAATACTTCCTTATATTACTTTTAAACCTTTGCCCCTCTAATTTAAAACTGTGTCCTCTTGTGGTAGTTTTTCTTCTTTTAAATATGCTCTCCTCCTTTACCGAGTTGATTCCCTTTATGTATTTAAAAGTTTCTATCATATCCCCTCGGTCTCTTCTTTCTTCCAAGCTATACATATTAAGGTCTTTTAACCTTTCCTGGTAAGTTTTATCCTGCAATCCATGTACTAGTTTAGTAGCTCTTCTCTGAACTCTCTCTAGAGTATCTATATCCTTCTGGAGATATGGCCTCCAGTACTGCGCACAATACTCCAAGTGAGGTTTCACCAGTGTTCTGTACAGCGGCATAAGCACTTCACTCTTTCTACTGCTTATACCTCTCCCTATACATCCAAGCATTCTGCTGGCATTTCGTGCTGCTTTATTACATTGTCTTCCCACCTTTAAGTCTTCTGAAATAATTACTCCTAAATCCCTTTCCTCAGATACTGAGGTCAGGACTGTGTCAAATATTCTATATTCTGCCCTTGGGTTTTTACGCCCCAGGTGCATTATCTTGCACTTATCCACATTAAATTTCAGTTGCCAGAGTTCTGACCATTCTTCTAGTTTTCCTAAATCCTTTTCCATTTGGCGTTTCCCTCCAGGAACATCAACCCTGTTACATATCTTTGTGTCATCAGCAAAAAGACAAACCTTACCATCGAGGCCTTTTGCAATATCACTTATGAAGATATTAAACAAAATTGGTCCCAGTACAGATCCGTGTGGAATCCCACTGGTAACATGACCTTGTTTTGAATGTTCTCCATTGACTACAACCCTCTGTTGTCTGTCACTCAGCCACTGCCTAATCCACTCAACAATATGGGAGTCCATGCTCAATGACTGCAGTTTATTGATAAGTCTTCTATGTGGGACAGTGTCAAAAGCCTTACTAAAATCTAGATATGCGATGTCTACTGCACCTCCACCGTCTATTATTTTAGTCACCCAGTCAAAAAAATCTATAAGATTTGTTTGACATGATCTCCCTGAAGTAAACCCATGCTGTTTTTCATCTTGCAATCCATGGGATTTTAGATGTTCCACAATCCTATCCTTTAATAGGGTTTCCATTAATTTGCCTACTATTGATGTCAGACTCACTGGTCTATAGTTGCTCGATTCCTCCCTACTACCTTTCTTGTGAATGGGCACGACATTTGCCAATTTCCAATCTTCTGGGACGACTCCTGTTACTAATGATTGGTTAAATAAATCTGTTAACGGTTTTGCCAGCTCACCACTAAGCTCTTTTAATAATTTTGGGTGTATCTAATCAGGCCCCTGTGACTTATTTGTCTTCACTTTAGACAGCAAATTTAGAACATCTTCCTCTGTAAAGACACATGCATCAAACAATTTATTAGTCATCCTTTCTAGTGGAGGTCCTTCTCCTTCTTTTTCTTTTGTAAAAACTGAACAGAAGTATTCATTAAGGCAGTCGGCTAGCCCTTTATTCTCTTCTACATACCTTCCGTCCTTTATTTTTAATTTAGTTATTCCTTGTTTTAATTTCCTTTTTTCATTTATATATCTGAAGAATGTCTTATCCCCTTTTTTCATAGAATGAGCTAGTTTTTCTTCTGCCTGAGCTTTAGAAGTTCTTATAACTTGCTTGGCCTCTTTCTGCCTAATCTTGTAGATTTCCTTATCTTCATTGCTCTGGGTTTTTTTATAATTACAAAATGCTAGCTTTTTATTTTTAATGCTTTGGGCCACTTCTGCTGAGTACCACAGTGGTCTCTTCCTTTTTTTGCTTTTACTGACAAGTCTAATGCAATTTTCTGTTGCCTTCAATACCTTTTAAGTAGTCCCATTTCTCCTGGACTCCATGTAATCCGTTCCAGTCTGATAAGGACTCATTTATGACTAATTTCATTTTTGAAAAGTCTGTTTTTCTAAAATCTAAAACTTTTGTTTTTGTGTGGTGGGACTCTTTCACAGTTCTTATATTAAACCACACTGACTGGTGATCACTGTTCCATGTAAAATCCCCTCAAAAGACAAGGGGGCCCTGCCTTCACCTGGAGAAGAAAAAGTTCAGTCTCCAGAAGTATCAAAGCTTCTTTACTGTAAGAACTGTGAATCTGTGGAAAAGACTTCCTCAGGACGTGGTCACAGCATGAACAGTGGACAGTTTTAAAAAGAGTTTAGATGAATTCTTAAAAGTAAACAACATTAATGCATATGACATTTTTTTTAAAATATGAATCATATTTCCTTCTGGGATTTGCGTCCCCACCCGGCCTTGTCTTTTTTTAACCAAATTAACTATGTAACTATGTGACATTGGCTCAGGTGTTATGTTCTGCCCTCTCAACCGAATACCTATTTCTGAGCAGGGCTGAACTTGATAGAGGTTTGTCTTTTTTTAAAACTTACATGAAACTATGTTTTCTCTATATGCCGGCACCGACTAGTACTATGTACTGCTCTACCGAGCCATAAAACTTTTCATATAATCAATCTCTATGAAGTGACATGAACAACAATTCATCTTTACATCTATGTGCAATCCAACTCTTCTGATCAGTGAAGCATCCAGACCAGCTCAGATCAGGTCACTTTGGCCGTACTCCAAACATAAATGTCATTGAGGAACTCCTGACTAATGTGATTCCCCTGAATGTACCCCACCCCAGGTGTAATGGCTGCTTCTGTAGCGTGTGCTGACAAGCACATTATAAGTTGTATCTCTTTGGGTTAGCATGATAGATATTATATGGATATTTTCTACAGTATATCCACCAGTCTCTAGCATCTATGCTTATATTCCATAGTTCCCTCTACTCTTAAACAATAATGTCCCAGATCATCACCTTACCATGTGTCTGCATTTCAGTCTGATGGTTCCTGCAGTAACTCTCCTGGCTCCATCTCTTGTCTCCATTCTTTACCTATCTAATGGTCTGATCTTACAGGCAATCATCAGTTATTTTGAGCCAAAGGCGGAAATTGATTCAGCACCTTAATTCCTTCACTTCCAACCCACTTCTGGCTTTGTGACCCCGATCTTACTGCTATCTTTCATAGGAATCAGCCATGTGGCATTGCTCAGACCCTTCTGAGTTTTATTCATTCACTCATTCAGATTTTATGGGGAAAAAATCTATAAAATAGGTATTCTGACTCCGATTGATGTAATAGCGATTTATCCCTAGTGAGACCTCTATGCCTGGCCTGTATAGGCAGATATAATCACTGCGGACAATCCTTATTACTTGAACTCACCAACACCCAGTTTATCCGTGTATGTTGCTTTATTCCGTAAGCCAAATAACAGAGTACAGCAGAACAGATGGATTCCAGTATTGTGCAGTCAAAAGATGATACTTTTATAAGCGTACATGAGAATACATGTTTACCTGTACATATGGCTGGAGCAGTATGAAGATACAGGAAGTGAGGTACACAGAAGAAGGGGTGGAACAATGAAAGGAAATGAATCACAGATATCAAGAACAAGAAAAACAAGTGCATTACCAAAAATGGCCACTAGATGGGAGCATATAACCAAATATAGAATATCATAAGAATTAAACTATATAGATTTTAACTGTGTAGCAGCACAATAGGACACTCACCTGATCATGAGTTTCACAATGAGGCCTTTTCATTATTCCTAGAATAAATAGATAGATAGAAAGATAGATAAATAGACATTTAATAAGAGAAGAAAAAAGGTCAGCAGTACTCCAAAAGTATCAAAAAAGCATGTGGTTTATTCACCCAGAGTCAGCAGCGACGTTTCAACAGCTTGTTGCTGTCTTTTTTTTATTATGTTCCAAGATAATAATAGGGTGAGTTTTATTTTTGACAATATAAACTTTTGCCTGTGGCTTGCTTGGAAAGTTTCTAGAGCAATTTATCAGCTCTTGATCTATTGAAAATCCCCTTTGCAAATATTTGTGCTCGCTCATTTTTTCCATCCAGAACAGAGGAATCATTCAGTATCGGCTATACCAGCAGCTGATTTGGCTAAGACTTACTTTCTGAGCATGACTATTACTGTATGAAGAAGATTAAAGGGTCATATCAAGGCCTCAGGAGATCAAATTAAAATAAAAGGGATAAAAATGCACTAAATACCAACTGACTTAAAGAGGACCTTTCACTATTTTAAAAACAAAAAACTAACTATATCAGTGGGCAGAGCGGCGCCCAGGGGTCCCCCTGCACTTACTAGTATGTCTGGGCGCCGATCTGTTCGCCCGGTATAGGCTCCGGTGTCTGCAGCTCCTTCTTTTGTACTGGGCAGAGTTTTTGTATTAGGGTTGTCCCTTGCTGCAGCGCTGGCCAATCGTAGCGCACAGCTCATAGCCTGGGAGTCCCAGGGGGACCCCTAGGCGCCGCTCTGCCCACTGATATAGTTAGTTTTTAAAATAGTGAAAGGTCCTCTTTAAAGGAGTTTTTTCACTTCAGCAAATCTCATTTATTATGTAGAGGAAGTTAATACAAAGGCACTTACTAATGTATTGTGCTTGTCCCTATTGCTTTCTTTGCTGGCTTGATTTAATTTTCCATCACATTATACACTGCTCATTTCCATAGTTAAGACCACCCTGTAATCCATCAGTGGTGGTCGTGCTGGCACACTATAGAAAAAAGTGCTGGCTTAGGGCCCTTTCACACTTGCGTTGTCCGGATCCGGCGTTTACTCCACTTGCCGGAATTACACGCCAGATCCGGAAAAAACGCAAGTGTACTGAAAGCATTTGAAGACGGAGCCGTCTTCAAAATGCGTTCAGTGTTACTATGGCAGCCAGGACGCTATTAATGTCCTGGTTGCCATAGTAGGAGCGGGGGAGCGGTATACTTACAGTCCGTGTGGCTCCCGGGGCGCTCCAGAATGACGTCAGAGCGCCCCATGCGCATGGATGACGTGTTCCATGTGATCACGTGATCCATGCGCTTGGGGCGCCCTGACGTCACTCTGAAGCGCCCCGGGAGCCGCACGGATGGTAAGTATACTGCTCCCCCGCTCCCGCTACACTTTACCATGGCTGCCAGGACTTTAGCGTCCCGGCAGCCATGGTAACCATTGAGAAAAAGCTGAACGTCGTATCCGGCAATGCGCCGAAACGACGTTTAGCTTAAGGCCGGATCCGGATTAATGCCTTTCAATGGGCATTAATTCCGGATCCAGCCTTGTGGCAAGTCTTCAGGATTTTTGGCCAGAGCAAAAAGCGCAGCATGCTGCGGTATTTCCTCCGGCCCAAAAACGTTCCGTTCCAGAACTGAAGACATCCTGATGCATCCTGAACGGATTTCTCTCCATTCAGAATGCATTAGGATAATCCTGATCAGGATTCTTCTGGCATAGAGCCCCGACGACGGAACTCTATGCCGGATCCGGACAACGCAAGTGTTGAAAGGGCCCTAATTTGGTGGCCGGGACCCTGGTAGCGCACATAGGATAGTGATTTTTCTGATAGTGTGCTGGATTGCAGGGTGGTTGTAAACATGGAATGAGCAGTGTTCAGTGTGATGGAAACATTAATCTAGCAAGCAAAGGAAGCAATATTGATAATAACAATACATTAGTAAATGGCTCGTATTAATTTTCTCTACATAATGAACGCTGTTTGCCGAAGTGAGACAACACCTTTACTTTATATGTCTAAAATCTCATAACAAATAGGACTGAACATTGAGAAATCTAAATGAACTTAGTTTTGTTTGTAACCATGAATCAACGCCTCTCAAATTTTTACAAGAACGCTCAAGAGTCAGGATGTTGTTTTTTTCATCAAAAAATCCTGTAAGTGACTCTATGCCTGTACAATGTCATACATTAGAGGCATCTGTTGGGGGCATATGTCAGAATTGAATCCTGAGGTATACCTTCCATGGCAGACTAAAATGTGATAGTGAAAGAAAAGATTACTAATAATAATTTTTTTTTATTTATATAGCGTCACCATGTTCCACAGCGCTTTATAGTTTAGAAAGCACCAATTAAAATAAACATCACAAAATTACAGGCTAATATACACTTGAAACACTAAGAGTGAAGGCCCGGCCCACAAGAGCTTACAATCTATAAGGAAAAGGAGGTGACAAAAAAAAGGTAAAATTGTTTTCTATCTAAAAAGATACCGCCACCTTTGTGTAGTATCTAAGACCTGAGGTTACTACAAATTGTTTATATTGTATTGTTATATTATGCATTTTTATTCTCTGTTTGTGGCCGTTATTACCATCAAGGAAGATTGGCAAAGTTTGGAAGGAACAGGGTTAACCACCCTGTTCCTCCCCTCTTGGTAGGAGTGGGCTGGTCCAGCTTCCTGCCGGGAGGAGGAGTTCCTGTCTACCTACAGAGTGAAGAGGAAGCAACTTGCTGTCCTCCTGCTCCTGTTACAGACTATCCTCAAGTAAAGCCTTGAGAGTCCGGACAGCAGAGATAACTGCTACTTCTGACTATAGACACTGACCAAAGGTGAGGGAATACAACAAAGACACCCTTTACCAAACAACCACTTGTCCAGAACAACCCAAGTGCTGAATTTCTCCTAACCAACCTGAATCCATATTCTTGCTGGAGCTAGAGAAGAATTGCACTAAAGCCTGCTGCTACTGTATGTATTTCAAGTTCTACGTTGCACTTAGTTAAAAGGACTTTAAGTTTCACTCTGGCCTCATTCTTCAGTATTATAACTCCACTGCACTGATCCCCAGGGAGACACAAAGCTTCATCAGGACCACCACCGCTCCTATTCTCTACCTCGGCTCCTCAGGGGGTCGCTGGATTTGTACTAGATAGAGTAGTGCAAATGGAGCTGCATGAGCTACTGCACTGAGTGTGGGGGTTACTGTTGGATAATGGTGTTTGGTTCTGGAGACTGATATTTGGGGGGGGGGGGCGGTAAACGGGGAAGAGACAGTTTAGGGAAAAGGATAAGCCTGCCTAAAAAGATCAAATCATTGGAAGTTGGGAATTAACCTGATTAACAAGAATAGATGAGATGCAAAATCTAAAGTGTCTAAAAGAGAGCAGCATGCTCCGTCTGGGGTCATGGATGTTGCAATTGTGTGATTATTACAACAGCCTGTATTCAGTGATGTTGGCATGGAGACTGTACCTTCAGCCTGAGCCAGGTCGCCTATTCTTTAGTTGAAATTATTTTACTAACTACTGTTTCTTCCAGATTTTATTAGACTGCCAACCTTATGGCAAGTGCAAATATAACCCATGAGATAAAGTAGCCGTCCCTTAAAATGAATATCTCTTGTGCATACTTGCTTTAATGAGTTGCTTTAATTTAAACATACAGCCTAGGCCTGCTATGGACTCACTGACTTTGCAGACTGAAAACCACGGATCCGCAAAACCTAGACACCAGCTGTGTGCACCCTGCATTGCGTTCGGACCCAATGGATCCACGATCGGTATCCGTATGTGCAAGTCCATGTGGATCAATAAAGCTCTACTTTACAGTACTTCAGAGAGAGAAAAGGAAGAATTATAGGGTGCAGAATATGCATGAACAAGCATTGGAGTCAGTCAGTAAGGTTATCGCTGTTGAAGGCTGATAGAGGCTTTACTGCAGTGAGAGGGACATTGCTAACACACCTTTCCACACTCAGCTGGAGATTGCAGAAAGACTTGTAAGAACCCTATTGCCAGCCTTAGATGCTGCAGAGAGAGAAAGAGAGGAAAGAGGGAAAGAGTACTACAAACTCCATAATTGCTCATAACCGTACATTACTATCAGGGAACATTTGCACTGTGAATATTTGGAACTGTATTTTGATACCATGGGATGTACTACAACTCCCATTCTGCACTTTAGTAAAAAAAAGAGACGTCTATTTTCTATAACTGGCCTGGTTGCTGACTCCAGCACCATTTGCAGGCAACAGTGCACCCATGGAAAACTCATAACACCAAGGGCACCCCAACTACTATCAGGTAGGATCCCTGACATCAGACTGTGCCCAGAGGGAAGAAAGGGGGCACTCTTTTCACTGCCTTAGTCCTAGGAAGCATTGCTGTGGGGATTACCACTGTGATTCATTTGAATAACTGTTGCAACCAGAGCCACTACCACTCTCATCCTCTGCTTCAATCCTACTGGGCTGCCGCACTGGAGATGAACAGCAGTTCACTTCACTGTGCATCAAAAAATGAACCAAGAAGCCAATCTATATGCAGGTCTGGTGTATGTTCCCATGTTTAACTACTGGATGACAAAAACATCCACTGGAGGCCTGGTACTCATCAACTGCAAATGATGGCCGTTCTGATGCTGCAGCTTCTAAGACAATTTTGATCAGTCCCTAGCAGGTGAGCAAACCCACTAGCGATGATTACTTCATAGTGTGATAACAGGGGTTTTAGGCCACAGAAACTTGTAGGCCTAATTCACACATCAGAGTTCGGTCAGTGTTTGATCAGTGATTTCCATCCGTGATTGTGAGCCAAAACCAGGATTATAATGAATAATGGAGACATCTGTATCTGTTCTGCTTCGGACCCATGCCTGGTTTTGGCTTACAGTCACTGACCAAAACACGTACGTTTGAATCTGGCCTTAGATGTGAAAGGCAAAGAATTTGATAGAAACATAAGCTACGTGTATCTCCTTTTGGCATTTGAATTTCCAAAAATAAACACAGGACTTTTTTTGTCAGTCGGTTATGACTAATCCTAGATTTATAAATGTTTTCATAAAAATTCTGGATAAAGCTCACATGAGACATAATAGAATATGAAACAACATGTCAATATATCAAATTCTAGGGAGCATCAGTTCATAGTTATAATTCAGTCGTTTTGAGTAGTCTTAATTATTAATATTTTGGAGGCTTGGCCTTCACGTTAGTTGTTTCTTCCTTCTATGATTCATAATGATGGATAAAGTTCACAATGCACTCACCCATGATCTTCCTGAAATAAATCTTATTGTGCAATCGTTATAAAGTATCAATTAATCTGACATTTCTAATGCCCTATCAAAAACCATTTCCTGTCTATGCACACAGCATAAATCATACATTTCATACATTTTCACGAGGAATAACAGCACTAACTATTCCATGAAGACCCTTAGCCTACATTGCTTACTGAAAGATTTAAACTTACTATTCTTCAATCGTCTGGTCTCCATTATTATTATTTTTTAGCCGGGGTACTATCTCTCCTTAGTGAGAGAGGGCAATCACCTTGAAACAGCTGTCCTCAGATGAGGTGCTGGCTTACTTATTATCCAAATCATGTCTCAAGGCCTATTTAAAGGGTTGAACATTGACTTATAGGATAGCTGCCTTACATCTGGTGGCATTAGAGGCAGAGCTTGGTAAGAGCTCATTTGCTTCCATTTCTTCCCAGAATTCCAGAGGAGCGTGTATGGCTTATGTCTCCTCACGCTGATTAAGAGCTCCCTGAGGAGACATATTATCCCCCAAATCCTAACTTAGGCCACTGTATAAGGCTTTTTTCACACTGAAGGCAGGTATTTGTCCTGCTGAATCCTGGCATATTTTCTGGGTAGCAGCCGGATCTCATGCAGACGCCATTATAGTCAATGGGGCCGGCTATGCCAGATCCAGAGAGCTCCGGCAGGCTATTCTTTGGGCAAGAGGTAAGAATTGCAACCATACTGTGATCAAGGTGGTTGTCGACAAATCACCTTTTTCATGAGCAGCTGAGAATTGTTTTGGAAGTATAGAGAACATAGACCTATACAATATCTACCCACAAACCTTTATTTTATAAATTACTTTGGTGCCAGGTATGTGCAGCACTAGGATATCTTTTAGACTAGGGAATCTCAGACCTTCCCTTTGAGATCTTCTCCAACAGAAAATGATAACCAAATAGGTCATTACTAGGGTTGAGCAAACCCAAACTGTAAAGTTCGGGTTCGTACCGAACTTTAGGATTTTTCAACCCCGGACCTGAACCTGAACTTTTCAGTGAAAGTTCGGGTTCGGTGTTCGGCGAGTTAATGGCGCTTTTTGAAAGGCAGAGCATCCAATCAACAAGCGTTTAACTCGTGTGCCCTTACAAGCCAACACAGCCATGCCTACTAATGGCATGGCTGTGATTGGCCAGTGCAGCATGTGACCCAGCGTCTATATAAGCTGGAGTCACGTAGCGCTGCACGTCACTCTGCTGTTACTAGTGTATGGAGAAGATGCTGCTGCTGTGAGGGAGAGAATAGGACAGAATTTGTAATTAGAAGTGCTTGTTTGTGTGTGCACTGCACAATCTTTTTACCCTTCCCTGAGCCCAGTGACCCAGACAAATAATTTTTATCCGTCTGTTAGTTAGGGTGGCGGCGGCCATTTTATGCAAGTTCTGTGCACCAGCACAGCATATGTGCATTTGTGACAGTAAAATAGAAGCTTTAAATACTGCAATTATATTCTTGGTTTAAAAAAATCACCCATTTTTGGCAAGACCCTACATCTGTGACCTTTGCAGCATTAGTCAGTGTGCAATTTAAGCTTGAAATACAGCAATAATTTTCAGGGTTTTAAATAACACCCTTTTTGGGCAAAATACTCAATTTTACAGCCCTTGTTGTATCTGTCAGTATGAAATATAAACGTTAGATACTGCTGTCATATTCAGTTATTTAAAAATAAAAAAACATTTAGGGCAAAATCCAAATTTTGCAGTGTTTGCTGCATCTGTCATTGTTAAATACAAGCTTGAAAATACTTCAATAATTTTCTGGGTTTTAAAAAACACCCATTTTTGGCAATACCCTCCATCTGGGGCCTATGACGCATTAGTCAGTGTGCAATTTAAGCTTGAAATGCAGCAATCATTTTCTGGGTTTTAAAAAACACCCTTTTGGGGCAAAATACGAAATTTTACAGCCCTGGTTGCATCTGTCAGTGTGAAATACACACGTTCGATACTACTGTCATATTATGTTATTTAAAAAATACCCCTTTTGGGCAAAATACTACATTTTACTGCCCTTGTTGCACCTCTCAGTGTGAAATACAAGCGTTAGATACTGCTGTCATATTCTGTTATTAAAAAAACACCCTTTTTGGACAAAATACTAAATTTTACAGCCATTGCTGCATCTTTCAGTGTGAGATACAATCATGAAATACTGCAATAATATTCTGGGTTAAAAAAAAACACCCATTTTGGGCAAAATACTAAATTTGCAACCTTTGCTTCATCTGTCAGTGTGAAATACACGTGTTAGATACTGTTGTTCTGTTCTGTTATTAAACAAAACACCCATTTTGGTAGACTAAGGGTCTTCATGAAATAGTTAATTACTCCTTAAAAGCTCATTACAGAGAACAGCACTGCAGAAACTTTTCTTAGAACACTGCAATGTGCTGTTATTCCTCCTTAAAATGCATAAAATGTATGATTTATGCTGTGTGCATAGACAGGAAATGTTTTTTTATAGGGTATTAGAAATGTCAGATTAATTGATACTTTATAACGACTGCACAATAAGATTCATTTCAGGAAGATCATGGGTGAGTGCATTGTGAACTTTATCCATCATTATGAATCATAGAAGGAAGAAACAACTAACATGAAGGCCAAGACACCAAAATATTAATAATTAAGACTACTCAAAACTACTGTAATACTACTAATTATAACTATGAACTGATGCTCCCTAGAATTTGATATATTGACGTGTTTCATATTCTATTATGTCTCATGTGAGCTTTATCCAGAATTTTTATGAAAACATTTATAAATCTAGGATAGTCATAACCGACTGGGCCAAATACTAAATTTGCAGCCTTGGCTGCATCTGTCAGTGTGAAATACACGCGTTAGATACTGGTGTTCTATTCTGTTATTTAAAAAAACACTTATTTTGGGCCAAATACTAAATTTGCAGAGAATGAGGAGAGCATTGAATAAAGGACGTGGCCCCGGTCGTGGTGCTGCTGGTGGAGCTCCTGTTGCAGGGAGAGGAGGTGGTCGATCTGTGCCAGCTACACGCACAAGTGAAACCCCTTCCTCAGGTGCGAGTAGGCGACAGAACCTTCAGTGTTATTTGGTCGGGCCTAATGCGGCTCTACGAATGGTGAGGCCAGAACAAGTACAGGCGATAGTAGATTAGGTTGCTGACAGTGCCTCCAGTTTCTTCACATTGTCTCCCACCCAGTGTTCTGCTGAAAGATCAGAGTTGGTACCTGCAGCCAATGTCCATCAGTCTTTCACCTCACCCTCTTGCAAATCAGACAAGCAGTCTGAGCCCCAAGTCATGCAGCAGTCTTATCTGCTTTTTTATGACTCTGCTAGCAGGGTTTCCCAGGGCCATCCACATAGCCCTGCTCAAGAAGTGGAAAAGATTGAGTGCACCGATGCCCAACCACTTATGTTTCAAGATGAGTACATGGGAGGACCACCGCAGCACGTCTTGGATGATGACGAAACACAAGTGCCAACTGCTGTGGCTTTCGAAAGTATGCAGACCGACAAGGAGGGCAGAGGTGAAGACTGGGTGGAAGATGATGTGGAGGACGATGAGGTCCTCGACCCCACATGTAATCAAGGTCATGCTAGTGACCTGTGTAGTTCGGAGGAAGAGGCGGTGGTCGCACAGAGCCACCAGCACAGAAGAAAAGGGAGCAGGGTGCAAAAGCGGAGAAGCCGTCCCCTAGACAGTACGCCTGCTACTGCCCAGCACAGCAAGGGACCCAGCACACCAAAGCCAGCTCCAATGAGTTCCCTGGCGTGGCAGTTCTTCAGACAATGTGCTGATGACAAGACATGAGTGGTTTGCATGCAATCAGAGCCTGAACTGAAGCAAGGCATAAACGTTCTCAACCTGAGCACAACCTGCATGACCAGGCATGAGCACGAGCTGCAAAGCACGAGCTGCAGTGGAGTAGACACCACAAAAACCAAGAAAGGTCTATGGCTCATCCTGCTTCCTCTTCTGCTGCAGTATCGGCTTTTTCATCCACCTCTGGAGTGACAGTGGCACCTGCCACTCCGCAAACAGAGGATCTTCCAGCAACACCACCACCTGGGTCACCAAGCATTTCCACAATGTCCCACGGAAGCATTCAGCTCTCCATCTCCCAAACACTGGAGCGGAAGAGGAAGTACCCCCCTACCCACCCGCGATCCTTGGCCCTGAATGCCAGCATTTCAAAATTACTGGCCTTTGAAATGCTGTCATTCCCTCTGGTGGAGACAGAGAGTTTTAAAAGCTTTATGGCAATGGCTGTCCCACAGTACATCATGCCCAGCCGCCACTACTTTTCCAGGTGAGCCATTCCTTCCCTGTACAACCAAGTGGGGGGAAAAATCAGGTATGCACTGCGCAACACCATCTGTGGCAAGGTCCACCGAACTATGGATACGTGTACCAGTAAGCATGGTCAAGGACGTTATATCTCCCTAACAGCACACTGGGTAAATGCAGTGGTGGCTGGACCTGAGGCGGATAGTAGTTTGGCACATGTCCTTCCACCACAAGGATTGCAGGGCGCTTCTCTTTGCGGGCCGTCTGTGCATGCTTTCAGAGTTCATACCCTGCTGTTGCTCGCCTGTCAGCGCTGCAGCATAACTTCAGCATACCTCATATGCGACGTGCCCACAAGATGGAACTCCACCTTGCACATGCTGGCCAGACTGCAAGCAGCAGCAGGCGATAGTGGAGTTTCAGCTGTACCACGCACGGGTGAGTTTCTCTTCGGAACAGCACCACTTCACCATCAATGAGTGGGCCTCCATGCGAGACCTGTGTTCCTTGTTGCGCTGTTTCGAGTACTCCACCAACATGGCCAGTGCCGATGACGCCGTTCTCAGTGATACTATCCCACTTCTATGCCTCCTTGAAAAAAACACTTCTGCCGATGATGGAAGAGTGTGTGGCACAGGAGGAGGAGGAAGAGGGATAATTTCATAGGGTTTCCGGCCAGTCATTCACAAGTGGCTCCGAGGGTGGGTTCCTGCACCCACAAACGCCAGGTAAACAATTGTCCAGCCAGGGCACAGTTCTGGAAGATGATGAGGTGGAGGATGAGCAGATGGAGGAGCAGGAACCGTGTTCACAGAAGAGTGGCACCCAAACCAGCTCATGGCTATCACTGGTGTATGGCTGGGGGATAAAGAGGACACAGACGATACACTTCCCACAGAGGACAGCTTAGCGTTGCCTCTGGGCAGCCTGGCACACATGAGCGATTACATGCTGCAGTGTCTCCGCAACGACCGCTTAGTTGCCCACATTCTAACTTGTGCTGATTACTGGGTGGACACGCTGCTGGATCCCCGTTACAAGGACAATGTACCATCCTTAATTCCATCACTGGAGCATGATCGTAAGATGCGCGAGTACAAGCACACGCTGGTAGATGCGCTGCTGGTGGCATTCCCACCTGACAGCAGGGGCACAGTGGAAGCACAAGGCGAAGGCAGGTAAACAAATTTCACAAATTTATCTGTTACATTTTCGAGTGACATTCACCAATTTTTGTCTGTGATATACCCCTGCTCTACCTAGTAGACAGGTAAACAAATTTCAATAATTTGTCTGTTACATTTTCGGGTGAAATTCACCAATTTTTTGCTGTGATATACCCCTGCTCTACCTAATTGACAGGTAAACAAATTTCACTAATTTGTCTGTTACATTTTCAGGTGAAATTCACCAATTTTTGGCTGTGATATACCCCTGCTCTACCTAGTAGACAGGTTAATAAATTTCACTAATTATTCTGCTACATTGTCGGGTGACATTCACCAATTTTTGGCTGTGATATACCTCTGCTCTACCAAGTTGACAGGTTAAAGAATTTCACAAATTTTTCTGTTACATTGTCGGGTGACATTGACCAATTTTTGGCTGTGATATACCCCTGCTCTACCTGGTTGACAGGTTAATACATTTCACTAATTTGTCTGTTACATTCTTGGGTGACATTTTACCATTTTTGCCGTGAATAAACCCCTGCTCTGCATAGGTGACAGGGACCGAAATTTTTTAAAATCATCTGTTCCATTGGTGGGTGACATTAACCCATTTTTGGCAATGAAATACCCCTGCTCTGCATAGGTGACAGGGACTTAAATTTCTAAAATGCATCTTTAATTCGCCCTTCCATTCAATCCTTCTGCTTTAATAATTTGTCCCACATTTCAGCTTGATCACATTGCAGCCATTGACCTCCCTTGGATGTGGTCTCCCTTTCTCACGCTCCCTCTCCGGCGTGGAACCCTGATTCGCCGCTAACCGTGATCAACATGGCAGGCGCAGAAAAGAACATCGAAAGTTGATAGAGCAGATATCGAATTGGATTGTGGACATCACAGGGACGTGCGACATGGTGGAGCAGTATGTGTGCCTACACGTACTGACTGATGGGTCTGCCCTTTAACTTCTGGGTCTACAAATTGTGCATATGGTCTGAGCTTTCCCTTTATGCTTTGGAGGTGCTGGCCTGCCCTGCAGCCAGTGTATTGTCTGAACGTTTGTTTAGCATGGCTGGAGGGGGTTATAATAGGTTATATTTTCCAATGTTTTGGGGTGTACCCTAATTTAAACAAAAATATATATATATATTTAAACCAAAAACCAGTGTTGGCTAACTCCTCCTTCTCCACCGCCGCTTCCACCTACACCACCACATCCACCGCCTCCTCAACCTCCTACTCCATATGGACCTCGTCCTCCAAGATCAAGATAATTATTTTTTATTTTTACATATTTTATGTTATTTGAAGTCATTTCCCTATCCACATTTGTTTGCAGAGCACTTGCCATGCTCTTAACCACATTTTTCTGCCATTTGAAGCCCTCTAGCCCTTACCATGACTTTTTTACAGCCATTTTAGTGCTCAAAAGTTCAGGTCCCCATTGACTTCAATGGGATTCAGGTTCGGGGTCAAGTTCGGGTCAAGTTTGGGTCCCAAACTCAAACTTTTTTCTGAAGTTCGTCCAAACCCGTCGAACTCGAACATCCAGGTGTCCGCTCAACTCTAGTCATTACTTCAAGCTGGTATAGGCATTAGGACAAGTGGTGTATTGGTGTCAATGCTTCTTCTCTATCTTCAGTCTTCTGGGTTGGTTGGTGTTATGTAGAAATTTCCATTTGAAGTGCCAAAATTGAAAATAAGGAATGTTTCTCTATTGGCTATCCATGACTAATCTTCCCTTCAAACATGTGCCTGTAAAAATGTTGGATATTGTTCTGTAGAGAGATACTATAACACAGTTTTATTTTTAACTCTCTTTGTGCTATTTTTAAATGTAATGTAAGACAAAACATATTGAGTAAAGTCTTGGAGGGAGAATTAGGACCTCAAATGAAAGACACAAATAACAGCGTGTTCTCGGTAAATCCTTATGCTGTGTGGATGAGTGTAGAGCAGCTTTATGCTTTACTACAATTGAGCTTTTCTCAGATGTATAGCCAGCATAGTAGAAAAGATGAAGCTGTCCACAACGTCGTGTATGCTGCCTCATAATATTTATGAAAATCACAATAAATGAGCTCCCCGTCATTTCTTACTAAGCGCAATGGAAAAGTTAATCCCGTGGTGTTTATGTCCTTGTAGAACCCACATGACTGCGGCTGTAAATCATGACTAAACATAGGAATCAACATAAATCTGAGCAAGTAGTTAATCTAGGATGTCTTTATATATGAAATCTATACATGCAACGAATGTTAATAGAATATTTGTAACATTCAAGCGTAGCTGACATACATGTTTATCGAATAATTTCACCAAAATAATGCTGTAAAAATAAGTCTTTAAGATGTTCTTGTTTATCTTGTTTATAATAATGTTATCCAGCAATTAAATATAACTATATAATTTTCCATGTTCTGTTCAGTGTTTTTTGTCCGACCAAATACCAGCACATTTTCCAGGTAGCAGCCAGATCTCCGCCAGATCCCATTATAGTCAATAGGGCCTGCAGGCATTATGTTAACATTCAGGGGGAGCTGTTCCCTGCCGGAGTAGTCTGCAGTAGAGATGGCCTTGCAGTTCGCCCGGCGGTCATTTCGAGGCGAACTTTGCTTGTTCGTGGTTCGCCGAACGGGCGAACATATGGTGATGTCCGCTGGCACTGTATTCTTTTACATTGTGAAGGACTTTAAACCCATGACACATCCATCAGGTGGTACAGGACAGTCAATTGAGACGTTTCAGCACATGGACATACCCCCTACCTTATAAATAAACCCGATTTGGCAGCCATTTCATATTCAGTCTTTTGCCAGTGTAGGGAGAGGTTGCGGTGTGGAGCAGGGACAAACTGTTAGGGACCACAAGCGCTAGCTAAAAGGGCCACAAAAGTCTTTTTAAGGACTGGTATAGGTGTGCTATCAATAGGTATGACTTACTGAGGGGTGTTATATACCTATAATATACTTTCTAACATAGAAACTATATTATAGTGCATTTGTATTGTGCAGCAGTTGTGTGCGTTTCTGCTGTGATACTGCAGCTACACAGAGTGACAAACGCTATTGGAACAAATAATTTCAAATGGTGTGATATACCAGTTGCCCCCCCAAAAAAACTGTTTGAAGCAGGGGTGTGATATACCAATAATATACTTTCTATATAGTGCATTTTGGTAGCGCAGAATTTGTTTCCGGTTTTGCTGCGTTACAGCAGCTACACAGAGTAGCAAACGCTATTGGAATAAATTTCAACATGTGATATACCAGTTTCCCCACAAAAAAAATTATTGAAGCAGGGGTGTTATATACTTTCTATATAGTGCATTTGGGTAGTGCAGCATTTGTTTGCGGTTTTGCTGTGTTACCGCAGCTAGTCAGAGTGACAAATGCTATTGGAAGAAATAATTTCTACCGCTGTGATATACCAGTTGGCCCCCCCAAAAAAAGTGATTGAGGCAGGGGTGTCATATACCAATAATATACTTTCTATATAGTGCATTTGGTTAGTGCAGCATTTGTTTGTGGTTTGTGGTTTTGCTGCGCTACCGCAGCTACATGCTATTGGAACAAATAATTTGTTGCCCCCCCAAAAAATTTGATTGAGGCAGAGGTGTGATATAGCAATAATATACTTTCTATATTGTGCATTAAGGTAGTGCCGCATTTGTTTGCAGTTTTGCTTAGTTACCGCAGCTACACAGAGTAACAAACGGTATTGGAACAAATAATTTCAACTGGTTTGATATACCAGTTGCCCCCCAAAAAACTGATTGAGGCAGGGGTGTGATATACCAATAATATACTTTCTATATAGTTCATTTGGGTAGTGCAGCATTTGTTTGTGGTTTTGCTGCGCTACCACAGCTACACAGAGTGACAAACGCTATTGTAACAGATAATTTGTTGCCCCCCCTCCCCCCCCCAAAAAAAGTTATTGAGGCAGGGGTGTGATATACCAATAATATACTTTCTATATAGTGCATTTGGGTAGTGCAGCATTTGTTTGCGGTTTTGCCGCGTAACCGCAGCTTCACAGAGTGACAAACGCTATTGGAACAAATAATTTCTACTGCTGTGATATACCAGTTTCCCCCAAAAAAGTGATTGAGGCAGGGGTCTTATATACCTATAATATACTTTCTATATAGTGCATTTGGATAGTGCAGCATTTGTTTGCAGTTTTGCTGCGCTACCGCTGCTAAACAGAGTGACAAACGCTATTGGAACAAATAATTTATTGCCCCTCCAAAAAAGTGATTGAGGAAGGGGTGATATACCAATAATATACTTTCTATATAGTGCATTTGGGTAGTGCAGCATTTGTTTGCAATTTTTCCTCGTAACCGCAGCTACACAGAGTGACAAACGCTATGGGAACAAATAATTTGCTGCCCCCCCCAAAAAAAAAGTGATTGAGGCAGGGGTGTGATATACCAATAATATACTTTCTATATAGTGCATTTGGGTAGTGCAGCATTTGTTTGTAGTTTTGCTGCGTTACCGCAGCTACACAGAGTGACAAACGCTATTGGAACAAATCATTTCTACTGCTGTGATATACCAGTTTCCCCCAAAAAAGTGATTGAGGCAGGGGTCTTATATACCTATAATATACTTTCTATATAGTGCATTTGGATAGTGCAGCATTTGTTTGCAGTTTTGCTGCGCTACCGCTGCTAAACAGAGTGACAAACGCTATTGGAACAAATAATTTATTGCCCCTCCAAAAAATTGATTGAGGAAGGGGTGATATACCAATAATATACTTTCTATATAGTGCATTTGGGTAGTGCAGCATTTGTTTGCGGTTTTTCCTCGTAACCGCAGCTACACAGAGTGACAAACGCTATGGGAACAAATAATTTGCTGCCCCCCCCCCAAAAAAAAAGTGATTGAGGCAGGGGTGTGATATACCAATAATATACTTTCTATATAGTGCATTTGGGTAGTGCAGCATTTGTTTGTAGTTTTGCTGCGTTACCGCAGCTACACAGAGTGACAAACGCTATTGGAAAAAATAATTTCTACTGGTGTGATATACCAGTTTCTCCCCCAAAAAAGTGATTGAGGCAGGGGATTTATATACCAATAATATACTTTCTATGTAGTGCAGCATTTGTTTGCGGTTTTTCCTCGTAAACACAGCTACACAGAGTGACAAAAGCTATTGGAACAAATAATTTGTTGCCCCCCTTCAAAAAAGTGATTGAGGTAGGGGTGTTATATACCAATAATATACTTTCTTTATAGTGCATTTGGGTACTGCAGCATTTGTTTGTGGTTTTGCTTCATTACCGCAGCTACACAGAGTTAGAAACGCTATTGGAACAAATAATTTCAACTGGTTTGATATACCAGTTGCCCCCCAAATAACTGATTGAAGCAGGGGTGTGATATACCAATAATATACTTTCTATATAGTGCATTTGGGTAGTGCAGCATTTGTTGGCGGTTTTTCTGCGCTGCCGCAGCTACACAGAGTGACAAAAGCTAATGGAAAAAATAATTTCTACTGGTGTGATATACCAGTTTCCCCCCCCAAAAAAAGATTTAGGCAGGGGTGTGATATACCAATAATATACTTTCTATATAGTGCATTTGGGTAGTGCAGCATTTGTTTGCAGTTTTGCTGAGCTACCACAGCTACAAAGAGTGACAAACGTTTTTGGAAAAAATAATTTCTACTGGTGTGATATACCAGTTTCCCCCAAAAAAGTGATTGAGGAAGGGGTTTTATATACCAATAATATGCTTTCTATATAGTGCATTTGGATAGTGCAGCATTTGTTTGCGGTTTTGCTTCGTTACCGCAGCTACACAGAGTAATAAACGCTATTGGAACAAATAATTTCAACTGGTTAATATACCAGTTGCCCCCCCCCCCCCAAAAGTGATTGAGGAAGGGGTTTTATATACCAATAATATACTTTCTACTTAGTGCATTTGGGTAATGCAGCATTTGTTTGCGGCTTTGCTGCGTTACCTCAGCTACACAATGTGACAAACGCTATTGGAACAAATATTTTCTACTGGTGTCATATACCAATTGCCCCCCAAAAAAGCGATTGAGGCAGGGGTGTTATATACCTTCTTCCACAAATACTGCTCTTCTATATGGACTTTTGTCACAGGGTCATTTTGAAAATTACAGGCAGAGGAAGAGACAGGCCATTCCACAGGGGTGGTAGGGGTCGGCAGGTGCACCAGGCCAGAGCCTAAGTGGGAAGTTACAGAAGGTGCGTGCGATTACGTCAAAGTACGCACCAGACTTGGTTGAGTGGCTCCTTCAGCCTTCCACTTCTGCACCCTCTTCATTCTTTGCTGTGTGCACCCCCAAAGACACCACCACCATATCCCCTCTGCTCGAGTCAGAGGAATTATTTTCCCATCCATTCTAAGACCTTACCGATGTGCAGCCATTCCTGGCATTGGTTAAGGAAGTGGAGGTATCAACGGTCACCATCCGGCAGTCTGGCGACAGTACAGATCAGCCCAAGGAGGGTGGTCCCAGCTGTTGCTGCCTACTCCGAGATCTCTAATGTCAGTGGTGGTGAAGGTGACGAATCCGATGATGACGTGTCGATGAACATCACGTGGTTGTTCAGAGGGAGAGACGGAGCAGCAGATAGGGAGGAGAAGGAGTAGAAGCAGGCAGAACTTACAGTACACACGAGTCAAAAAGCAGACTGCTAATTTATCTAAAACGAGCCATCCACCATGCACGGTCACAACTAGAGTTCCCAGGATGCCGGCACATGGCTCCACAGTGTGAGCTGTTTTTTAACGTGTCTGCTGCCCAACACTCACCTACGAATGACTGCCTTAAAAAGGCACCTGGCCTCCCATCACCAAGCACAGTGGGAGCAATACCGTCAGAACCCACAAAGCAGCACTCCTGGCGCTCCACGTCCTGCCTCTTCTCGTTCTTCTCAAGTCAGACTTCCGTGGCCCAAATGTTCAAGCAAAGAAAGATGATGACGCTGGATAACCCTCTTGCCCTATGGCTGACCGCTGGCTTGTTGGAACTGCTAGCCCGCCAACTACTGCCATATAAACTGGCGGACTCAGAGGCTTTTAGAAAATTTGTGGCCATTGGCACACCACAATGGAAGGTCCCCGGAAGGAAATATTTCTTCCAGAAAGGCATCCCGGAGCTATATGGCTACGTTCAGCGGCAAGCGAATGTATCTCTGGCACACAGTGTCGGTGCCAAGATACATTTGACCACAGGACACATGGTCTAGCAAACACGGGCAGAGAAGGTACAGTACATAACTTTTGCTGCGCACTGGCTCTCAAGCATGCAACTCGTGGCACCCATGTGGATTTGGTGTTACTGCCACGGATTGCATGCAGGCCTGCCGATTCTTCTCCTCCTCCTACTCCATCTTCCCTCTACTCCTCAGTTGACTCCTTTTCCACTGCTTTCGCCTCATCCGCTGTGCCCCCCAAGTTCCCCAGAGCTTATTCAATGTGCCAGGTGAGACATTGCCATGCTGTGCTGCGGCTGTTGTGCCTGGAAGCCAAGAGTCACACCTGTCCTGCACTGCTTTTAGGCCGATCAGTGGCTAACCCCGCTCAATTTGACAGTTGGTAAAGTGGTGTGCGACAACGATGCCAATCTGCTGAGCGCATTGAAACAGGGCAATATAACACAAGTGCCATGCATGGCACATGTCCTGAACTTAGTCGTGCAGCAATTAGTTGCGAAATGCCCCGGGGTCCAGATAATCGCCCAAAAACTGAAAAAACTATGGCTCTTGGACTATGGAGACACTAAAACATGTTATTTTTTCTTTCAAAAAGGAAATAATTGTGTAAAACTAATTGTGTAAAACTTAAATAAAAAAATTAAATAAGTAGACATATTAAATATCGCGCGTCTGTAATAACTTGCTCTATAAAAATACCACATGATCTAACCTGTCAGATGAATATTGTAAATAACATAAAAAAATTAAAACGGTGCCAAAACAGCTATTTCTTGTAACCTTGCCTCACAAAAAGTATAATATAGAGCAACCAAAAATCATATGTACCCTAAAATAGTACCAACAAAACTGCCACCCTATCCTGTACTTTCCAAAATGGGGTCACTTTTTTGGAGTTTCTACTCTAGGGGTTCAAATGGGACATGGTGTCAAAAAACCAGTCCAGCAAAATTTGCCTTCCAAAAACCGTATGGAATTCCTTTCCTTCTGCACCCTGCCGTGTGCCCGTACAGCAGTTTTTGACCACATAAGGGGTGTTTCTGTAAACTACAGAATCAGGGCCATAAATATTGAGTTTTGTTTGGCTGTTAACCCTTGCTTTGTAACTGGAAAAAAATTATTAAAATGGAATATCTGCCAAAAAAGTGAAATTTTGAAATGTTATCTCTATTTTCCATTAATTTTTGTGGAACACCTAAAGGGTTAACAAAGTTTGCAAAATCAGCTTTGTATACCTTGAGGGGTGTAGTTTCTAAAAAGGGTCACTTTTTTGGAGTTCCTACTCTAGGGGTGCATCAGGGGGGCTTCAAATGGGACATGGTGTCAAAAAAACTGTCCAGCTAAATCTGCCTTCCAAAAAACGTATGGCATTTCCTTTCTTTCTGCACCCTGCCGTGTGCCCATGCAGCATTTTACGACCACACATGGGGTGTTTTTGTAAACTACAGAATCAGGGCCATAAATACTGAGTTTTGTTTGGTTGTTAACCTTTGCTTTGTAACTGGAAAAAATTGATTTAAATGGAATATCTGCCAAAAAAAGTGAAATTTTGAAATTGTATCTCTATATTCCATTAATTCTTGTGGAACACCTAAAGGGTTAACAAAGTTTGTCAACTAAATTTTGAATACCTTGGGGGGTGTAGTTTGTAAAATGTCATTTTTGGGTGGTTTCTATTATGTAAGCCTCACAAAGTGACTTCAGACCTGAACTGGTCCTGAAAAAGTGGGTTTTAGAAATTTCAAGATTTGCTTGTAAACTTCTAAGCCTTGTAACGTCCCCCATAAAATAAAATCATTCCCAAAATGATCCAAACATAAAGTAAACATATGGGGAATGTAAATTAATAACTATTTTTGGAGGTATTACTATGTATTGTAATGTATTTTTGGCAAATTTAGTATTTTTTTATAAATAAAAATGATTTTTTTTTTACTCCATTTTACCAGTGTCATGAAGTACAATATGTGACGAAAAAACTATCTTAGAATGGCCTGGATAAGTAAAAGCGTTTTAAAGTTATTTACACATAAAGTGACACTGGTCAGATTTACAAAAAATGGCCTGGTCCTTAAGGGGTTAAACATATGTATTTGGTTTTGACCTGTATTTGTACTGATATCCATTGACCGTCTAATAGACCTCCAGCAACATAATCATTTGATCTTTTCTATACGCGGAATGCATAATTTCTGGGGCCTGTAGACAACTAGTCTTCTGTAAAATTGATATCCAATGACAGTGTAATTTACCTCCAGCCAGCCACATACTTACATTTTCTTTTCTGTCAGCTGAATGCATACTTTTTGGGGCCTGTAGTTCACTGGCCTGCTGTAAAATTGATATCCAATGACCATGTAATCTACCTCCAGCCACATACTTGTTCTTTTCTGTACGCTGAATGCATAATGCCCTGAATGCATAATTTTCGGGGCCTGTAGTCTACTGGCCTGCTGTAAAATTGATATCCAATGACCATGTAATCTACCCCCAGCCACTTAAACATCAAAGTAAGTAGCACTACATACCTCACCATAGGGAAAGGTCCAATTCATTTGTTACCAGCAATTATGTTCCAGACATGGTGCTTGTAGGTAGAGATCCATCCCTAAGGGTTTTTCAGTACTGAAATGGTGTCTGATGCCCTGCGTTTAGCTATTGACCCCCTCTTGGTTTTTTGGAAATATGCATTTAGCTATTAATCCCCTTTTGTTGGTTGAGTTTATATATATTACGTATACCCAAGGGTCTCTGGTTTGTCAGGATTCAGTCTTATTCCTCCTCAAAAATGGTATATCGCATGACAACAGCTTGCATCACTAGGTTATAGTGATGTGTTGGATTCCTAGTGGATAATCTTTCCAGCATCTTTGGGTTTTCCCAGTAACAACTTACATAACATGAATATTGAATCCTGAATGGCTGACTGCTCCGGTCATGTGATTATACTATATTCACATGATGGCCGGCACATGCGCAGTTGTAACAGCAGTACACTTTTGCAATCATGGCACAAACCCTTATGGCAGGTGGAGAGCACCCTGTGAAAACATGGATCGTCACCTGTGTGAGTATATTATGATTATAATGTACTATAACATATTATCTAAGGGTTGTTTTTAATTGTGGGTAATTAAGTGAACACACCCCCTTAGTGGGGAGGCACTTATCACATTGCACCGAGGGTTATATAAGGATGATATTGTCCATTATTGCACTGCTTGATAAAGGCTTATTATAGTCGAGAATTCGCAATTGTATGCTGCTTAGCTAAATAAAGTCACCAGATTTTTCTACAAAACTTAGGAGTGCTGCGGATTTTTTCAATTATCATCTACCTCCAGCCAGACACATACTTACTTGTTCTTCTCTGTACTCTGAATGCATAATTTTTGGGGCCTGTAGTCCATTGGCTTGCTGTAAAATTTATATCCAATGACTGTGTAATCTACCTCCAGCCAGCCACTTACTTACTTGTTCTTTTCTGTCCGCTGAATGCATCATTTTTGGGGCCTGTAGTCCACTGGCCTGCTGTAAAATTGATATCCAATGACCAAGTAATCTACCTCCAGCCAGCCACATAGTTACCTGTTCTTTTCTGTCTGCTGAATGCATAATTTTTGTTGGAATTTTTGGCATTGATCCCCATCTAGTATGTCACTGTCTATGTTGTGGACTATTTGTGTACATCTACGAAGTATTTGGTGGCTGCAAATATGAGCTGAAGGTTTTTCAGGTTCACTTGCCATGAAAGTGAATAGGGCCGGCCGCAAATTTGCGGTTCGTGAACATTTGATTGCGTTCGCGAACGGTCCTGGCCGATGTTCGTCAATCACTAGTCTGTAGGATACGTAGTGTGAAAATATGCCAAAGCGTGTAGGCATACCTTTTTCTTTTTTTGCAGTATGGAAAAACATAAATTAACATAAATTAGTCTGTTCCATACAAAGACAGTAAAAAAATGCAGTGTTTTCCTTTCTTCAAGCATAACGCTTCTCAATTAATCCAAAGAATTCTATTTTCGTCTCATCTGTCCCCAAATTGTTCTAGTAGCCTTCTGGCTTGTCCATTCACTTTAATGGGTCAGCGATCCGGCCGTTTCGCAAAAAGAGAGGACATGTTGTGGAACGGAAGTATGGGACGAAACCCCATGGAAGCACCCTGTAGTGCTCTCATAGGGTTCCGTTCCGCACCATTCCGCATTTCTGGATTTGCAGACCCATTGAAGGTGGATGGGTCCGCATCTGTGATGCGGAATGCACACGGAACAGTGCCTGTGTATTGGGGGTCCACAATACGGCCACGGAGCGCACACATTCGTGTGAAAGAGGTCTAAGTGTGTAAATAAATAATAAATGTCCAGACTGTTATTATGGGACACCAGTGGATATCACAGAGAACTACAAATTGCAGCATGTCCACACTGCTATTATGGGACATCAGTGGACATTACATGGAGATAGCTACAATAAGAGAAAGCTATAACTTGTAGCATTTCTAGAATGTTATTATGGTTTGTCCTTATAAAGGAAGAGAAACCATTAAAGGGCTTCTGTCAGCCCACTAAACCGTTATTTTTTTTTGGGTTAATAATAATCCCTACACTGTGAGCTCCCTATACATAAGCTAAATATTCATTTTTGTTCAGTAGATTTTGTTAAAAAGCAATTTTTATAATATGTAAATTACCTTGCTACCAGCAAGTAGGGCGGCTACTTGCTGGTAGCAGCTGCATCCTCCTCTCATAATGACGCCCCCTCCGCTGTGTGATTGACAGGGCCAGGGAACGGGATCGTTCTCTGCTGGCCCTGTTTGAATTCAAAATATCGCGCCTGCGCCGTACCTGTCTTTAATCGGCGCAGGCGCACTGAGAGGCGGCCACTCTGTCGGCCGCTCCATCCTCAATGCGCCTGCGCCGATTACGTCACATCTACACCCGGCGCAGGCGCATTGAGGATGGAGCGGCCGGGAGAGCAGCCGCCTCTCAGTGCGCCTGCGCCGATTAAAGACAGGTACGGCGCAGGCGCGATATTTTGAACAGTTTAGTGGGCTGACAGAAGCCCTTTAACCTCTTCTCTATACACAGCACAGGAGCTTCCCCCCCCCCCCTCACATGGTGACATCACAATTGTCCTTCACCACTTCTCCTCTGAACTCCTGCATTGGTCACTTCATGATGACATGACACAGGTCCTTCTAAAACTGGTATCTTTTCCACTGTAAAGCTAGCTTGCCAAGAGTAAATAGGGACAGGCATTTTGCCCACAGCCGAGCTCCCTTTCTCCACAGGCCCCATGGCAGCTACACATTCTGCCTCCATTGTAGTGATGAGCGGGAGGTGCCATATTCGATTTTGCGATATTTCGTGAATATTTGATTAAATATTCGTGTTATATTCGTTGAAATCGAATATTCGTAATTATTCCAATTATCGCGAATAATATGTGATTTAATTAATCGCATATTGCGATTTTTCTTTTGACAGTATAAGGCAACGTTCCTATGAGTAATTGACTATGGCTAGGCTAATATGTGTATTTTACGAAATTTCGTAATATTGCTCTAACTTCATCTTTTAGAATATTACGAATATTCTAAAAGACGAAGTTAGAGCAATATTACGAAATTTCGTAAAATACACATATAGATTGTAATTTATCTAATATAGTGCTATATTCCTTTTTTTCTCAATTTTTTTTTGCCTCTTCTGAACTTAAGTTTTGTAAGAATATGTACACTATTAAAAAAATTACTATAGCAGTATATTAGCTAAATTACAATCTATATGTGTATTTTACGAATATTCTTAATATTGCTCTAACTTCGTATTTTAGAATATTTGTAATAATGCTCTAACTTTGTCTTTTAGAATATTACGAATATTCTAAAAGACGAAGTTAGAGCAATATTAAGAATATATGTAAAAAGTTGAAATCGCAATTCGATTATTATAACTTGAATTAATCAAATTGTGATTCCAACTTAACACTGCTATATTCCATATTCGTTAATTCTAGCCTAATATGGAATATAGCAGTGCTAAGTTGAAATCGCAATTCAATTATTATACCTTGAATTAATCGGATTGCGATTTCAACTTAGCACTGCTATATTCCATATTAGGCTAGAATTACCGAATATGGAATATAGCAGTGTTAAGTTGAAATCGCAATTCGATTATTATAACTTAAATTAATCGAATTGCGATTTCAACGTAATTCTCAAATCCGACAGTACATTCTAGTATATGGAGACGTTCCCATGGTGATGGGGACGCTCCATGAGCACGGAAGTCAGCAGAAGCGGCAACGGGCACTGACTGGAGCAGCCAGGAAGCCAGGAATCCAAAGGACAGGTAAGAACATCTTTAGGGAAGTGGGAAAGAAAAAAATATAACAATTAAAAATAAAAATAAACGAATATTCGATTTTGAAAATATATAGAACTATATTCGAAATATTCGCGAAAACTCGAAGTTGCGATATTTGAGAAAAAAAATTGCAATTCGAATATTCACGCTCAACACTACTCCTTTGGAGGTATGCCACTGCTCTTGGTGTGACCTCTTATGATCAACCAGTCCTGGTTAAGGTAATAATGGTGTTGAATTTCTTCCATTTGTATAAAATATGTCTGACTGTGGATTGTTGGAATCCAAACGTTTTAGAGATGGTTTTATAACCTTTTCCAGCCTTCAAGGTCTTCAGAAATGTTCTTTGTGCCATGATACATTTCCACAAACATTTTGTGAAGATCAGACTTTGATAGATCTCCGTTCTTTAAATAAAATAAACACGTTGCCTACTCATACCGGATTGTCATCACATTGATTGAAAACATCTGACTCTAATTTGACCTTAAAATGATCTGCTAATTTTAACATTTCACTTTTGCCATTCACAGACATGTGATATAGTATCATTTTCCTCAATAAATAAACTCATTTGTTTGATTTTGTTATCTTTAACTTCTGTTAGGACTGTGAAAATCTAATGTAGTTTTAAGCCCTTAATGCAAAATGCTGTGCATGTATGGCGGGGGATGCTGTGCCAGAACGCATTTCACCATAAATGCACAGCGGGCTGATCGGGCGGGTGCAGGAGCTGTACCCGCCCGATCACTGCAGGGGTCTGGCAGTCCCTGATAGCGGGGCCCCTGCTGTATCCACCAGCATCACTGTTTACAGCAATGCTGACAGATTAACCCCTTCTATGCCCTGGTCAGCGCTGATATATAGAAGTGGTTTGCGGTGGGTGAAAGCGCATTCGGTCCCCGCGCTGCTGCAGCGGGGACCCGATGGGTGACAAGGCAGACCGATGCTCTGCAGAGTCTGCCCAATGCCTTGCATGGCATGGGGATCTGCCTTCAACGTGTGCCCAGGAGATCCAGCCTCAGGCTGGGTCTCCTAGGCAACCTGTTAGTGTATTACTCAGTGTAATCCAGTAACAGGCAATGCATTACAATACAGATGTATTGTAATGCATTTCAGAGGGGATCAGACCCCCAAAAGTGAAGTTCCAGAGTGGGACAGAAATAAAGTTAAAAAAAAGGAAATAAAAGTGTTTTCAATAAAAATAATAACGTTTCAAGTTAATAAAATAAAAAATGCCCCTTTCCCCTGATTTTATATAAAAAAGAACAGTTCCAAAAAAGCTATTTTTTGGTTACCTTACATTACAAAAAGTGCAATAGCAAGCGATCCAAAAGTCATAAGCACCCCAAAATTTAACCAATCAAACTGTCACCTCATCCCGCAAAAATGACATCCTTCCTAAGACAATCTCCAAAAATAAAATAAAAAATATGGCTCTCAGACTGAGACATTAAAATATGATTTTTTTTTGTTTAAAAAATATTAGTGTATAAAACTTAAATAAATAAAAAAGTATACATATTAGGTATTGCCGTTTCCATAATGACCTGATCTTTAAAAATATCACATGATTTAACCCCTCAGGTGAACACCGTAAAAAAATAAAAACAGTGTAAAAAAGTCATTCTGTCACCTTACATCACAAAAAGTGTAATAGCAAGCGTTCAAAAAGTCATATGCACCCCAAAATTTTACCAATCAAACCGTCATCTCATCCTGCAAAAATTATACCCTACCTAAGACAATCGCCCCCCAAAAAAAAAACAACTGCTCTCAGACTATGGAGACACTAAAACATGATTTTTTTGTTTGTTTCAAAAATGATATTAGTGTATAAAACTTAAATAAATAAAAAAAGTATACATATTAGGTATTTCCGTATCCTTAACAACCTGATCTATAAAAATATCACATGATTTAAACCCTCGGGTGAACACCGTAAAAAGAAAAAAGTGTCAAAAAAGCCATTTTTTGTCACCTTACATCACAAAATGTGTAATTACCAAGTGATCAAAAAGTCATATACACCCTTAAATAGTACCAATCAAACCGTCATCTCAGTCACCCAAAAAATTTAAAAATATATGTCTTTCAGAATATGGAGACACTAAAAAATAATTTTGTTCAAAAATGCTTTATTGTGTAAAACTGAAACGAACAACCAAAAAAAGTTGTCATATTTGGTATTGTCCCGTCCGTAACAATCTTCTCTATAAAAATAGCTCATGATCTAACCTGTCAGATGAACATTGCAAATAACAAAAAATAAGAACTGTGCCAAAACAATTTTTTGTTACCTTGCCCCCAAAAAAGTGTAATATAGAGCAACCAAAATGATCTGTACCCTAAAATAGTACCAACAAAACTGGGGTCACTTTTTTGGAGTTTCTACTCTAGGGGTGCATCAGGGGGGCTTCAAATGGGACATGGCTTCAAAAAAACAGTCCATCAAAATCTGCCTTCTAAGAACCATATAGCGTTCCTTTCCTTCTGTGCCCTGCCGTGTGGCCATACAGCAGTTTACGACCACATATAGGGTGTTTCTGTAAACTACAGGATCATGGCAATAAATATTGAGTTTAGTTTGGCTGTTAATCCTTGCTTTGTTAGTGGAAAAAAATTATTAAAGTGCAAAATCTTCCAAAAAAAGTGAAATTCTGAAATTTCATATCCATTTTCAATAAATTCTTGTGGAACACCTAAAGGGTTAACAAAATTTGTAAAAATCAGCTTTGAATACCTTGATGGGATGTAGTTTCTAAAATGGGGTCACTTTTTTAGAGTTTCTACTCTAGGGCTGCATCAGGGGGGCTTCAAATGGGACATGGCATAAAAAAGAAAAAAACAGTCCATCAAAATCTGCCTTCCAAAAACCATATGGCGTTCCTATCCTTCTGCGCACTGCCATGTAGCCATACAGCAGTTTACGACCACATATGGGGTGTTTCTGCGGACTACAGAATCAGGGCAATAAATATTAAGTTTTGTTTGGCTTAATATTGCCCAAAAAGTTAAATTCTGAATTTTTATCTCCATTTTCCATTAAGTCTTGTGGAACACCTAAAGGGTTAGCAACTTTTGTAAAATCAGTTTTTAATACCTTGAGGGGTGTAGTTTCTGCCTTTCAAAAACCATATGTGTAGTTTCTGCCTTCCAAAAACCATATGGCGTTCCTATCCTTCTGCGCCCTGCCATGTAGCCATACAGCAGTTTACGACCACATATGGGGTGTTTCTGCGGACTACAGAATCAGGGCAATAAATATTAAGTTTTGTTTGGCTTAATATTGCCAAAAAAGTTAAATTCTGAATTTTTATCTCCATTTTCCATTAAGTCTTGTGGAACACCTAAAGGGTTAGCAACTTTTGTAAAATCAGTTTTTAATACCTTGAGGGGTGTAGTTTCTAAAATAGGGTCATTTTTGGGTGGTTTCTATCTATCTCACAAAGTGGCTTCAGACCTGAACTGGTCCTTAAAAAGTGGGTTTTGGAAATTTTTAAAAAAATTTCAAGATTTGCTTCTAAACTTCTAAGCCTTCTAACGTCCCAAAAAATAAAATGGCATTCACAAAATGATCCAAACATGAAATAGACATATGGGAAATGTAAAGTAAAAACTATTATATGAGGTATCACTATCTGTTTTAAAAGCAGAGAAATTGAAATTTAAAAAGTTGAAAATTTTTCTAAATGTTTGGTAAATTTTGTAATTTTTTGATATATAAAAATGAAATATTTTGATTAAAATTTACCACTGTCATGAAGTAAAATATGTGATGAGAAAACAATCTCAGAATTGCCTGGATAAGTAAAAGCGTTTTAAAGTTATCACCACATAAAGTGACACATGTCAGATTTGCAAAAATCTGTCTGGTCCCTAAGGTAAAAATTGGTCCGGTCCTTAAGGGGTTAATAAATGCAAATGAGCTTCTAGGAACAACAGGGGGATTGTCGTTACATCTAAAGGCTTTGCTTTCTCCATTTTGATTAAACGTGATCATGTCTGGCCCTGTCAATTAAAGTGGAGGGGGTGCGGCAACACAGATGCCTTTAGCTGCCAAGAGCACATGCAGCCAGTTTCATAGGTACAAATCTGCTGACCATGTTCTGCCAGTTAAGGACCCCAGATATAAAATACATTTCTTTTTTCTATCAATCAGAGCAAAATGAAAGCAGAAAGAGGCCTTCTGTTCAGCCATGCCAGACCCATATGCCAATGTTTGCCAATGTTTGCAAAGCAGCTGTCCGAAAACATTGCACATAATTAGTGTAATATAATGCCACATGTCCCTGAAATATTTTCTGCAGAAACAGAAATGATTAACTGTTTCTTCACTATCTGTAGTGACCTATTAGTGGTATTTTATTACATTTTGCAAAGAACATTGGAGGTACCCAGGCTAATAATATATTAGGCAACTGCATTATCGAGCATGAATTAAGAGTAGTACCACACGTGATAGATGCGGGCAGTCGAGACGTAGCCACAATGCAGCAGAAACCACACCACCATACAAGCAAATGCAGTTCACTAATAGATTGCTAAAAATTGTTTATTGTTAATATCCTAGCTGTTTTGGGGGTAAACCTAGAAAACCGTGCAGTCATTAACTATCAATCTACTGACAATATTTTATGATCTATGAGAAGACAACTGTGACTTTAATTAGTTAAGAACTGCATTGCCATGAAAGATGCTCTAATAGAGCGTAAAAAAGTGATTGTCGTATATGGAAACCTATCCTAAAGCAATCCCAGGTGCATGTCCATGGAATCTCACTCAGTATACAATTCGAAATATAGAAAAGTCATCAGCACTTCAGACTAGTTAAAATAGCTTCTTGTGTTCATCCATCTCTTACATGTAATGTTTCAGTTTGCCTTTGTGAATCCCTTTCAAGCTTGTTTCTGCAGACAGGTAAGTAGTGAGGTAAAGCCTCCATGGATCGGACTTATTTTTCCATCACATTTAAATGATTCTCAATCAGTTTAAGAGCTGAGGAATTTGAGGAACATATCAACACTATGAATTTGATGTGCCTTCATCAGACTGTACACACATATTAACAAATCATTCCTATAAATAGACCGCCAAAGTACAAAGGAACTGACGTAATTGAAGAAACTCCGCTCCCAAGTGAAACAATAAAGAACAATTGCATGAACACATACATAAAAAGATGCATGCAAAATTAATAGGTAGATAATACAAATTGTCTGAATAAAGTCCATGAATTCATAGTAATATTATGTTTCAGTTCCGCTAAAAGAGAAGCATATAGAGCAATGCTAGAAACTTAATTCATAGGAAGCCACATATATTGTAATCACGGTTGAGGCCTCTGGTTCCAACGTTTGCAACCAATGCATAAAACTTTGTTGTAATACTGTATGGAGTGGGAGCTAGTGTCAGTAGTGTGTTTCACAATAAGAAGGCAATATACAGTTAAATTTACAATTAACTTATAGATAAAGAGCTTTACAATAAGGAGTCAGTGTGCCATTTTGTGTTGGACAGGGCTTGGGAACTGGATCAGTATGACAAGGAGGTGATGACATCAGAAGAGGAGGGTGGTGGTGGCATTAAAGAGCAGAGATAACTGTAAGGGATCGCTCTCTCGCAGGGGGTGGCAATGACAGACTTCTCAACAAGCAGGGGGTTTTCAAACTCAAACAGTGCTTTATTTGTCATACCACTCATCACACTTCCAAGTTTGGCATCACTTGGCACAATGAAGTCGCAGTTCCACATCACAACGTGTTAAATCAACACTAGTGTTGATCGAGCACCGCAGTGCTCGGGGGCTCAGGCCGAAAACATCGGGATGTTCGGGTGCTCGGCCGAGCACCCGAGTATAATGGAAGTAAATGGGAGTACCCGAGCATTAAACCAGGTACCCCCTGCTCTGAAGAGGGGAGGGTGCCTGGTTCATAGGAAAATGTTGATGGAAACACCACTGAAATGGTTCTGGAACAGCATGGGGAGGATGTCTGGATGTATCTCGTACTCGCAGGTCGCTGCTGGGAACAATGGTGTCCGAATAGTACGCAACTTTTACAGACTGACAATAATATGCACAAAACCTCCATTGTTAGTTGCTACCTAATAGTTATGACATTGTACGATGGGGGGTTTTCCCCACTCCCCGTCATCACAGTATGTCCAACAAGGCCACTCTGTGATTTGCCCTCAGAAGAGGGAGCAGCATGCGTCGCCTGCCGTTTTCTGACACACATGCTTATCCTTCGGAGGGAGGGTGAGAGGGAAATCCTGTTAACAGTGCGGTTCTCTGTAACAGTGGTTGCAGTTGGTGTGAATCGGCACTTGTGTTTGGGTCTCCCCTTGTCCATGTCTCAGTGATTCTGTGGCTTGTGTTGTGGTGGCTGGCTGCATTCCTAGTTGAACTGGCTTTGGTGTATGCTGGTGGGGGGTGCATGCTGGCGGCGACTTACTGTGAGCAGTTTCTGAGTGTGAACGTAGTGATCAGTGCAGTCTCTCCTGGCTGTTCGTTTGCTGGCTGCCTGGTTTCTAGGTGGTTCCAGAGGCTGGCAGCAGTCCTGTGGAGACTCGCTTGCACTGACACTGATTCAGCTACTTTTTTTTTTCCTTCCCACATGCCTGTTTGTGGGTTCCTAACTAGCTTGTCATCAGGAGGATGACTCTCAATCTCTTCATCCTCTTCCTCCTCTTCTGCCCACCAGCAGAACAGATGGAATTAAACTTCCATGGGTACTACCGCCTCCTGCTCCTCCTCTTCAATGTCCAATTCGCGCTTAGAAGACGAATTGAGGGTGGTCTGGCTATCACCCTGTGTAATGTCTTCCCCCATTTCCACCTCTTCCACATGCAAAGCGTCGTCCTTAACTGTGAGCAGCAAGCGTTTGAGTAGACACAGAAGTGGGACGGTTACGCTGATAATAGCGTTATCGCCGCTTACCATCTCCTCAAAGTTTCTTAAAACCTCACAGAGGTCAAACATCCATGCCCACTCCTCGCTTGTGAATAGCGGAAGCTGACTTGAAATGTTACGACCATGTTGCAGCTGGTATTCCACTACTGCCCTCTGCTGCTCACAAAGCCTGGCCAACATGTGGAACGTTGAGTTCCAGCACGTGCTCACGTCGCACAACAGCTGGTGATCTGGCAATTTCCAGCGCTGCTGCAGCAGCGTTGGCAGACCGGCTGAAGCTGTTGGTGACTTGCGGAAATGTGCACCTTCACCAGTAGCGGCGCACCTTCACCAGTAGCTCACAGAAAAATGGGGTAGGTTTTGAGAAACCGCTGAACCACAAGGTTAAACATGTGGTCTAGGCATGGGATGTGTCTGAGTTTGCCGAGCTCCAAAGCCGCCACCAAGTTACGGCCATTATCAGACACAACCATGCCTGGTTCTAGGTTGAGTAGCAAGAGCCACAGCTCAGTCTGGTCTCTTATCCCCTGCCACAGCTCAGCAGCGGTGTGCTGTTTGTCCCCTGAGCATATCAGCTTCAGCTGGCCTGTTGCCGCTTCCCCACTGCAGTGCTATACTGCTTCCAGCTACCAACTGATGACTGACTGGTGCTGCACGCAGATAATTCAGAGGTGGAAGTGGAGGAGGAGGCAGAGAAGGAGAAGTGGGGATTGGAGCCACCAATGTAGGTGCTGGCGGAAACCCTGATCGATGTAGGGCCCGCATTCCTTGGAGTCGGTAGCACCTGTGCCATCCCAGGGTACGACTCGATCCCAGCCTCCACAATGTTCACCCAGTGTGCTGTCAGGGAGATGTAGCGTCCCTGGCCGAATGCACTTGTCCATGTGTCCGTGGTTAAGTGGACCTTCCCAGTAACTGCGTTGGTCAAGGCACGTGTGATGTTACGGGAAACATGTTGATGTAAGACGGGCATGGCACACCGTGAAAAATAGTGGTGGCTGGGGACTGCGTAACTAGGGATAGCTGCCGACATCAGGCTGCGGAAGGCCTGAGTGTCCACAAGTCTAAATAGCAACATTTCCAGGGCCAGTAATTTGGAAAGTTGCACTTTTACTGCTATGGCATGTGGGTGGGTGGCTGGGTATTTGCGCTTGCTTTCAAATGCCTGGTGTAAGGACATTTGTACGCTGCGCTGGGACACAGAAGTAGATGTGGTCGCTGAAGGTCCAGGACGGGATGCATCTGGGCCTGCACCTTCAACAGGGGATTGGCTAGCAAGTAACACAGGAAAGAGGAGGCAGTGGTGTGACCCGCAGACATAGATTGTGGACCCAGACGTTCGTCCCACTTATTATGGTGCTTGGATGCCATGTGGCGGATCATGCTGGTAGTGGTGAGGTTGCTAGTGTTCATGCCCCGGCTCATTTTCGTATGGCACAGGTTGCAAACGACTATTTTTTTATCGTCCACACTTTCCTAAAAAAAACGCCATACTGCGGAACATCTACCCCTTGGCAAGATCCTCTTGCAAGGGAGATTTCCGCAAGGGGTTGCTCAGTGGAACAGTTGCAGGCCTGTGTGGTGTGGCCTGCCTTCTCGCTTTTGCCGTCCCACTACCTCTTCCAGCCTGTTGCAGTGCTGCAGATCCCTTCCCCTCTGTACTGCTGTCCTCGCTCAGCTTTCCACCTTCCCAGGTTGGGTCAGTGACCTCATCATTCACCACCTCCACTTCCTCACTCTGATCAACTTCCTGATTTGTTGACCTAACTACAACCTCAGTGATTGACAACTGTGTCTCATACTCTTCATCAACCTCTTGAGACAGTAATTGCGGTTCACTCATCATCATCCACCTCATTAAACACTAATTGCCATTCCCCACTGTCATGTTCTTGTGACTGTGGATGTTCAAGAGGTTGGGAATCAGGGCACAAGATCTCATGTCCCTCTTCAAGCGTGCTTGGTAAGAGGGCCAAATCAAGTAATGGCGATGAAAAGAGGTCCTCGGAATATCCAAGTGTGGGATCACTCGTTTGGCCAGACAAGGGAGGAAGGAGGATCAGGGTAAGGATTGTGTTGACCAGACTCCTGGCTACTGAGACTGGACTTGGTAGAAGACAGGGTGGTGCTTAACCGACTGGAAGCATTATCTGCTGCAATGCAACCGACCACCTGGTCACACTGGTCTGACTTCAAGAGTGGTGTCCTGAGCCGCCCTGCAAAACTGGGACATGAAGCAAGGTATCTTGGATTATTGCTTTTCTTGTGCTCTGGAAGCAGGCACTGTTTCTCTGCGCCCAGGGCCACGGCCTCTGCATGCACCATCAGTGTCATGGCCACTTCCCCGTCCCTTACTGCCCTCTTCATTCTAAATGTGATATATGCTTGAAAGTATGTCACACATACAGTAGCGTAGGATTTGGAAGTGTATGCGCAAAAACATTTACAAAGGTATTTGTGATGAGGAAACGTTATACAGGACAGGTACCACAGGTAATGTCACAGTGTCTATGGAAAAAGTGTACTGGATGTCACTGATATTTTAGGGATGCACACACTTTAAACAGCAGATGTGGCTCAGATAATTTAACTGTCCGCAGGGGAAACCCTCTACAGAAAAAGTGCACTGAATGTCACTGATATTTTAGGGATGCGCACACTTTAAACAGGAGATGTGGCACGGATAATTTAACTGTCCGCAGGGCACTCCGTCTACGGAAAAAGTGTACTGGATGTCACTGATATTTTAGGGATGTGCACAATTTACACAGGAGATGTGGTGCGAATAATTTAACTGTCATCAGCTGCCTATTACACGGTATTTTGCGCAGGATGCGCTAAAAATATATATTGTTGCTGTCACACACAATAGTCCTTAAAAGGACTTTTGGGTCTCTGAAAAGTTTTTTGTATAAAAATCTTCCTATTACACTCCCTACACTGTTTGTCCCTTCCTATGCACAGCTCTCCCTAACACTGAGCAATTTAGCGCAGGTTGCGCTACAAACATATATTGCTGCTGTCACACACAATAGTCCTTACAAGGAATTTTGGGTCTATGAAAAGTTTTTGGTAGAAAAATTCAATTCAATTACACTCCCTACACTCTCTGTCCCTTCCTATGCTCAGCTCTCCCTGACTTAGAATGAGCCGAACAGACGTCATCGGGTGCTATATAGCACGTGATGACGCGTTCCGGCTAGCCAATCACTGTAATGCGAGTAGCCAACATGGCTACTGGCATTACAGTGAGGGCAGTACTTACCTGCACGTTTACTGGCTGTTTAGCAGCCGCAAAACGTGCGTGAAGGAGACTCGACAATTGCGCTGAATCACTTGCGTTACTCGGCCAAGTACCGCCATGTGCCGAGTATAGCGATGCTTGAAACGAACTGGTATTTAGCCGACCATACTCGCTCAACACTAATCAACACAAAACAATAAATCCTTGCCCGGCTAGGTGCTCACTATACAGAGGTTTTCTCTAACTCACCTCTAGGTCAGGGTTCACACTGTGGCTTCACTCAGCCACAAGGTCAGTTTCTAGCTGTGACCAATGCAACCCATTGGGGTCTTGGTCCACCAGTCCTCCTGACGGTGACCATGTAATACTTTGGGGGGATATGGTCCAACAGTCCTCCTGACTCTGACCATGCAACACCTGTTTTCTTCAGGCATCGCTGGGCCCCCCAAAACTCAGGTTTTCTCAGCCTTGTGGCCCCCCCAACCCACCTGACTGGGACCACACAGAGCCTTTGCAAGCTTCCTTTTCAATTCCTCCTTCCACACACTCTGGAGATTGCTTTATCTCCAAGTAATTTTCACACCTGGCCTCACCTCAGGCCAGGTGAACACCTGTAGCTGACTAGGGGTGTGGACTGAGATATACAGCCCCACCTCACATCTACTATTCACTTCACCACACAACATACAGTCAAATCGCCCAAAATGCCTGCAAGGGGCAGATCTGCTTCTACTTTGGTCGTTAATGGTGGAGACAAAAATGTGGTGGCGGCTCTGTGTAGGCATCTACCATGTAGGAATTTACCTCTACATTGCCACCCAAAAAACCATTGCAGCATGAAAATTCCACAGCTAGAGAATAATACTTTGCCATTCAGGCACAAAACGTCTTTCAGCACATGAAGTGGCATCATATGCTTACATAGAAAAATGGAAGTCACCAGCAATCTGGGAAAGACCTCCCTCTTCCCCCCTGTTGTCATTCTAGTAGCCAGGCCAGGTCCACAAGTAAGTACATGGTCATTGTTGTGATCATCAGCGTAAACATCATTAGCTACTCCTTCTCCTGCCCTGACTCCTCCTCCTTCTATGCTCCATCATTAGTCGCCATAATGGAAAGTGTTGACAGGAAACAACAATGCAATCTCAATTATCCACCTTTGTGCCAAATGAACTGACACCTCCAAGTCACTGGAGGTGAAGTCACTGCCATACCCCTTAGTGGATTTCATTGCCTTTAGGCAACAGATGTGGAGTGTGATAAGCCTGAACAAAGGATACCTAGTCACCATTATTTCTCAAAAAAGTCTTCTCTGCCTTGTACTCTTATGTGGCGGAGAACGTGGGCCTCTCCTTGGAATTGCCGATGTGCATGCCACCATCAACACATGGTGCTTATTCACCTCCTCCATGTTCTCCTCATGGACATCTTTCCATCGCAAACATGGGCAGAGCATTGCTTCTATTTCTCTTCCCTCTTTTCATATGTATAAGCTGATAGTTCTGTGTACTTCATCCGTTCTTATGTGGCTAAGAATGCCCTTTTGCACTTGCAGAGAAAGAGCAGTATGCCTTTACACCGCTTGATGTGTGAAGTTCTGACTCGCTTGAATTCCATCTGGCATATACTAAACGGTCCAAGCAGTGTAAGGCGTTAAATGATTACATCATGTACCAGACCACCACAGCAGGGGGCATGTGTTATGTTGCCAAGCAGGAGCAGCTCACCAGGGATGCATGCTGTGTACTCAGGCCCTTAATACTTACAGGTGCAACAATAAAATAAATAAATTAATAACTCTGTGTGTAATGAATCTATATAACACACAAGTTTCACTTATGGTATTGAGTTACTGAAATAAATTAATTTTTTGATATTCTACTTTATTTTGTAACCCCTGCAGACAAAAAGCAGTGGGTCTAGTGGATGATGCTGCTCCCAATTACAAGCAAGGAGTCACAACGGCAGGTGTTAGTGCTGATTCTTCTGAGGTGAAGTGGACTACAAATCTCATCAGCACTTGCTCCTCCCAGTCAATAGCAGGGGGACCAGGGGGAAAGGCTAAGGAGGAACAGCAGCCAGCTTAGTGACAGCAGCATGGCAAGCAGATAAGCTAAGCTAAGAGCTAAGAGATCTCCACAGACAAAAGTGTGCACTGGTTCTGTGCAGACATTAATCCTTCAGTACAGCCCAGACAGCTCAGGTTTTTCCAGTGTAAGAAGGGAAAACTCAGCTGCTGCATTACCCCTACAGTCAAGCCTGCATTCCAGGACAATCTTGCCCCCGACTTCACTGCTATCCAAGCTTCTGACAGCTGCAGCCCAGGGGTGCACCTAGCCTTTCTGCTCCCTGAGGCGAAAACTGAAACGGCGCCCCCCCCCCCCTCAATGCCCCTACCTGGTGCTGCCTGAGGCCTCACCTGGCCTTATTGGTGGTGCACCCCTGCTGGTTCCTGGGCAGGATAATCGTAAGTGCACCAGCATTAGCGCACTAAAATTTTTGTAGCCGGGCCACAACATTTAGACTGGGTTAATTGCTAGATGGTGGGGTATAGTAAGCTGACTGCTAGCAGTAGATAGCTAGTGTTGGGCACGAATATTTGAATAGTGAATATTTTTCGCGAATATCAGCACTTCGAGAATTTGCTAGTATTTAGAATATAGTGATATATATTTGGGATTTCGAATATTCTAGATTTTGTTTTATGTAACCTCCCTTCTTGCTTGTGGGCCAATGACTTTGTCTGAGCTTAGCAACATGTATGTAGTATTATTGCTGTGCTCTCTGCTTTCCTGTGTCATTACATTAGATAGTAAGTTACTTAGTCAGCTTATATATATATAATAGTTTGTGGGAGATAGTCAGTGTAGGTCAGATAGTGATATAGTGTAGGTTCTGCTGTCCATACATACATACATACATAGTTCTGTGATGTCACAAGTTTACAACAATACTTAGTGCACCAATCACTAATAAGTAGTCAGACCTGTTAAAATATGAAGCTGCACGTATTGCGCCAAAATATTCGCATCATTAGTACCGATTGCGCAATCGTGAATATATTGGAGCACTCTATCTACATGTAAAGATATTGTAATGTTCTGCTGTGCCAACCATTTTCTCCAGTTTCAGAAAAACTTCTAGCAGCTTGAAAAATTTTGTTATAGTGACCCACGCCTGTATTTTGCGTGCATTATGCGAATATTACATTGCCGATTTTTCACGAACAAGAAAATAGTCTCGAATTTGCGAATATATGATGATAAATATTCAACTAAATATTCGCATAATATTGCGAATTCGAATATTGCTCATCACTATAGAAAGCTTGGAAGTGCACACTGTCTTCATCTTCCAAAGGAGAGTTTGTGTGACCGCCATGACTGCTTATTGTTACAGACAGCCCAACCCCTTCACCAGAGGTTTTCCTTAGACAGACTTGCAATCTGTGCTTTGTTCTATTTATTGCATTATCGTTATGTTCTTCACCATTGTTCACCCTTTCCCAAATAAATCTGCTGATCAGTTAACTCATTCCTAGGGTGAGTGAGTACCGAAGCTGGGTGGGTGTTTCCCAAGTTGGCCACTGGTACAGTAGAAGAGGATCTCCAAGAAAGTATGAACACTAGCAGGCATCTGCTAAAAAAAAATCATTTTTGTACTTTTTTTTATAAAAAAAACAAAAACAAATTTAACAGTGCATTTATTTATTTATTTTTTAAACAGGTTGTTAGTTACCACTGGCTATAATCCGTTACCCATAGCCTTATGTGTTGATGTCACTTTGACATTATTCTTGGCATTAAAAATCTTGAAAGGGGATGAATACCGTCCTAGGAGACCTCAGTATCATACATAACTTTTCAGGGCAATCAAGCAATTTTCAATTCAGATCAAAGGTATTTCAGCCTAGAATGAATATAAAAGCTGAATCAATAGAATTGACCCCAAATGTATTTCACAAAATTCACTCATCTCTACAAACAACCAATCTCAAGGGAGAGAGAGAACAGATGGAGCAAATCTGATATATATAATCTAGATTGATGAATTTGGGGATATATTTAGATAAATTAACCTTTTTTTTAATCCTGCACTGCAAATTTTTCGCAATTGCTGCCTGAAAATATAACATTCTGTACTTGTAATACTAAGTCTGTTTCATTTAACGTATGTGAAAGTCTGGCTGTGTGAAATAACTTGGAAACCTAGTGTCACGAGGAGGTAGGGAAGCGTGCACCCCTGACTGCCACCCACGCCTCTCTCCCTGCCTACTTGCACGATCCATCCTAGGTAACGGTGCACAACTGGATGACAGTCCTTAACCTTTGAAAATGCAGGGTAGGGAAGGGGAGGAACACAGACAAGCAACAGAACACACAGAACACAAAAGCAAGTTGAGGCAAGCCTAGGTCAATACCAGGAGAGGACGTCAGTACACAAGCAATAACCAATAGGAGAGTACACAACAAGCCGAGGTCCAATAGCCAGGAGGTCAAGTAAAAAACCAGGAGATAAACAGAAGCGAGGTCAGGAACGAAAGCCGAGGTTATAAATGCAGAGTACACAAACGTTGCAAGTGGGTAATACAGACCCAATAACAGGTAACCTGTGGCCAGCAGGCTGCCTGTTGAATACCGGAGGCAATAGAGTCACGTGACGTGGCCAGCGTCACGTGACCCTTCCCTCTAGGTCTATTGTAGCTGAGCGCTGTGTCATCAACCTCGGCACTCAGTCTCCCTTCCTCCTGTCTTCTTGGGAACGGAGGACGCCGGCCACGCTGAGGAAGTGTGCGCGGCCGGGTCCTTCCCGCCCCACCGTTGTAATGGGAACGAGGACGCAGCTCGCGTCCTTGCTCCTTATCCCGGGAAGGGTGCCAGCGATACTGCAAAGAAGGCGTGTGCGTCGCTGAGCCATAGTAACACCTAGCCCATTCAAAGACATTAGTGTTGAGCGAATGGAAGACAATTTTTTTTATTTCAATCCAAATTTTAAAAAAAAAATTGATTTGCTGCAATGCCGAATTTCTTAGTGCAAATCTATTTTTCCAGAAACGGTGTAAAAAAACTACTGTACATACTCACCTCATCTATTTGCTCACAGAGAGTCAGTCACGCCCATCTTGAATTGAAGATGTGACATCACAGCATCAGCGCGCTCACCAGCACCTGCACCGTGCAGCACCGTCCTCAACAGGCTCCTGAGATCCCCCAATCAGCACCCATCACCCTCCTGCACCCATCACCCTCCAGGTAGGTTAGGATCAGTGAGGGAAAGACACCATTAGGCAGGGATAGAAGGGAAAAGTTAGTTAGGGAAAAAAAAAAACCTTAATCTAAACTTATTGTTTTTTTGCTTTTAGACCCCCCTGCCACTTGCCCCACCACCAGCATTCCCTTGTTCAGGTCCCTTGCCGCCAGATCCACGTTCGTTTGTGGGACCGTGCGGAAAAATCTGCGCGGCCTCCCGGCCCACCCCCTCCAGGTACCTATCCCCAGGGGTGAGACCCGTGCCCTTACTAGTGGAAGCCTGTTGCTGGTCAGGTATAAGGACAAGAGGGATGTCCTTGTACTGTCCACAATCCACGGTAACAGCACCACCTCCATCTCTGTGCGAGGTACCGCGGCAACGGTCCTCAAGCCCGATTGTATCGTCGACTACAATCGGTATATGGGAGGAGTTGATCTCTCTGATGAAGTCCTCAAGCCATATAATGCCATGCGCAAAACCCGGGCATGGTACAAAAAAGTTGCGGTCTACTTGGTACAGGTTGCCTTGTACAACTCTTTTGTACTATCCCGAAGCGCTGGCAGCACAGGGACATTCCTCCAATTCTATGAGGCAGTCCTCAAAGACCTGATTTTTTCAGACTGGGAAAGAGCAGGCCTGAGTACCTCGGGAATTGGAGGCACCCGGATCATCCCTGGCCAAAATTTTCCAGGTGTGGTCCCCCATACTGGAAAGAAGGGACGAACCCAAAAAAGATGCAGAGTGTGTCACAAGAGGGGGATACAGAAGGACTCCACCACTCAATGTGAGTACGGGCCTCTGCGTTATCGATTGATTCAGGGAGTATCACACTTCTATGGAGAACTACATTTTTATAATACCCAACAGTCCCCTAGAGCAGTGTTTCCCAACCAGTGTGCCTCCAGCTGTTGCAAAACTACAACTCCCAGCATGCCCACACAGCCAAAGGCTGTCCAGGCATGCTGGGAGTTGTAGTTTTTCAACAGCTGGAGGCACACTGGTTGGGAAACACTGCCCTAGAGAACATAAAAAACTATGGCTCTCAGACTTTGGAGACACGGAAACATTTTTTTTCTCCAAAAATATTAGTTTTAGTGCAGGCATCCTCAAACTGCGGCCCTCCAGATGTTGTAAAACTATAACTCCCAGCATTCCCAGACAACCTACAGCCATCAGCAGGGCATGGTGGGAATTGTAGTTTTACAACATCTGGAGGGCCGCAGTTTGAGGATGCCTGCTTAGTGTCTCCAAAGTCTGAGAGCCATACATATTGGGCATCGCCGCATCCGTGAAAAATCTTCTCTATAAAAATAACATTTAACCCAACCCCCTGGATGAACAGCGTTGTGATAACATCACAAAAAGTGTAATAGCGAGCGATCAAAATGTCATATGCACCCCCAATTAATGCCAATAAAACCGGCATCTCATCACTAACTATAGCTCCAAGGCTATAGAGATACAAAAATATTTATTTTTGTTTCTAAAATGATAATATAGTGTAAAATCTAAATAAATATTAAAATGTAGACATATTGGGTATCGCCACGTCCGTAAGAATCTGCCCTATAAAAATAACATTTGACCAAACCCCTTGGATGAACAGCATTAAAAATCTAAAATAAAAACGGTGCCAAAACACAAATTTTTGGGCAAAATTTCCATTTGAATCCTTTTTTTCTGGTAATGAAGCAAGGGTTAACAGCCAAATAAAACTAAATATTTATTGCCCTGATTCTGTAGTTTGCAGAAACACCCCATATGTGGTCGTAAATGGCTATATAGCCACACGGCAGGACATAGAACGAAGGGAACTCCATATGGTTTCTGGAAGGCAGATTTTGATGGACAGTTTTTTTGACACCATGTCCCATTTGAAGCCCCTCCTGATGTAGCCTAGACTAGAAACTCCAAAAAAGTGACCCCATCTAAGAAACTACAACCCTCAAGGTATTTAAAAGTTACTTTACAAACTTTGTTAACCCTTTAGGTGTTCCACAAAACTAAATAGCGAATTTTAAAATTAAATTGTTTTGTTACCTTGCCTCATAAAAGTGTAATATAGAGCAACCAAAAATCATATTTACCCCTAAAATAGTCCCAAAACAACAACCACCTTATCCCATAGTTTCCTAGATGGGGTCACTTTTATGGAGTTTCTACTCTAGGGGTGCATCAGGGGGCTTGAAAGGGTACATGGTGTAAATAAACCAGTCCAGCAAAATCTGCCTTCCAAAAACCATATGGCGTTCCCCATGTCCTGCCGTTTAGCCAAATAGTAGTTTACGACCACATATGGGGTGTTTCTGAAAACTACAGAATCAGGGCAACCCATATTGAGTTTTGTTTGGCTGTTAACCCATTTTTTCCAGTAATAAAGTAAGGGTTAAAATAGAAAATGTTCCAAAAAATTGAAATTCCAAAATTGTTTCTCCATCTGCCATTGACTCTTGTGCAACACCTAAAGGGTTAACAAAGTTTGTAAACCCAGTTTTAAATACCTTGAGGGGTGTACTTTCTTAGATAGAGTCACTTTTTTGGAATTTCTATTCTAGGGGTACATGGGGGGGCTTGAAATGGGACATGGTATAAACAAAACCAGTCCTGTAAAATCTGCCTTCCAAAACCCATATGGCGTTCCCCTCTTTCTATATCCTCCCGTTTGGCCAAACAGTAGTTTAGGACCACATATGGGGTGTTTTTGCAAACTACAGAATCAGGGCAACCCATATTGAGTTTTGTTTGGCACTTAACCATTACTTTATTACTGGAAAAAATGGGTTAAAATTGAAAATTTTCAAAAAAATAGAAATTTCTAAATTGTTTCTCCATCTGCCATTAACTCTTGTGCAGCACCTAAAGGGTTAACAAAGTTTGTAAACCCAGTTTTGAATACCTTGAGGGGTGTACTTTCTTAGATGGAGTCATTTTTTTGGAATTTCTATTCTAGGGGTGCAAGGGGGGGGGGGCTTGAAATGGGACATGGTAGGTAAGCAAAACCAGTCCTGCAAAATCTGCCTTCCAAAACCCATATGGCGTTCCCCTCCTTCTATGTCCTCCCGTTCAGCCAAACAGTAGTTTACAACCACATATGGGGTGTTTCTGCAAACTTCAGACTCAGGGCAACCCATATTGAGTTTTGTTTGGCAGTTAACCCTTGCTTTTTTCCTGGAAAAAATTGATTATATTGGAAAATTTTCAAAAAAATCGAAATTCTTAAATGTTATGTTTATTTGCCATGAAGTCTTGTGGAAGACCTAAAGGGTTAACAAAGTTTGTAAAATCAGTTTTGAATACCTTGAGGAGTGTAGTTTCTAGAATGGGTCATTTTTGGATGGGTTCTATTACGTAAGCCTCATGAAGTGACTTCAGACCTGAACTGGTCCATAAAAAGTGGGATTTGGAAAATTTCTGAGAAATTTCAAAATTTGTTTCTAAACTTCTAAGCTATGTAACATCCCCCCCAAAAAAAAATATCACTCCCAAAATGATACAAACATGAAGTAGACATATGGCAAAGTCATCACAATTTTTGGGGGTATTACTATGTATTACAGAAGTAGAGAAACTGAAACTTTGGAATTTGCAAATTTTTCAACATTTTTGGTAAATTTGGTATTTTTTATGCAAAAAAATTTACTTTTTTGACCCAATTTTAGCAGTGTAATGAAGTACAATATGTGACGAAAAAACTATCTCAGAACAGCCTGGGTAAGTCAAAGCGTTTTAAAGTTATCAGCACTTAAAGTGACACTGGTCAGAATTGCAAGAAATTACCAAGTCCTTAAGGTGAAATAGTGCTGAGTCCTTAAGGGGTTAAAACTCCGGGATAAGGCATCTGCCTTAATATTTTTACTACCTGGTCTGAAAGTAACAGAAAAATAAATTTTTAAGGGTATCAAAGGCCCGACAGGCCTCCAACGACCAGTTAACCAGAACAGAACCTTTTGTAGTTAAGTGAGTAAGGGGCTTGGCAATAACAAAAAAATTCTCTATGAATTTACGGTATAAATTGGCGAATCCTAAAAAGCGTTGGAGTGCCTTTAAGGAGGATGGTCTTACCCAGTCTTGGATAGCCTGAACCTTACTAGGATCCATTTTAAATGAATGAGGAGTAAGAATATAGCCGAGATAAGGAATCTCACCCGTTTTCTTCATATATTTTGCATTGCCGTATCTGGGACTTACCTAATGCTTCAGGAGTCGGGAGCAATAAAGACCGGACAGGTGAGCTGGAAAAGTTTGTGTGCAATCTCCTTTAAAGAGTCAGGACAGGGATAACAAACCAACATGTCTTTTAACTTCTCAGTCAAGCCTGCCCTGAATTGACATTTGAGAGCTGGTTCGTTCCAACCCGAGGGAACGCACCACTTGCGGAACTGCGTACAATAATCCTCCACGGGACGATTCCCCTGAGTGAGGGCCTTAAGATTGGATTCTGCCACAGAGGCTTGGTCTGGTTCATCATAAAGAACCCCTAACGCCTGGAAAAAAGAGGTCCACAGAATTAAGATAAGGGGAATCTGGAGGCAAAGAAAAGGCCCATTCCTGGGGGTCCCCTTGATGCAGGAAGATGATAATACCAACCCTCTGTGGATCAGGACCAGAGGAGTGAGGACGTAGTCGAAAATAAAGTTTACAGCTTTCCTTGAAAGCTAAAAAACTTCAGCGGTCACCCGAAAACCGATCGGGTAATTTAATGTGTGGTTCTACCTGAACGGTGGGTGGAGCAAGAATGGGGGGAGTTCGGACGGTCTCCTGAACCTGTAGCCTCTCCCCAAGTTCCTGTACTATTTGAGCAAGACCCTGCACATGTTCGGTGAGACTCTGTAGAGGGTCCATGCTAAATTAAGGCCTGTGATTCTGTCACGAGGTAGAGTCGCGGGAATAAAGATAGAGCGGAGGTGCACCCCCTGAGCTGCCACCTGGTCCCCTGTCCCTGCCTACTTGCACCACCCACCCTAGGTGACGGGGCGCAACTGGGCGACAGTCCCTGACCTGAGTAAGTGCAAGCAGAGAGATAGAAGCAGCAGGGAAGCAGACAGCCAATGAGAGGTAGCACTAGAGCGGACAGAGAGGTGGAACAAGCAAGGTACCACCAAAAATGGAAGGGCGAGGCGGGTCAACTAGCTGGGGTCAGTCCAGGAGGTCACGTCAGTACAACAGAAGAGGCAAAGACAAAATCCAAAAGCAAGCCGAGGTCAAAATCCAAGAGGTAGCGTCAAGGTTCAGGGAGCAGACAGAAGAGGTGTCAGGAAGCAGATGAAGGGTCAAATCCAAAGGTAAGCTAAATAGCAATAATAATACACAGCTGTCACCGCCAGTTCTGTGAGAAGGACTGGCAGACGGTCTTCTCTACCTCTTGTATGATGTTCTTTGTTTTGGTTTCACTTTCTCATCTCCTTTCCTTCTGCCAGGTGTCACTTATTTAGACTAATCGTCTTCCTTTATATTCCCTCCCATACAATGCAATCGTCTACCATCGAGACCCTTGCACACTGAATGAGACAGCCCCACTGTCCTTGGCCTGACTATGACAGGAAAGAGTAGTCTCCTCTCTCTCTCTAAGATGCCTGTCAATACGAACAGCTAGAGACATGGCTGACTTTAACGACGCTGGTCTCTCATGAAAAGCGAATGCATCTTTCAATCTTTCCGAAAGACCATGGCAAAATTGACTTCGGAGTGCAGCATCATTCCAACCAGTATCAGCTGCCCATCTCTGAAATTCAGAACAATATATCTCTGCAGACTGTTTACCCTGGCATAAAAAAAGCAGTTTAGATTCAGCCAGTCATCATATATCTGCCCCAGGGCTACCAAAAATTCATCCACCGATCGGAGGGGCCGTGACCCCACCGGCAGCGGAAAAGGCCCAAGACTGAGCGTTATCCCTGAGCAGCGAGATGATGATCCCCACCCTCTGCTCCTCATCACCAGAGGAATAGGGAAGTAGGCAAAAATGGAGTTTGCAAGCCTCTCTAAAGCGAGCAAAATTCTCACCACCCCCGGAAGCGAGATCTTAGGCTCGGAACAAACTCCATGAACGCCAGCAGAACTGGTCACCTGAAACTGATACACAGTTATACGGAGATCTGCATATCTTTAGGAGGTTGCCTAAAAGGCACAATATGGAGAAGGTAAAGGAAAATCCTGCATAACTGTATCGGTGTCAGGAAGGATGCTTGGGACAGGTTTTAATTGAAGTAGGAACAACACGTTTTGGTGGAGAATGGGCTCCTTCATTAAAACAGGATAAAAAAATGAGTCTTTTTAAAATTAGATTTACCTTTAAGAAAGGTAGATGTTGCATGGATGGTGACACATAGACAAACAAGGTTAAAAACAATGAAAAAAGATGTTTCCACATTTAAATGACAAGCATTGCAATGCTATAATTAGAAGTGACTGTGAACATCATCCCCTCAGTGGTAAGAAGATTCTCGTAAAAGATTTTTATATTTGTGATACGAAATTGGTCATTTGTGTCTAAGATATGGAGAAGGAGACTAAGGAGGTGAGATGTAGATCAAAGTACCAAGCCAGCGTTATCTTCATCATGCTACCTGGTGTTTCAGCACTATCAAACATACAGGAGAATACGGCACTACAGTCGTGGCCAACAATTTTGAGAATTACATAAATATTGGATGTGGCGAAACCAACTTCGCCACTGTGTTTTGGAGGGGGCTGTTTGCCAGCCTCCTGCCCTGGGATTATGGTCCCTTAAGTTATTGGGTCTTAAGGCACTTGGGACTGAGCCCTCTGTCCCTGGATTGCATCATTTGCCTTACTTGCTTGGATTTTACTATTCCCATGGTGAGAACAATGGATGAAGCACATGGTGAGAACAATAGATAGCGGCCATTTTAACTCACAGACACTGTTCTGACTTTTCAACACGGGGTGCTATCTTGCCTGTATTAGGTGCACAGAGACATCATTCAGTAGTTTGAAACTACCAAACAGGGGACACATTTATTAGTGACTATTTTCTGTATAACTGTATATTTTCGGTGTAACTGGCATAAAACTGTATCTTCCAAACTACTGAACGGATGTGGGTGAATTTTGGATATGTGGTTCACCCAGATCCCCCGGTTCCAAGGATATATTGGTTATCGGGTTATTGTATGTTTTGGGGTTCTTGTGATATGTTTTATAAAACTGTATTTCTCTGCCTTTAATAATTATATTCGCCATTGTGTTCAATAATCATCACCGGCAGAGGGGATGATTTTGTGTGGGTGTGTTTCTATTGTCCCATTGTGTGTTTAAATGGTGATGTCTGTCCTGTTGTCTCCACATGTGTATTGGCGATTTCCCTTTGTCCTGAGAGATAATAGGATCGCTCTTCGGTTGTCTCCGGAACAGAGAGGAGGAAACCATGATGCATTGTGGGGATGTGTTGTATCTGTCCTGTATTTGCAACAACTGTAATAAAAACCAGGCTGGGTGTGCCAGCACGTCAGACCACTGCTTGACCCTCAACACGGAGCCTTCTCTCGTTATTGGGGGGATTCCCTGTATGCTGTTAGAGACTGATTGCCAGGAGTGTAAGCTGATTGTATGCTTTTCCTGTTCGTCTGCTAGCAGCTATTCGCAAGGTTCCAGTTTGGAGTGCTATTTTGTATCCAGTTCGGGAGTTTGGTGTTCTGCAGTAGCTGTGCCTGTCTCTCTGAAAGGGGCATATCGCCTAAACGGATTTTAACCCCTTGTCTGCTGAAACGGTCCGTTACAATTGGTGGCAAGCAGCGGGATCTTTCCTACAGCCAGAAGGACAGCTACAGGAGACACCATTTCTGTGGATTCTAAAATTTAAGGGCAACGCATGTCCCAGTACAGCGACCCAGACAGCTGCAGGATGGAACCAGCAGTGGCATACGATGAGGAAGTCCTGGATGGCCGGGATGCATTAAGGAAAGGCATCTGGTACCAGGCCCTGGATAATGTACAATACCAGCGGGGTGAGAGTCTCCCCAGTGAAGAGCAGCGATTGCAGAAGCAAGTGGCCCTGCGGATGCCCTTCCTGGGAGAGCAGTCCCTGGAGGAATGGGTTAAGGAACTAGAGCACCGGGTATGGCAGGAGCTATGGCTGGAGGATGCCTACCAGGCGCTTTGGTGGTATATGGCACAGTATATACCCTGGACAGCCGAACATGACAAGCCAGAGGGAGAGGAATTTGATGGTCCTGGCATTGTTATGGGAGTCCTTTGCAGAGCCTGGCTTTGGGAGCCCTGCGCAAACCAGACTTCAGGACATTTTCTATGAGAGGGAGGCTAGGCATGAGTGGGATGACCCCCATGAGGTAGAGCAAGCCCTGGCTCACCTAGCAACCCTGGAGTGGGAACTGGAGCAGGACTACCAAGATCTCTTCCACTCCATTGGGAAGGCTCAGCAGGACAGTAAGGTGACAGACCCAGATCCAGACCCATTCAGCTGGGCAGATATTGTAGAGCGTTACTTGGAAGGACCCCAGGTGGCCGGTAGAGATGGGACCGAGGTCTCTCCACTGTTCCTGCAGGGAATTGGGAGCCCAGTCTCATTTCCCCAGCGGCAGCTTAACGCACCAGGGGGAGACAGTAAGCCCCACAACTGTGCAGATGGGACCGTGGTCTCTGCACTCACAGCACAGGGGGTAGGGACAGTCGGTCCTGTCCCCCAGCAACAGGGCTGTTTAACCAAAGAGGAGACAGTCGGTCTCCCCTCAAACAACCAGATCTCCAGCCATCTCCGCAGGGATACCAGGAGGAGGAGGTAAGCGAGCCCTCCCCTTCCCAGCTACTTCCGAACCGAGTTCTGGGGGCAGGGGATTAGCCTGCAATACCCACTGATCCCTTCCCAGCGGAAGAGCTGGCATCAGGGCAGAGAGCCGCTAGCCTATGCTCCACTGACCCCCTTGTTACAGGACTGGCTTGTACCCCCCTCGCCCCAGCAGAAGAGCTGGCATCAGGGCAGAACGCAGTCGGCCTCTGCCCTCCCCTATCCTCTTGTCCAGAGACTGACTTCCCACAGGAATCCCCAGCGGAAGAGCTGGCATCTGGGCAGAGCGCAGTCGGCCTCTGCCCACCAAGTACCTACATCTCCAAGCTGGAGAACCACAAAGCAAGGAGTAGCAGATGCACACTCAACAGCTGAGGATATACAGAACAGAGCCAGGCCCTAAGATTCAACAGGTCCAGTATTAGGTTGTGGTTGGACTGCCAGACTAACTCAGGTACTGACCGTGAGGTCAGGTATCTGGTTAGCCTTCCCTGGGAGGGGGGGATGTGTGGCGAAACCAACCTTGCCACAGTGTTTTGGAGGGGGCTGTTTGCCAGCCTCCTGCCCTGGTATTATGGTCCCTTAAGTTATTGGGTCTTAAGGCACTTGGGACTGAGCCCTCTGTCGTTACATTGGAAATTGGAAAATTTGCTGCTTAAGTTTTTATAATAGCAATTTGCATATACTCCAGAATGTTATGAAGAGTGATCAGATGAATTGCATAGTCCTTCTTTGCCATGAAAATTAACTTAATCCCAAAACAACCTTTCCACTGCATTTCATTGCTGTCATTAAAGGACCTGCTGAGATCATTTCAGTAATCGTCTTGTTAACTCAGGTGAGAATGTTGACAAGCACAAGGCTGGAGATCATTATGTCAGGCTGATTGGGTTAAAACAGCAGAATTGACCTGTTAAAAGGAGGGTGATGCTTGAAATAATTGTTCTTCCTATTGTTAACCATGGTGACCTGCAAAGAAACGTGTGCAGCCATCATTGCGTTGCATAAAAATGGCTTCACAGGCAAGGATATTGTGGCTACTAAGATTGCACCTCAATCAACAATTTATAGGATCATCAAGAACTTCAGGGAAAGAGGTTCAATTCTTGCTAAGAAGGCTTCAGGGCGTCCAAGAAAGTCCAGCAAGCGCCAGAATCATCTCCTATAGAGGATTCAGCTGCGGGATCGGAGTGCTACCAGTGCAGAGCTTGCTCAGGAATGGCAGCAGGCAGGTGAGAGCGCATTTGCACGCAGACTTTTGGAAGATGGCCTTGTGTCAAGAAGGGCAGCAAAGAAGCCACTTCTCTCCAAAAAAAAACATCAGGGACAAATTGATTTTCTGCAGAAAATATGATGAATGGACTGCTGAGGACTGGGGCAAAGTCATATTCTCCGATGAAGCCTCTTTCCGGTTGTTTGGGGCATCAGGAAAAAGGCTTGTCCGGAGAAGAAAAGGTGAGCGCTACCATCAGTCCTGTGTTATGCCAACAGTAAAGCATCCTGAGACCATTTATTTGTGGGGTTGCTTCTCATCCAAGGGAGTGGGCTCACTCACAATTTTGCCCAAAAAGACAGCCATGAATAAAGAATGGTACCAAAACACCCTCCAACAGCAACTTCTTCCAACAATCCAACAACAGTTTGGTGAAGAACAATGTATTTTCCAGCACGATGGAGCACCATGCCATAAGGCAAAAGTGATAACTGAGTGGCTCGGGGACCAAAACGTTGACATTTTGGGTCCATGGCCTGGAAACTCCCCAGATCTTAATCCCATTGAGAACTTGTGGTCAATCCTCAAGAGGCGGGTGGACAAACAAAAACCCACTAATTCTGACAAACTCCAAGAAGTGATTATGAAAGAATGGGTTGCTATCAGTCAGTAATTGGCCCAGTAGTTGATTGAGAGCATGCCCAGTCGAATTGCAGAGGTCCTGAAAAAGAAGGGCCAACACTGCAAATACTGACTCTTTGCATAAATGTCATGTAATTGTTGATAAAAGCCTTTGAAACATATGAAGTGCATGTAATTATATTTCACTACATCACAGAAACAACTGAAACAAAGACCTAAAAGCAGTTTAGCAGCAAACTTTGTGAAAAATAATATTTGTGTCATTCTCAAAACTTTTGGCCACGACTGTATATACCTATTATATCAAGCAATGTCTTCTCTGATGTAGACGTTCTCTTTCCTCAACTTTTCCATCCAGACCAGGCCACAATGCAAACTTCTCATGCAAAATTTGCTTTTTCTCATGCAAACTTTGTTTTTAATCACTGATTAACCCTTAAAATGTCTCAATGTGACTGTCAGAAGCCGCGATCAGTGTCATTGTGCCCAGTACATCCAATGGAAAATGATTTGTGATGGAGTAATTTGTAACAAATTGTTCTGCCCAGCAGGGTTAAAGAATCATTGCAGAAGTCTCCAGTCTCCAGAACACAGTTTAGAACTGTCCTTTGCCATATCTCCTTCTCAAACTTCACCATCCTTGTAAAAGTGTATCTGGTGAGAGATTTACCTTTGTTTCAGGGACATGATGTTATGCAGAGCTGTTCAGTTAGTTGTAATTGATACTCATGGAGTTGTTATTACTGCTAGCTAGCCATGCTGTAACGGGGAGCCGGCGACATGCTTCCTCCTTCCTGCGCCGCTGGCATCTTGCCTCTGTGCTGGAGCGAGGACATCCTAGCTCAGTGATGGCTAACCTTGGCACTCCAGCTGTGGTAAAACTACAACTCCCAAGATGCCCTCCTTGCTTGGCTGCTCTCAGAACTCTATAGAAATAAATGGAGCATGCTGGGAGTCGTAGTTTCACCACAGCTGGAGTGCCAAGGTTAGCCATCACTGTCCTAGCTTATGTGTAAACTGAGCGCCGATCATGAGTAATCGGCACTCTGATGGTTTGGGCTGCACTTGTGTCACGTGATGCTGGCCACGTCACGTAACTCACTTGTTCCTGCTATTTAAACAGGCAGCCTGCTGGTCACAGGTTATGGCCTGTGATTGGTCCAGTTACCCTCAGCAGCTTTCTTTATATATTGAGACCTTGCTTGTTTTGACCTCGGTCTTGTTTGTGACCTCGACCTCGCTACCTCCATTTGTATTTGATGTGACCTCTTGGCTTCCAACCTCAGCTTTGTTTGTGACCTTGCTATTGTGTTTTTCCCTGTGAACTGCGTGACCTCCTGGTTTTTGAATTTTGCTTTCCTGACTATGTTCACGGTTTTCCGTTTGCTTTTAGGCCCCTGCACGTATTTAAGCTAAGGACTGCCGCCAAGTTGTACGCCATCAGATAGGACGAGTCGTGCAAGTAGGTAGGGACAGAGGTGCAGGTGGAGTCCAGGACTGCACTCTTTGCTTCTTTCCGTGACAGAATCACAGGCCATACTATACCATGGATCCTTTGTAAGTCCTCACGGATCAGGTACATAGTCTTGGAGTTGCTTCAGACCCCGCGTATAGCGGCCTCCTCCACTCAGAACCCTAAACCTCATGTTAAATTGTCTGGTCGTTTTTCAGGGGATCGCAAATTGTGCGGTATGCCAGACTGACAGGGGAATTATACGTGAGGTCACAGTGTGAGCAATAGGTGGGACGAGGTAAATACAGTTTTGGTTACTCACGGTTACGTCATCCCTGGGCAGGCTCACATAAGTGAAGAGGAGAACGGCACAATAATTCTCTGGGGCACACTCTGGTGTAAGGGACACAGGCAAGATGGTGGTTCGAGGTGCCCTTGATGGTCTGTATTAATGTGCCTATGGCAAGGTCCCTTGTAGTCTGATGCCAGTACCTTTTGTATGGAGGTACAAACATTTACTGTAGTGTTAACTGACGAACTGAAGACTGAAACAAGGATGGTGAAATCCAACTTAGAACTTTTACTGAACATGGCTCGTAGTAACAATTCCATATAATAACAGTCTCTTGGTACAGACAGATATTAAGTACAGTCTCCCATGCATATGGGGTAAAGGGAAATGCAAGTCATTAGTGTAAACTGGCTCTTTGTAATTAATATATAAAACTACTGTGTCAGACTAGGCTTATAAAATATGAAAGTCTTACACTGGTAAAAACTCCAGCCTTATTCTAACCTTGGTTGAAGGTGCTTTTCTAAATACTGGAACTTCTATTTCAGTGTTGTTCTGACAGTTGGCCTAAACTGTCCTCAGGGTTTAAACTGGCAGTGTGGATGCCTGAAGCTGTCTCCTACACCTGGTGCAAAGGTGCCTAGTAAGCCTTCAAGTAATGGCTGTCTTGCTGATCATTGTCCTGAATAAAATGTAGTAATCCCTTGGATACTCGGCTGAATACAGCTTGGACATTGGTCACTCCGGAGGGGTGATCTATAGGAGTGGATTGCTCACCTCTAGGTAGAATAGTTGCAGGCTTGAAACCCTGGACTGTGGAGCCGACAGGGACAGAGCAGAGAGGCTGTGAATAGGCCTACCTCCAGCTATACAGCTACATTGCTGCTGCTTTCTGATTAAGCTCATGAGAGAACTGGAACTAACTCTCTCCTCTGAACTGCATTGATCTGCCTAACTTGGGCCTGAGCTAAGCTATATATACACTGACACTGCCCCACCTTGTGGAGAAACTAGTGTAGTGCACCCTAACTAGGCCTGTGTAAAGGATCTTGCATGTACAAATCACATTGTGACATGGGCAGGCTCGGACTGGCCCAAAGGGGTACAGGTGACTCCCCCCGGTGGGCCCCTGAGCATGATGGGCCCCTAGCCCCCCACCCCCTGTACAAATGGCACATAACACAGTAGACTTACTACCACAGGGACATGCCTTCTCAAAGTTGCTGCAGGGACCCCCATAATTAATGATCTTGTGGCGTCTTGCTGCTGTCTTCTGCTGTGTGAGCAGGTAATATTTGGATGTATCCATATGGGGGGCCCCCAATATAAATTTTACTGGTGGGCACTAGACAGCCCAGTCTGACACTGGACATGGGAGACTATGACAGGAGATGAAGTACAAAATGCAGGCATACTACATGACAATAAAACATAATAAAAACAAGTTTTTAGCTGCGGTCATGTAGTGGGACACTGCAATTGTTTCTAACATTTAAGGAAAGTTGTAAGCTTTACTTTCATGTACGCCGTCATTCTTCAGGTCCCAAGCAGCAAAGAGTGGGAATCATTATCTCTTTGCTGTAGGGGGACCCACAAGAATGGGCTTTCTCTCTCCCCATGGACTCCCCTTGCCTAATTTCTGTTGAAGCGTTTTTTCAGGCTTTGGGTGTATTATATGACGAACCTGATAAATCGACTGTAGTCCCAATTAAAATCTCTGAGTCAGGGGGACAGACCTGTGCAAGAATACTGCACCCAATCTCAGAAGTGGTGCGTTTCCTCTGGCTGGAATGATCCAGCACTGAAGTATCAGTTCAGGGCAGGACTCTCTGAAATTTAATTTAATTTAATTTAAAGGACATGTTGGTCAGTTATCCCCCTCCTGACACTTTAGAACAGACTATGACTTTGGCTGTGAGACTGGACCGACATATTAGGGAAAGACAACGAGAACAACAGATGTTTCCACAGGTGATGATCAACCCGGATCCCTCACCCTTTAGAGTCAGATTGGAGAATCCTCCTAAAGAGCCCATGCAAATCGGTATGACCAGGAGGGATCAAAGACATCAGAGGGATGCCTGCTTTTATTGTGGAGAGTCTGATCACTGGCTACGACAATTCCTAAGATTCCTCCCTCCAAGAGATCACCAGGACCGAACAACCAGAAGGATAAGGTACTCCCAGAAGTGGTTAAAGGGAAAATATTGTTACCATTAGCTATTTCCTTGGGTTCCTGTAAAGGTTTTGGTAAAGCTTTTTTTGATTCAGAGTCCGCCTCTAATTTTATTGACCATGATTTTGTTATTTCCATGGGGATACCCATGTTATCTCTTTCTGACCCTATCCACATTATTGCTATTGATTCTACTGTGGGGTTTTGTACTCCGGAGATAACCTTAACTGTGGGGGTTTGTCATACTGAAAATTGTTCTTTTTTTATATAAATTTTTTTACCCATGGAGGCAGTTTTGGGCATGCCTTGGCTCCAGAATCATAACCCAGTCATCAACTAGTCGACGGGTGAATTAGAGAAATGGGGACTTAAGTGTGATTGATGCTGTCTACCCGTGATACAGGCTGGAATCACTACTGGGTCTGAAGCCCTTCCCTCATACATCAGTGACTTTGTCAATGTTTTTTTTATGTCTGATGCTGAATTCCTTCCCCCTCATAGACCTTATGATTGTGCCATCGAGTTGGTTCTGGGATCCAAGTAACCTAGGGGTCGTATTTATAATTTGTCCGGTCCTGAACGAAAGTCTGAGGGATTATTTGAAGGAAAGTTTACTAAAAGGTCATATTAGACCCTCGGTCCTTCCTATGGGGGCAGGATTTTCTTTTTTTAGAAAAAAGATTGGGGGTTGAGACTGTGTATTAAGCAAAATTGCTGTTAAAAATCTGTATTCTTTGCAATTGATTCTGGACATGTTCAATCAGGTTCTTGGAGCTCAGTGGCTCACTAAACTCAATTTATTGAGAAATTCATGATTGTGTATTTGGATGACATTTTGATTTATTTACCTGATTTGATTCTCACATTAGCCACATTAGGTAGGTACTGAAGGTTTTTCATGAGAATCAATTATTCGCTAAACAGGAAAAGTGTATCTTTGGGGTACAAGAAATGTTATTCTTGGGATACTTTCTCACACCCCAATCTTTTAAGATGGATACGGCAAAGGTGCAGGCTATTCTAGAATGGGCGAGACCCTACTCGCTTAAAGTGTTACAACGTTTTTGGGGTTTCTCTAATTGTTATGAAAAATGTATTAAAAAAAATAATTCTGTTATTGCAAAGCCTCTCATTGACCTAACTAGGAAGGGGGCAGATTTACTGAATTGGTCACCGGTGCCATTAAAGTTTTCGAAGCACAGTCAAGAGGTGTTTTGTTAATGCCCCAATATTGGTCCAACCAGACCAAGAGAGGCCTTTTATAGTCAAGGTCGATGCCTTTGAGGATGGGGTAGGAGCAATACTCCCCAGGGGACAGCAACTCTCACTAATCTTAGGCCCTGTGCGCTCTTATCTCGCAAATTCTCTCCTACTGAGAGAAATTATGATATTGGGAACCGAGAGTTGCTTGCTATTAAATAGGCCTTTGAGGAATGGTGCCATTTTTTGCAGGGGGCTCCCCATCAGGTCACTACTTACCGATCATAAGAATTTGATGTTTTTGGAGTCTGCTAAGCGTTTGAATCCCAGACAGGCTAGGTGGGGGGTATTCCTTACATGTTTTAATTTTTGTACTACTTTCAGGGCAGGAAGTAAAAATATCAAAGCAGACTCCTTATCCCACAATTCTTGGCCCGGTACAATCTCCTACTGTTAAGTTATTTGTCCTGGGTCATTTACATCTCCGACTGTTGTGAGTGCCATAATTCTGTGTTTAGTGGACATTCGGGTATAAATGCCACCAAGGAACTTGTCTCCAGGTTTTATTGGTGGCCTACTTTGTCTAGAGATGTCCACTCATATGTGTCTTTATGTGAGGTTTGTACCAGGTCCAAGACACCTAGGTGTCGTCCGGTGGGGGAGTTACGACCACTGTCCATCCCTAGTAGACCTTGGTCTGATATCTCCTTGGACTTTATTACTGACCTACCAGTGTCTGAGGGTAATTCGGTGATATGGGTAGTTGTGGACAGATTTGGTGCACTTCATCCCTCTGTCAAAACTGCCCAATGCCAAGATTCTAGCTTCTCTGTTTGTTGATCATGTTATACGAATGTGGTTTCGGATAGAGGTGTTCAATTTGTTTCTAGGTTTTGGCGGGCCTTTTGTCATAAATGTAACATCTCTTTGTCTTTTTCTTCGACCTTCCATCTGGAAAGCAACAATCAAACTGAACGTTTGAACCAGTCTCTGGAGCAGTATCTGAGGTGCTATGTCTCCAACAACCACCAGCTGTAGGTTAGGCATCTGCCCCTGGCTGAATTCGCCATTAGCAACCAGGATGAACTCATCTATTTGTATGTCTCCTTTTTTTGTATTCTTGGTTTCCATCCGCATTTTAGTTCGTTTTCGCCATCTTCCTCACAAATTCCGGAAGCTGATCTGGTAGCTAAAGAACTGTGCACAGTTTGGGCCCAGGTTCAGTTGAACCTGAAAAATGCCCAATATATTAAAAAAACGAATGCGGATAAAAAGCGCTCTCAGTTTATTGGACCATATTAGATTATTGACATTATTAATCCTGTGTGTTTTAAGTTACGATTGCCTGACTCTTTTCGTATTCATAATGTGTTTCACAAATCTTTACTCGAAAAGTATGTGTCTCCTGTATCCCCTACACAGGAATCTCCGTCACCAGTGGAGGTTGCCGGTCAACCAGAATTTGAGATTTCTAGGATTGTTGATGTTAGAAAGGTCCGGAATTCTTTTCAATATTTGGTCCATTGGAGGGGTTTGGGTCCTGAGGAGAGGTCTTGGGTGCCGGCTAGTAGGATGCATGCTGCAAGGTTGGTGAGAAAATTCCATCTAACTTACCCGGAAAAACCCACTCTGGTGATTGTGGAAGGGGGGGGTACTGTAACGGGAGCTGGCAAAGTGCTCCCTCCTTCCTGCGCTGCCAGCATCCCTCCTTTGTGCAGGAGCGAGGAAGTGGCTGGCGTCCACGTCTCCATGGAGACCAGGGGGCAGGGAGGGCCCGGCCGCGAACGCCTCCTCAGAGCGGCTGGCGTATTCCTAGCTGATGTGTTAACCGATTGCCGATTTACTTACGAAGGTTTGGGCTAGACTTGGGTCACGTGACGCTGACCACATCACAAGATTCACTTGTTCCTGCTATTTAAACAGGCAGCCTGCTGGTCACAGGTTGCCTGTGATTGGTCTAGTTACCCTCACCATCTTTCTTTATATATTGAGACCTTGCTTGTTTTGACCTCAGCTTTTTTTCTGACCTCGACCTCATTACCTCCATTTGTATGTGATGTGACCTCTTGGCTTCCAACCTCAGCTTTGTTTGTGACCTTGCCATTGTGTTTTTCCCTGTGTACTGCGTGACCTCCTGTTTTTTTACTTTAGCTTCCCTGTCACTGTTTACAGTTTTCCCTTTGCTTTTAGGTGCCTGCACGTATTTAAGCTAAGGACTGCCGCCAAGTTGGACGCCATCAGATAGGACGGGTCGTGCAAGTAGGTAGGGACAGAGGTGCGGGTGGAGTCCAGGGCTGCACTCTTCCCTTCTTCCGTGACACATGCAATCTTATGTAAGGGCAGCCATTTTACCTTGTGCCTTCACATGTTAATGTGATAGTACATGCTATTCCATGCTTAATACTTATTCATGCCAATAGTATTTTTACCATACATATACAACCTCTCACGCTAACCGCGCAGAGAGTGGGGATGGATGGCAAAGGAAGTTTACAAAAATGGATAACAGTTCCAGACAGTAGATGGCCTTCATGCGGCCGTCTTCACCACTTGGAGAAATGTTCCCACTCACCTCATGGAAACGCTTGCATCAAGCATGCCAAAACAAATTTTTGAAGTGATAAACAATAACAGCGGAGCTACTCATTACTTAGTTCATGTTTGGAAGTTGGATTTCTGTTTTGGGGGGTTTAGTTTTTTTTGGGAGGTGTGGTCCTAAACTTTTGATCAGCTGAAAAACAGCCTGTTTCAGTTTATTCTATGTTTTCATTAAATTGAATGCTCAAAAAATGTTTTGTCTCACTCCCATTTCTTCTTGTTGGATGTTGAAGCTCTACTTGGAACCTTGTTAAGATTCAGCTATGCTAAATATAATTTTTTGCCATTTTTCAAGTGGTCTTAAACTTTTGATCAGGAATGTATTTAGATAAATGCAGCACCAATAGATTTTTTTTTATTACTGCACTTAATATTGAAATAAATAATTTTTTATCAATTGTCACCTGGAAATATAACATTCTGTACTTATAATACTAAGGCTGTTAGTGCAATTATTTGCTTTTGAGAGTAAATAAGTGTACTTGTCGCAGTAATAGCCCATATATATAATATAATACCACTAATAGCATGATTATTTGCTTTTAAGAGTACTACATGAAAAGTTGAAAGCCCCATTGAAAGCTTTAGTTCTCAGAATGAACATGAGTCATCTGAAAATAAATAATTGTCTTTTATTTACATGGTATTTGTAGGAAATACTAAAAGTCCTTGTAAAGAGGTTAACATTTCAGAGTTTTGCTTCCAAGATTTCATTTAAGGTATGTGAAAGTCTGGCTATATGAAATAACTTGGAAACCTAGCCCTTTCAAAGACATTAGTGTTGAGCGAATGGAAGACAAATTAATTGACTTCAGTCCAAATTTAACAAAAAATTTGATTTGCCACAAAGCCGAATTTCCTAGAGCTTTATGGTAACAAATCAATTTTTCCTGAAATAAAGGCATAAAAATATTGTAAATACTCACCTCATCCATTTGCTCACAGAGAGGCCGCCACGGCCATCTTGATTGAAGATACCGCAGAAGATCTTGCGCGGGGTAACATGTGACGTCACAACATCAGCACGCTGACTGGACACTGTGATGTCATCAGTGATGACAAAAACAAATATATCGACAGCATATCCTCCATGGTTTCCTTTATTAAAAGTGGGTCCAATACAGGTACAAAGTGCAGAAATAGTGCAACATTTCGACTAATCCAAAGTCTTTCTCAAGCATGGATTAGTCAAAACGTTGCTCTATTTCTGCACATTGTAAATGTATTTGACCCACTTTTAATAAAGGAAACCACGGAGGATATGCTGCCGACATCTTTGTTATTTGTACTACTGAACTGGAGCAGCTGCTTTGGATCTGTGGCTGATGGTCAGCGTGTGCATGACTGGTGGATGTCTGGAGGGATATTGGTGCTGCTTTCACATTGGTATGTCATTAGTGATGATGTCACCGTGCTCGGCCAATGTGATGACACTGTCATCACGCTAAATTTCAGGAGGTGTCTTCAATCAAGATGATCATGATGGCCATCTTCTTTTTAAAAAATTTTTTTTTTTATTCACTGATCAACATAACACATGCCACCCAAAAATAAAAGTACAACACACAAATACAGTAAACTACAGTATTAACAAAGGATATGGAAATGCGGATCCTTCATTTCAGTATAACTTTAGATGGGAGCCCTATGAGGAGTAATTTCTGCCAGGCAGATTGTATTAGCCTGTTTCCAAGGTCACGTGAAGACCACATCTTTGTCTGACATTAATTTAAGTGCATCTAAGTACAACATCCAAAAGGCAGAGATTATAACAGTGAATGCAGATATTAAAGTCAAAGTCCAGTTATTTAATCCAATACTCTGTGGGTGATACCTAAGTGGCATTGATTTTCTTTAGTGATGGCGGCTGTTTAGTTCCATTAGGATACATGTATGACCAGTGACTGCAGGAAATCAGGAAGTCTGGATAAGTGTAAAATAACACCTCTTGTCTCAATGGATTGGGTGTTATTGCTCTATGTAAAGAAGTCAATGCTTACAATGGATATTTTAGGCCTGAGAGTGGTGTACGCGGCTGCCCATTCAAGGACTGCATAAGGAAGGCAACAAACTTGGCAAAGTTCCAACCAGATGCAATAGGCATAGTGGTTACAGTCAGGTGGCATCTAGCAAATAGTTACAACAGTCTCTCAATAGGTTCAGAAGTCAATGAATTTGTTGCAAAAAAAAAATAAAAAAGCAGATTAGGGTACTTTCACACTAGCGTTTTTATTTTCCGACGCTGAGTTCCGTCCTAGGGGCTCAAATCCAGAAAAGAACTGATCAGCTTTATCCTAATGCATTCTGAATGTAGAGTCCGTCCCTCACGATGCATCAGGATTAGGGATGAGCGAACTCGAACTGTATAGTTCGGGTTCGTACCGAATTTTGGGGTGTCCGTGACACGGACCCGAACCCGGACATTTTCGTAAAAGTCCGGGTTCGGGTTCGGTGTTCGTCGCTTTCTTCGCGCTTTTGTGACGCTTTCTTGGCGCTTTTTGAAAGGCTGCAAAGCAGCCAATCAACAAGCGTCATACTACTTGCCCCAAGAGGCCATCACAGCCATGCCTACTATTGGCATGGCTGTGATTGGCCAGAGCACCATGTGACCCAGCCTCTATTTAAGCTGGAGTCACATAGCGCCGCCCGTCACTCTGCTCTGATTAGCGTAGGGAGAGGTTGCGGCTGCGACAGTAGGGCGAGATTAGGCAGATTAACTCCTCCAAAGGACTTGATTAACTGATCGATCTGCAGCTGTGGATCATTGAGCTGCTGATCCTCAATTGCTCACTGTTTTTAGGCTGCACAGACCGTTTGTCAGTCTCATTTTTCTGGGGTGATCGGCGGCCATTTTGTGTCTTGTGGTGCGCCAGCACAAGCTGCGACCAAGTGCATTTAACCCTCAATGGTGTGGTTGTTTTTTGGCTAAAGCCTACATCAGGGTGAAGCTGTCACACCAAGTGCATTTAACCAGCAATAGTCTGTTCATTTTTTGGCCATATACAAAATCAGGGGCAAGCTGCGCCTGTCACCAAGTGCATTTAACCCTCAATGGTGTGGTTGTTTTTTGGCTAAAGCCTACATCAGGGTGAAGCTGTCACACCAAGTGCATTTAACCAGCAATAGTCTGTTCATTTTTTGGCCATATACAAAATCAGGGGCAAGCTGCGCCTGTCACCAAGTGCATTTAACCCTCAATGGTGTGGTTGTTTTTTGGCTAAAGCCTACATCAGGGTGAAGCTGTCACACCAAGTGCATTTAACCAGCAATAGTCTGTTCATTTTTTGGCCATATACAAAATCAGGGGCAAGCTGCGCCTGTCACCAAGTGCATTTAACCCTCAATGGTGTGGTTGTTTTTTGGCTAAAGCCTACATCAGGGTGAAGCTGTCACACCAAGTGCATTTAACCAGCAATAGTCTGTTCATTTTTTGGCCATATCCCAGTCTAATTCTGTCACTAAATCCATACCGGTCACCCAGCGCCTAAATACTAGGCCTCAAATTTATATCCAGCTAAATCTGTCCCTAGTGCTGTAGCTGGGCGAGTTATTTAGTGTCCGTTCAAGCACATTTCTTGTTCTGGGTTGAAATACAATTCCCAATTTAGCAATTTCATAATTTAGTGGTTCCTGCTATATCAGAGCTCTTTGAAATCTATCCCAAAAAGGGTATATAATATTGAAGGTGCACATAGGGTCATTCAGAGTAACTTCACACACACCCGCTACTGTGTATTTCCAAGTCTAATTCTGTCACTAAATCCATACCGGTGACCCAGCGCCTAAATACTAGGCCTCAAATTTAATTCCCTCTAAATCTCTCGTTACCCACCGCTGTACTGTTGTTGCTGGGCAAGATATTTAGTGTCCGTCAAAGCACATTTTTTGTTCTGGGTTGAAGTACAATTCCCAATTTAGCAATTTCATAATTTAGTGGTTTCTGCTATATCAGAGCTATTTGAAATCTATCCCAAAAAGGGTATATAATATTGAAGGTGCACATAGGGTCATTCAGAATAACTTCACACACACCCGCTACTGTGTATTTCCAAGTCTAATTCTGTCACTAAACCCATACCTGTCACCCAGCGCCTAAATACTAGGCCTCAAATTTAAATCCCTCTAAATCTCTCGTTACCGTTGTCCTGTTGTAGCTGGGAAAGTTATTTAGTGCCCGTCAAAGCACATTTTTTGTTCTGGGTTGAAGTACAATTCCCAATTTAGCAATTTCATAATTTAGTGGTTCCTGCTATATCAGAGCTATTTGAAATCTATCCCAAAAAGGGTATATAATATTGAAGGTGCACATAGGGTCATTCAGAATAACTTCACACACACGCTTCTGTGCATTTCCAAGTCTAATTCTGTCACTAAATCCATACCGGTGACCCAGCGCCTAAATACTAGGCCTCAAATTTAATTCCCTCTAAATCTCTCGTTACCCACCGCTGTACTGTTGTTGCTGGGCAAGATATTTAGTGTCCGTCAAAGCACATTTTTTGTTCTGGGTTGAAGTACAATTCCCAATTTAGCAATTTCATAATTTAGTGGTTTCTGCTATATCAGAGCTATTTGAAATCTATCCCTAAAAGGGTATATAATATTGAAGGTGCACATAGGGTCATTCAGAATAACTTCACACACACCCGCTACTGTGTATTTCCAAGTCTAATTCTGTCACTAAATCCATACCGGTGACCCAGCGCCTAAATACTAGGCCTCAAATTTAATTCCCTCTAAATCTCTCGTTACCCACCGCTGTACTGTTGTTGCTGGGCAAGATATTTAGTGTCCGTCAAAGCACATTTTTTGTTCTGGGTTGAAGTACAATTCCCAATTTAGCAATTTCATAATTTAGTGGTTTCTGCTATATCAGAGCTATTTGAAATCTATCCCTAAAAGGGTATATAATATTGAAGGTGCACATAGGGTCATTCAGAATAACTTCACACACACCCGCTACTGTGTATTTCCAAGTCTAATTCTGTCACTAAATCCATACCGGTGACCCAGCGCCTAAATACTAGGCCTCAAATTTAATTCCCTCTAAATCTCTCGTTACCCACCGGTGTACTGTTGTTGCTGGGCAAGATATTTAGTGTCCGTCAAAGCACATTTTTTGTTCTGGGTTGAAGTACAATTCCCAATTTAGCAATTTCATAATTTAGTGGTTTCTGCTATATCAGAGCTATTTGAAATCTATCCCTAAAAGGGTATATAATATTGAAGGTGCACATAGGGTCATTCAGAATAACTTCACACACACCCGCTACTGTGTATTTCCAAGTCTAATTCTGTCACTAAACCCATACCTGTCACCCAGCGCCTAAATACTAGGCCTCAAATTTAAATCCCTCTAAATCTCTCGTTACCGTTGTCCTGTTGTAGCTGGGAAAGTTATTTAGTGCCCGTCAAAGCACATTTTTTGTTCTGGGTTGAAGTACAATTCCCAATTTAGCAATTTCATAATTTAGTGGTTCCTGCTATATCAGAGCTATTTGAAATCTATCCCAAAAAGGGTATATAATATTGAAGGTGCACATTGGGTCATTCAGAATAACTTCACACACACGCTTCTGTGCATTTCCAAGTCTAATTCTGTCACTAAATCCATACCGGTGACCCAGCGCCTAAATACTAGGCCTCAAATTTAATTCCCTCTAAATCTCTCGTTACCCACCGCTGTACTGTTGTTGCTGGGCAAGATATTTAGTGTCCGTCAAAGCACATTTTTTGTTCTGGGTTGAAGTACAATTCCCAATTTAGCAATTTCATAATTTAGTGGTTTCTGCTATATCAGAGCTATTTGAAATCTATCCCTAAAAGGGTATATAATATTGAAGGTGCACATAGGGTCATTCAGAATAACTTCACACACACCCGCTACTGTGTATTTCCAAGTCTAATTCTGTCACTAAATCCATACCGGTGACCCAGCGCCTAAATACTAGGCCTCAAATTTAATTCCCTCTAAATCTCTCGTTACCCACCGCTGTACTGTTGTTGCTGGGCAAGATATTTAGTGTCCGTCAAAGCACATTTTTTGTTCTGGGTTGAAGTACAATTCCCAATTTAGCAATTTCATAATTTAGTGGTTTCTGCTATATCAGAGCTATTTGAAATCTATCCCTAAAAGGGTATATAATATTCAAGGTGCACATTGGGTCATTCAGAATAACTTCACACACACACGTTTCTGTGCATTTCCAAGTCTAATTCTGTCACTAAATCCATACCGGTCACCCAGCGCCTAAATACTAGGCCTCAAACGCAGCCGCCTGTCTACAGCCAATGTGGACAAGCTGACGTTCATAAAAATGAACCAGGCATGGATCCCACAGGATCTGTCCGTCCCTTGTCCAGATTAGACATTAACTACCTCCCCTTAACCATATATTATTGGACTCCAGGGCACTTCCTCATTCAATCCTATTTTTATTTTCATTTTACCATTATATTGCGAGGCTACCCAAAGTTGAATGAACCTCTCCTCTGTCTGGGTGCCGGGGCCTAAATATATGCCAATGGACTGTTCCAATGTTGGGTGATGTGAAGCCTGATTCTCTGCTATGACATGCAGACTGATTCTCTGCTGACATGAAGCCAGATCCTCTGTTACGGGACCTCTCTCCTCTGCCTGTGTGCTGGGCCTAAATTTATGAAAATGGACTCTTACAGTGGTGGGTGACGTGAAGCCTGATTCTCTGCTATGATATGAAGACTGATTCTCTGCTGACATGAAGCCAGATTGTCTGTTACGGGACCTCTCTCCTCTGCCTGGGTGCTGGGCCTAAATATATGCCAATGGACTGTTGCAGTGGTGGCTGACGTGAAGCCTCATTCTCTGCTATGACATGCAGACTGATTCTCTGCTGACATGAAGCCAGATTGTCTGTTACGGGACCTCTCTCCTCTGCCTGGGTGCTGGGTAGTGTTGAGCGCGAATATTCGAAAAGCAAATTTTTTTCGCGAATATCGCAACTTCGCGATTTCGCGAATATTTCGAATATAGTGCTATATATTCGTAAAAACGAATATTCGTTTTTTGTTTTTTCCCCCCCCCACAAAATTACAGTACACATATAATTGATTGTTTCCCAAAGGTCCAACAGCTCAGATCTTACTCACATTGCCTAGAAAGTGATTGAGGCGCGAATCTTCGTAAGGCGATTTTATTAGCGCACATGCGAATATCGGCACGTCCCAGAACAGAGGCAAAGGGCTTTGCATTCATACATTAGTGAATTGAGTTGCGAATCTTCGTAAGGCGATTTTATTAGCGCACATGCGAATATCGGCACGTCCCAGAACAGAGGCAAAGGGCTTTGCATTCATACATTAGTGAATTGAGTTGCGAATCTTCGTAAGGCGATTTTATTAGCGCACATGCGAATATCGGCACGTCCCAGAACAGAGGCAAAGGGCTTTGCATTCATACATTAGTGAATTGAGTTGCGAATCTTCGTAAGGCGATTTTATTAGCGCACATGCGAATATCTACACTTGTCCCAGAACAGAGGCAAAGGGCTTTGCATTCATACATTAGTGATTGAATTGAGCTGCGAATCTTCGTAAGGCGATTTTATTAACGCAAATGCAAATATCTACACTTGTCCCCAGAACAGAGAGGCAAAGGCCTGTGCATTCATATAGTATAGCACCATATTCGCGAATACGTAGAACTTCGTAAAATTCGATTTACGAATATTCGTATTTTTTATTTTACTTTCCACCTTACAGATTACATTGATCTGTACTCTGTCAACTACTGTCATCACCCCCCACTGTATCTCGATTGATTCCCAAAAGTCTCACATTCCCTAGAAAGTGATTGAGTTGCGAATCTTCGTAAGGCGATTTTATTAGCGCACATGCGAATATCTACACTTGTCCCAGAACAGAGGCAAAGGGCTTTGCATTCATACATTAGTGATTGAATTGAGCTGCGAATCTTCGTAAGGCGATTTTATTAACGCAAATGCAAATATCTACACTTGTCCCCAGAACAGAGAGGCAAAGGCCTGTGCATTCATATAGTATAGCACCATATTCGCGAATACGTAGAACTTCGTAAAATTTGATTAACGAAAATTCGTATTTTTTATTTTACTTTCCACCTTACAGATTACATTGATCTGTACTCTGTCAACTACTGTCATCACCCCCCACTGTATCTCGATTGATTCCCAAAAGTCTCACATTCCCTAGAAAGTGATTGAGGTGCGAATCTTCGTAAGGCGATTTTATTAGCGCACATGCGAATATCTACACTTGTCCCAGAACAGAGGCAAAGGGCATTGCATTCATACATTAGTGATTGAATTGAGTTGCGAATCTTCGTAAGGCGATTTCATTAGCGCACATGTGAATTTTGCATAGCATATGTATTATGCGATGCGAAAATTCGAATTATCGCATATGCGAAATAATAACGAATTTGAATAATCGCGAATATTTTACGAATATTCTTTCGAATATTCACAAAATTTCGCGAATTCGAATATGGGACATGCCGCTCAACACTAGTGCTGGGCCTAAATTTATGACAATGGACTGTTGCAGTGGTGGGTGACGTGAAGCCTGATTCTCTGCTATGACATGCAGACTGATTCTCTGCTGACATGAAGCCAGATTGTCTGTTACGGGACCTCTCTCCTCTGCCTGGGTGCTGGGCCTAAATATATGCCAATGGACTGTTGCAGTGGTGGCTGACGTGAAGCCTCATTCTCTGCTATGACATGCAGACTAATTCTCTGCTGACATGAAGACAGATTCTCTGTTACGGGACCTCTCTCCTCTGCCTGGGTGCCGGGGCCTAAATATCTGAGAATGGACTGTTCCAGTGGTGGGTGACGGGAAGCCAGATTCTCTGCTATGGAACCTCTCTCCAATTGATTTTGGTTAATTTTTATTTATTTAATTTTTATTTTTATTCATTTCCCTATCCACATTTGTTTGCAGGGGATTTACCTACATGTTGCTGCCTTTTGCAGCCCTCTAGCTCTTTCCTGGGCTGTTTTACAGCCTTTTTAGTGCCGAAAAGTTCGGGTCCCCATTGACTTCAATGGGGTTCGGGTTCGGGACGAAGTTCGGATCGGGTTCGGATCCCGAACCCGAACATTTCCGGGATGTTCGGCCGAACTTCTCGAACCCGAACATCCAGGTGTTCGCTCAACTCTAATCAGGATGTCTTCTGTTCAGTCTTTTGACTGATCAGGCTTTTCAGAACACCGTAGCATGTTGTATTTTTACCTCCGGCCAAAAATCCTGAACACTTTGACTGAACGCTGGATCAGGCCTTTTTCCCATTGACTTGCATTAACGCCGGATCCGGCGCTGTGTGTTCCGTCAAAACGGATCCAGCTTTTGCATGTTAAACCCGAAAAATATGAAAAAAAAAGTTAAAGTCTATAAATGGCGGATCCGTTTTTGCCAATGCATTTTTTCATTGTGATCAAAATCCTGATCAGGATTCAAATGTAATCAGTTTTCACACGTTTTTCCGGATCCGGCGGGCAGTTCCGGTGTCGGAATTGAACGCCGGATTCAAACGCTAGTGTCAAAGTAGCCTTAATGGAACTGATTTTCAGATGCTTTCTACAGGTTTTACATATGTAGTGTCTACCTCCTCGTTACACACTAACGCAGAGAGGCTGGTTTTTGTGGCTTGAGCTGACTTTTCCACAGGTCTCTGGCTTATTGGGCGTGCAGGAGCTAAAAAGCGCAAGTTAGCTACTCTTGCTCCAGACATTCTCTCTCCACTCTAATGTTCAGCAGATCTGCGGCTCTAACTATGGTATGAAGTGGTGTGCCAATCAGCAAGCAACACTCACCTCCACCTGCTAGCTGACTATTCCACTTTATTGTTAGGCTGATTTGCTCACTCTCCAGCTCAGCAGTGTTCCAGACTTTTCTCTCTCCCTACTGTTTGTTACTGACTTTAGGTCTGCCAGACAGGGGAGTACATAGAAATCATCTGAATTGGGCCCCTTAACTATCCACCCCTGGCCCATCCCACCACCTGCTCTGGCTCCTCCCCTGTCACCCCCTGTTGTCTTTCTATTGACCCAGAGAATGAAGGGCACAGGTCAGTTTTGCCACAAAAGGAATGTCGTAGGAGCAAAACCTGTAAAACGGTGGAGGAATTGCGTTTTCCCCCCAATTCCACCCCATATGCCCGGCACCGCATGCCTGGGGGAAGGGGGTGCAGCCAATAGCAGGCCGCAAAGGAAATTAGCCTTCCTAGCGTCACCCGCAATGCTAGGTAGGCTTGTTCCCATCGTGGCCTGCTATTAACTGCCCCCACGTCGTTGGATGGTTTCAATTGCGCGATGGGGGGGATGCAGTGGCCGCTGTGCGGGCATCAGCAAAGCAGGTGTCGCGGAGCAGGCTAAGTTTTTCCTGTATGAGGTGCTGGGCATTTTAGGGCGTATTATAGGGGTTGGATAACCCCTTTAACTCCTTACTGCCTATCCACCACCCAACACCCTCCAAACAGAGCAAGGTGACTGACTGACTGAGTGGGTATGTGCTGCTGGACACACTGTCTTCTATCAGAAAGCACAGTTCATGAGGGAAAGCACACTGTCCTGAGTACTCTATGAGCCTACAACCCCGCAGGCAGGAACTCTGCTTGCTGCTGCCCTCACCCCCATCAAAAATCCCCTCATGAACTTTTTTTTTAACTCAAGTCACTGGCACTGCTCGGGCGGCTCAGCTGTGGGCAGGTGTAGCATACGACAGGGGCAGCCGGCAAGTAGTGTTTGAGCCTGCTGCACTGCTCCTGCTTCCAGAGATTCATTGCTTTGCACTGCTAAATGCTGATTGGCCAGTATGCAGCGCAGCAGTGCCCAAGCCAAGAAGAGAGACCGCTAATCACTATGATTCCTGTGCCTGGGAGCTGGATGGACTGGTCATCCAGGGAGTGTTGGGACATTGGTGGCGTGTGCTGCCTATGTGCATACAATGGGGGGACAGGGGTTTCTGGGGGGGGGGCCTGACTGAGCATAGAGGAAGCAAGCAGGGCCCGGCCAGGATGGAACAGAAGACAAGTGGGCGGGCTGCCTCAATGCAAAATAAGGATAACTTTACAGCAGTTATGTACTATAAACTGACTGAGCCTGCAGATGTAGGGGGCGGGACCTACCAGGCGCTCTGGGCCCTCCCATGCAACAGGCCCCATAGCAGCTTTGTGTTCTGCCTATATTGGCGGTACACAACTGATACTAGGTATTGCTATTTATCCTCTTACAATCGTGTGCTCTGTAGTAATGCTGTTCGACAACCAGCATATTATCTAACAGCATTACTACAGTTGGCCACAGGTGGCAGCATAACCTTAGTGCTGTTTACAACATACACATATATATATATATATATATATATATATATAGTGCCAGGGGTGGATTGGGAACTTAAAGTGGCCCTGGAAAAAAAAACTAAAAGTGGCCCAATTTTGTAGGTGGGTCCAAACTGACATAAGAAAGGCCAACACAAGTAAGCAGAGACAACCAAGGTAGGCAGGGCCTGCAATACCGTAGTGCAGCTCAGAATACTGCCCCAGTAAAACCAAATACCACAGGACAGCACAAAATACTGCCACCCTATGCCACAGTATTCAACTGTATCGCCGTCATGAGGATGATAATACAGTTGAGTTTAGGAGGGCATCTGCGACCGTTGAGCATCAGATTATGATGCACCTGGTCTGCAGCCATCAAGAGGGCTTGACTGGCCCCCTGAGCATCGGCACACTGGGAAATTTCCCTGTAGGTTCTATGGTCAATCTGCGCCAGTACAGTGCAGTAATTCATTTGTATCACAATCCAATCTCTCTTTTTCACTTGACTCCTCATCACATACCACTGATTTAACATACACCAAGTTCTGCTAAAAGAAGCTTCAAGTTTTGCAAACATTTTTATAGATGCTATTGAGGAAGAAATATGTGAGGAAATGGTACAGATTATTGATGCTATTTTTTTAGCATTGGGATCAGTGAAGAGGAGCTTAAAATATTTGTTAATTTTTGTAAACAATTTTCATCCACATATTGAGTTTACACCAGAATGGATTGAGGTTATGATCAGCTTTTGGAAAGTTAGGATTTTCAGGTAAAATGAACGATTTGGACTGACATTGTATAAAAAGTCTACTGATCGCAACCCTTTATTGTGGTATGATATCTTTCATGTGCTGCATGTCTTTAGGAGGTTGCCTAAAAGTCATAATATGGAGAAGGTAAAGGAAAATCCAGTGGAGCTGTATGTATCGGTGTCAGGAAGGATCCTTGGGACAGGTTTTAATTGAAGTAGGAACAACACGTTACGGTGGAGAATTGGCCCCTTTCTTCAAATTCAAACTCAAGTCAGATTATGAACTTTTACGGAATCTCTAGTACATTTAAGCTGTATGAGACTAATACTACGTCCATTTATGTAAAAAAAAAATCATTCACGGATTATAAACATAGACAAAATAATGGAAAGTAAATGACTGAGGACAGTTTGGGTTTGTTAGTACATATGATTAGCATAGTGTTAAATATTAAGCATAGGTTATGTGAAGTTAAACAGGAAAAAAAACATGAGTCTTTTTTAAATTAAAGTTACATTTAAGAAAAGTAGATGTTGCATCGACGGTGACACATAGACAAACATGGTTAAAAACAATAAAAAAGCATGTTTCCACATTTAAATGGCAAGCATTGCAATGCTATAATTAAAAGTGACTGTGAACACCATCCCCTCAGTGGTAAGAAGATTCTTGTAAAATAGTTTTATATTTATGATACAAAATTGGTAATTTGTGTCTAAGATATGGAGAAGGGGACTGAGGAGGTGATATGTAGATCATAACACCAAGCCAGTGTTACCGTCATCATGTTGCCTGGTGTTTAAGCACTATCAAACATACAGGAGAATACGGCACTACATACCTATTATATCCAGCGATGTCTTCTCTGATGTAGACATTCTCTTTCCTCAACTTCTCCATCCAGACAAGGCCACAATGCAAACTTATTATGCAAACTTTGCTTTTTCTCATGCAAACTTTGTTTTTAATCACTGATTAACCCTTGAAATGTCTCAATGTAACTGTCAGACACCACGATCAGTTTAATTGTGCCCAGTACATCCGATGGAATGTGATTTGTCACAGAGTAATTTGTAACTAATTGTTCTGCCCAGCAGGGTTTGAGAATCATTACAGAACACGTCTGCATCAGTCTTGGTATTTCTAAAGTGTTTAGTGTGGTTATAACACCATCTAGTTGTGTTAAGTTGTATTATAGGTTGTTTTTCCTGTTATAAGGACTACTGCATTGTGGGTGGTGCACTGCATTTTGGGAGTACAAAGCATTCTGGGAAAGAGAAGTCTCTAGTTTCCTGGACACCGTTAAGAGCTGTACTTTTGCACATTTCCTTCTCAAACTCCACCATCCTTGCAAAATCATATCTGGTGAGAGATCTACCTTTGTTTCAGGGACACGATGTTATGCAGAGCTGTTCAGTTAGTTGTAATTGTTACTCAGGAAGTTATTATTACTGTTAGCTATCCATGCAATCATATGTACAGGCAGCCATTTTACCATGTGCCTTCACTGTTAATGTAATGTATTAGTACATGCTATTCCATGCTTAATACTTATACATGCTGTTTGTATTCTTGTAGTTTTACCATTTACAACCGCTCACAAACAAACACCGCGCAGAGAGTGCAACCTGTTGACCAATAGACAAGTTAGACTACAAAGAACAGTCCTCTTATTTGGAAGACAGGAATGGTTTCTGCTGAATGTCAGACTGCACACTGTGTGTACGCGTAAGAAGACAGAACACAAATTGAATTTCTTTGAGAACTTGGGCAAAGCAGCCTAATCAAATTTATGATAACTTTGCTTATCTCTAATGATCGCCACTGCTGGTCGGTCACTCTAGGAGGTCTTTTATAGTCTTGGACACCTTTAATCCCTCTGAGTTGGAGAGACCAAGACCCTCCTATGATTGCAAAATGGTGGTTGAAGGTGGATCAGCTTTTCTGCCTTGAAGAGCTCCACAGTTGGGAGACAAACGCTAGGCACAAATTCCTGAAAATATGGGGCCCCTGAATGACCTATAATAATTATTGACACTTGTTCACCCACTCTCATGGGCGGTATCTTATGACAAGACCCAACCCTTCACTCTTTGACTTCTTGAAAGCCTCCCCTACATATGGCATCTCTGTCTTCTCTATGATCCTATTCTAGGTGTAATCCTGCAAATTTATTTCAGGTGCTCCAGTGTTCTTCCATGTGGACACTAAAATGTTGTCATGTCTAAGGGCCCTGATTGGTCTCCTATAGGGATGAGCGAATCGACTTCAGATGAAACATCCGAAGTCGATTCGCATAATACTTTGTTTGAGTACTGTACGAAGCGAGCGCTCCGTACAGTATTAGAATGTATTGTCTCCTATAAGTGTAAGTTATTACTTTGCGAAGTCTCGCAAGACTTTGCATAATAACTTCATGAATCAATTTCTGCTGTAAAAAAACATCTCAGGAACTCAGGTTCTGTTCCAAGCTATTACTTCTCAACGTAATAACTTCAGCTCATAGAAGCCAATGTATTCTAAAACTGACCAGAGCTCCGCACAGTATTCAAAAAAAGTATTATGCGAATTGACTTTGGATGTTTCCTCCGAAGTCGATTCGCTCATCCCTAGTCTCCTACATACTATGTGGACGAGCGTATCCCGTGCAAAATCTCGCGCACGATGATGTATGACGTCACCACGCCAGCCGACGTGACATCACGCGCCGCGTAAGATTTCACACAGGGTCTTCAAGCAAGATGGCCGTGGTGGCCTCTTCACACTCAAATAAATCAGGTAAGTATGATTTTTTTATTTTTACCACCATTTCAAGGAAAATCGATTCATTACCACGAAGCACTAGGAAATTTGTTTCAAAGTCCACTTTGTGAACTTTGATCCACTCAAAACTAATGGTAACACCTTAATAGTCATTTCAGATGGTGCGAGCAGCAAAAAAAACAGCATCTGAGATGTTCAATGATGGGGGACCGCACAATCACTGTTCCCTGTCATTGCACTTGCTTTTTTTTTGTAAAATGTTTTTGGTACTGTGTCTCCTGTCTGGTTCTGATCTTGGCTTGGCTATTTGACTTCCCTCTTGATTTGTATACCTTCTTGATTGTCTCTTGATTTGTTACTGTATCATCCTCCTGGTTCTGACCCATTCCTGTATGACTCTGCTTTGGTTTAGTTTTGTTTCTGTGTTTCATCTGTCTTGCACCTTAGTAGGGTAGGGAACATCGACTAATTGTGGACTTGACTGCTGTAACAGGTGACCACACAAAGTGTACATTCTGAGGGGTCATGAAAACAACAGAGTTTTGCTCCCTGTCAAATCATTAATTTCAGCACCAGTTGGTATGATCACACGGCAAAATCTGTGGCAAAAAAAACTGTAGCAGTTTCAGAGTTTTTACAAACTTTTTTGAAGTGTTCTTAGTTGAGGTTTTTCTGCTTCCCCATTGACTTCTATGAAATCCACAATCAAATCTGCTTCAAAGAAGTAACATGTCACTTCTCAAGCTTTTTCAAATCAGCTACTGAAAAAACCTCTACCACTTTTACAGTGTGTGCACAGTTTTTACATTAGTCAAAGAGGAAGTATGACAGCGGAGCGAGGCGCAGACGTAGCGCAGTGGAAATTGACTGGAAGGGGGAAGTGTCCAGGCAGGTTAGGGTTAATATGGATTAGGAAAGGGGGAGTGTTATTGGGGAGGGTCTGTGGGGGTGGCAGGGAATTCGCGCGCAGTATATTAGGCTAGGGTTAGGGGCGGGAACGGCACCAGTGTCCGTTGCGCTCAGGCGAGTTGGGATAGTGCAGTGTTATGGCGTCTCTGGATGATTTAATGGCGGCGGTGCGGGCAGCGGCCGAACAGCATGGTTCGGCTTGGCTGGTGAGTAGTTTGCAGGCCGCAGCGGGGGCTCCTAGCGTGCCTCCGGTTGCGGCAGGGGGAAGGTTGAGGGCTAGGAGGTCGGTGCCGCCTGCGCGTCTGAGCCCGGAGGCGACCCCTCGGGCCCGGCGGCGTTTGAGGAGCCCTTCAGGGGACCCTCCGCTGCGATCGGCTGGGGTGGCAAGTGTTCCTGCCAGCCGGCGCAGTGGGAGGACTTCGGCGCAGCGTGGTGCGCTTGCTGTGGAGGCGAGGGTTAGTGCCCAGCGGGTGTCCCGGTCCCGGCGGGGGGGGGGTGCGCGGCGGTCCTGTGGTTCGGCGCGATGTGCGGGGGGGCGGCCGGGCTGATAGTGGGTCCGGCAGCGGTGGGGGAGGCCGGCCTGATGCGGCTGCGCTGGTGGCTGGTGCGGGCCTGGTGGTCGGCGGATCCCAAGTGGCTCAGCGGGCAGAGCAGCGGGCTGTGTGTGTGACCGGCGGCAGCAGCAGCGAGGGGAGACATGCAGATGCGGCTTCACTTACCTCCGGTGGTGGCCAGGCGGCTGGGGATGATTGCAGGAGGCTGAGAGCGGCATCCAGGTCCGGGTCTGAGGGACGGCGGCAGGCTTCTGAAGTGCAGTCTCGTCGGCAGGGTGCAGGAACATCGCCACCTGCTGGTAGGTATGCGCTATCAGGCAGCAGTGAGGGGAATGAGGAGGTGCTGCCACCTGCTGGTCAGTCCTCGGCACCAGGCAGAGGGATGAGGAGGTCTTCTATGTCGCCACCTGCTGGTCGATCCTTGGTATCAGGCAGTGGTCTGAGGAGTGATGCCATGCTGCCACCTGCTGGTCGGTCCTCTGTGCCAGGCAGAAGGTTGCGGAGTGATGCGCTGGTCGGCGGGTTGGACTTCGTTCCGCCCACGGTGCAGCACGTTAACGTTTTTTCTGCAGGATTGCAAGTTGCGGCTCGCAGTGGGCAGGCTGTGGAGCTGGGGCGGGATGTCCTTGGAACGGGAGTTTCGCAGCGGCCACTTGGCGGTGGGTCGGCGTGCAGGGAGTTGGCGTCAGCACAACCACGCCACGTGGATTCTGGCGGGGGTTTCTCAGCCGATCGGTCGTTGGAGGAAGGAGAAGTCAGCCAGGAGGCGTGGGAGTTCGGTGGTCGGATGGATGATGCGGACGGCGCGTGTCCCTCGACGTCCAGGTCCTCGGCTGGGTCGACGCAGAGAGGATCATCGGTGAGGTCGGCGGCTGCTGGGAGGATGCCCCAGGGACGGCCAGGTGAGGGGACGCCGTGTCCGGTTCCTGTTGGGGGGGGTGGGACTTCGGTGCCAGGGGAGGAGGGGTTGGCTCATGAATTGTTGACGGGTATGTGGTCGTTATTGTCGCGGTGGAAGACCGGGGCGGGGTCGTCTCCGGCCGCCGTTTGGGCTGCTGCGCCGGCGGTTGGGGAGGGTGTGCGTTTCAGTGGGGCGGGAGTTGGTGACACCCCTGTCGTGGGGGCAGGGTCTGCGGTGGTTGAGGCTGCCGGGAGTGGAGGCAGTAAGGGGGCTGCCGTGGACGAGGTTCGGTTGGCGGATGCTGCGAAAGGGGAGGTATATGTGTGCTTCGAGGGGCCGTTGGGGGCCCATTTGAAGAGTGATGTCAGGGAGAGGATTTGGAAGGACGAGTATGTCGAGATATTCTCGTTACTTCCTTTGGACAAATTTAACTTGGATAGGGGAAAGCCGGATGAGAGTAAAAAGGAGGAGGAGGAGAAGCGGAGGTACAGGTTGATTCCGCGTACGTTTTTTAATTGGCTGCAGGCTTTTGCTATTTTTGCCAGTGTGGTGGGGGAAAAGGCGCCTGAGCACTGTTCGGCCCTTTTTTGCTATATGGATGCCATAGGGGAAGCGTATCGGACCTATGGTGGGGTGGCGTGGCTCAGGTACGATGAGCAGTTTCGCCAGAGGAAGGCGGTTAGGCCTAGTATTCGTTGGGACCATAAGGACATTGGTCTGTGGATGCGGTTGATGGCGGCGCCAAAAGGGGCTAGCCAGCCCTTTCGTGGGGCGGCCGGGGGTCCCTCGGCGTCCGAAGCGGCTGGAGGAAGCAAGAGGGGATGTTGCTGGCAGTTCAATGAGGGACACTGCAAGTACCTGTCGGAGTGCCGTTTCAAACATGAGTGCTCCGGTTGTGGGGGCGCCCATAGTTTTGCGCGGTGTTTCAAGCGCGGTAGAGGGAGGGGATTGGAGGTTACGCAGAAGAGGGGTGACCCCGGTGAGGGTGGACGTGATGGAGCCGTTTCTAGAGAGCTATCCAAATAGGGAGGCGGCGGCAGTGTTGTTGGCCGGTTTTCGGGACGGTTTTCGGATTCCGTGCACAGCGGTGGGTTCGGTGGTTGCGACGCGTAATTTAGCTTCCGCGTTGCAGCGTCCTGAGGTTGTGTCTGATAAGATTGCGAAGGAGGTGGCTGCCGGTAGGGTGGTGGGCCCCTTTGTGGACTGTCCTTTGCCGGATTTGTGGGTTTCGCCTTTAGGCGTAGTCCCTAAGAAGGAACCTAACAAATTTCGACTTATTCACAACTTGTCTTACCCGGCTGGGGGTTCCGTGAATGACGGAATTGATGAGGTTTTGTGCTCCGTGTCGTATACGTCATTTGACGAGGCGATTAGGTGGGTGCGGCGTTTTGGGCAAGGGACATTGTTGGCTAAGACTGATATTGAGGCGGCGTTTCGCCTGTTGCCGATTCATCCGGATAGTTTTCGTTTGCTTGGTTTTAAGTGGGAGGGGCGGTTTTTTGTGGATTGTTGCTTACCCATGGGGTGTGCGATTTCGTGTTCGTTGTTTGAAATGTTTAGTTCTTTTTTGGAGTGGGTGGTGCGGCGAGAGGCGGGATGGAGTTCAGTGTTGCATTACCTGGACGATTTTTTGTTTTTAGGCCCGGCGGGGTCAAGGGTGTGCTCAGTGTTGTTGCATACCATGGAGCGGGTGGCGGAGAGATTTGGGGTTCCGTTAGCGAGGGAGAAGACGGAGGGTCCATCTACAACTGTGAAGTTTTTGGGGATTGTGATTGATAGTGTGGCTATGGAGTGTAGGCTGCCCGAGGATAAGGTGGTTGATTTATGTAGTGAGGTTGGTTTTTTGCGTAAGGCGAGGAAGGTGCGGCTCCGGCGGGTGCAGTCGGTTTTGGGCAAATTGAACTTTGCTTGTAGGATTTTGCCCATGGGGCGGGTTTTTTGTAGGCGTTTGTCCAGGGCCACGGCGGGTGTGAAGGCTCCCTTTCATTTTGTGCGGTTGGGGGGTGAGGTGTGTGCGGATTTGGAAGTGTGGGAGCGTTTTTTGAGGGAATTTAATGGTCGTTCTGTTTGGATGGAGGCGCCCGTTTCGAATGTTGATTTGGAATTGTTTACGGACGCGTCGGGGTCATGTGGTTATGGTGCCTTTTGTCAGGGGCAGTGGAGTGCGGGGGCTTGGCCGGAGGAATGGAGGGTTGCTGGCTTGCTTGGGAATCTGGCTTTGTTGGAGTTGTTCCCTATAGTTTTGGCCACTGAGTTGTGGGGAGAGTTGTTGAGGAACAAGCGGGTGCGTTTTTGTTGTGACAATTTGGGGGTGGTGCAGGCGGTGAATAGTCAGTCGGCCAATTCCCCACCAGTGGTGCGGTTGCTTCGGCACCTGGTTCTGACCGGTTTGAGGTTGAATGCGTGTTTCGTGGCGGTGCATGTTCCTGGTGTTGATAATTGCATAGCTGACGCTCTTTCTCGTTTCCAGTGGGATCGTTTTCGCAGTCTGGTTCCGGGCGCGGAAGTGACGGGTTTGCCGTGTCCTCAGTGGCTCTGGAGCGTGGCCTTGGGGTCTCGTTAGACCTGATTCAGCGGTCCGTGAGTAGCAGTACGTGGTCGGCTTATTCTTCCGTGTGGTCTCAGTGGGAACGTTTGATAGAGCAGGTGGGGGGGTGCGAGGGGGTTGATGATTTTCATTCGTTGCTGGTTTATTTTGTGGGTGTGTCGTTTAGTGCGGGTTTGTCGTTTTCGGCGGCGGCAAAACGGGTGGCGGCGGTGGCTTTTTGGTTGAAGTTGCGGGGCATGGCGGATGTTTCCAGGAGTTTTTTGGTGCGGCAGGCTTTAAAGGGGTATCGTCGTAGTGGGGTTCGGAAGGATGGCCGTCGTCCGGTTTCTTTTCAGGTGTTGCAGTCGTTGTGGGACCGGGCGGAGGCGGTGTGTAAGTCCTGGTATGAGGTGTGTTTGTTTCGGGCGGCGTTTTCTTTGGCTTTCTTTGGGGCTTTTCGGGTCTCGGAACTGGTGGCTGGCAGTCGAGTGAGTGGCGGTGGTTTGCTGCGGGAGGATGTGAGTGTTGGTGAGGCTGGATTGCGGTGTAGGTTGCGTAGGTCCAAGACGGACCAGGTGGGTAAAGGGGTGTGCGTTTGGTTGCGGCCTCTGCCGGGGTCAGTGTTGTACCCTGTGCGGTGTTTGGAGATTTTTCTGGCGGTCCGGCCGGACGGGCCGGCTTCGTTGCTGGTTCATGTGGACGGTTCGGCTTTGTCTCGTTATCAATTTATTGCGGTTTTCCGACAATGTTTGACAGCGGCGGGTTATGAGGCAAGTGGGTTTGCGTCTCATTCATTTCGTATTGGGGCGGCGACTGAAGCAGCTAGATGGGGTTTGGGGGACGAGGCCATTAGGAGGATTGGCAGGTGGGAGTCCGCTTGCTTTCGTTCCTATATTCGTTCCTATAAGGTCGGTGGGTGGGGGTGTGTTGATTGCATGTAAGTTGTTATTGTTGGTTTGGGTGCTAATTTCTTTTGTTTGTTTGCAGGTTCGCCTTCTTGTTTGGCCTGGATTTTGGGCCATTCTTATGTGTATTGGGGAGCGTTGAGAGCGGACGTGCGGAGGAACGGGCGGCAGTTGGGGTTCCGGCCGGAGGACTTGCAGGTCCGGTGGATTGGCGTGCGGGGTATGCTGTGGGGGCGTGTGTTGCCGGTATTCCATGAGTATGCTTCCCTGGATAGGTGCCCTGACATTGTGGTTCTGCATGTGGGCGGGAACGATTTGGGCGTTCGCCGCTCGAGGGATGTCATACGTGATGTGAAGTTGGATTTGCTGCGTTTGGCTGAGGAGTTCCCGGATTTGCTGGTCGTGTGGTCTGACGTGGTGGCAAGGAGTTCATGGCATTTTGCGAGGTCCGTGGATCGCATTAACAAGGCGCGTGCGAAGGTGAACAAGGAGGTGGGGCGTTTTGTGCGGCGGCAGGGCGGTTTGGTGGTGCGTCACCGGGAGTTGGAGGTTGCGTCACCTCAATTCCTCAGGGCTGATGGGGTTCATGTTAATGAGATTGGGATGGACTTGTGGGCGCTGGGGCTTCAGGAGGGTTTGGAGTCAGCGTTCAGGGTTTGGAAGGACGTCCATAGGTGAGGTGTCTCCTATGTGCGTCGATGGCAGGTTAACGGGGGGTCCTGGAAGGCAATTCTACGTTTTATTAGGTGCATGACACGTTGGAGCGTGCATCTTATGTGGTTTGGTAAGCTGAAAGCTGGGGGGCTCCTGTTGGTCTAAAAGGCCTACAGGGGTAGAGGAAGATATGGATTCTGGAGGATTCGGTGCCCTTGGGTCGGAGAGTGCGGCCGAGGGTAAAAGGATAAGATGTGAGGAGTGAAGATAGCAGCTTCCTTGGGTTGCCTTCTAGGATCCTTCCGCAAAGGGATTGTTGGGACATTGTACTGTTGATGTTTGCATATATGTATATCTCATGTTTAGGGATGAGCGAACTCGAACTGTATAGTTCGGGTTCGTACCGAATTTTGGGGTGTCCGTGACACGGACCCGAACCCGGACATTTTCGTAAAAGTCCGGGTTCGGGTTCGGTGTTCGTCGCTTTCTTGGCGCTTTTGTGACGCTTTCTTGGCGCTTTTTGAAAGGCTGCAAAGCAGCCAATCAACAAGCGTCATACTACTTGCCCCAAGAGGCCATCACAGCCATGCCTACTATTGGCATGGCTGTGATTGGCCAGAGCACCATGTGACCCAGCCTCTATTTAAGCTGGAGTCACATAGCGCCGCCCGTCACTCTGCTCTGATTAGCGTAGGGAGAGGTTGCGGCTGCGACAGTAGGGCGAGATTAGGCAGATTAACTCCTCCAAAGGACTTGATTAACTGATCGATCTGCAGCTGTGGATCATTGAGCTGCTGATCCTCAATTGCTCACTGTTTTTAGGCTGCCCAGACCGTTTGTCAGTCACATTTTTCTGGGGTGATCGGCGGCCATTTTGTGTCTTGTGGTGCGCCAGCACAAGCTGCGACCAAGTGCATTTAACCCTCAATGGTGTGGTTGTTTTTTGGCTAAAGCCTACATCAGGGTGAAGCTGTCACACCAAGTGCATTTAACCAGCAATAGTCTGTTCATTTTTTGGCCATATACAAAATCAGGGGCAAGCTGCGCCTGTCACCAAGTGCATTTAACCCTCAATGGTGTGGTTGTTTTTTGGCTAAAGCCTACATCAGGGTGAAGCTGTCACACCAAGTGCATTTAACCAGCAATAGTCTGTTCATTTTTTGGCCATATACAAAATCAGGGGCAAGCTGCGCCTGTCACCAAGTGCATTTAACCCTCAATGGTGTGGTTGTTTTTTGGCTAAAGCCTACATCAGGGTGAAGCTGTCACACCAAGTGCATTTAACCAGCAATAGTCTGTTCATTTTTTGGCCATATACAAAATCAGGGGCAAGCTGCGCCTGTCACCAAGTGCATTTAACCCTCAATGGTGTGGTTGTTTTCTGGCTAAAGCCTACATCAGGGTGAAGCTGTCACACCAAGTGCATTTAACCAGCAATAGTCTGTTTATTTTTTGGCCATATACTACATCAGGGGCAAGCTGCGCCCGTCACCAAGTGCATTTAACCCTCAGTAGTGTGGTTGGTCAAGCTGTGACACCAAGTGCATTTAACCAGCAATAGTCTGTTCATTTTTTGGCCATATACTACATCAGGGGCAAGCTGCGCCCGTCACCAAGTGCATTTAACCAGCAATAGTGTGGTTATTTTTTGGCCATATCCCAGTCTAATTCTGTCACTAAATCCATACCGGTCACCCAGCGCCTAAATACTAGGCCTCAAATTTAATTCCCTCTAAATCTCTCGTTACCCACCGCTGTACTGTTGTTGCTGGGCAAGATATTTAGTGTCCGTCAAAGCACATTTTTTGTTCTGGGTTGAAGTACAATTCCCAATTTAGCAATTTCATAATTTAGTGGTTTCTGCTATATCAGAGCTATTTGAAATCTATCCCTAAAAGGGTATATAATATTGAAGGTGCACATAGGGTCATTCAGAATAACTTCACACACACCCGCTACTGTGTATTTCCAAGTCTAATTCTGTCACTAAATCCATACCGGTGACCCAGCGCCTAAATACTAGGCCTCAAATTTAATTCCCTCTAAATCTCTCGTTACCCACCGCTGTACTGTTGTTGCTGGGCAAGATATTTAGTGTCCGTCAAAGCACATTTTTTGTTCTGGGTTGAAGTACAATTCCCAATTTAGCAATTTCATAATTTAGTGGTTTCTGCTATATCAGAGCTATTTGAAATCTATCCCTAAAAGGGTATATAATATTCAAGGTGCACATTGGGTCATTCAGAATAACTTCACACACACACGTTTCTGTGCATTTCCAAGTCTAATTCTGTCACTAAATCCATACCGGTCACCCAGCGCCTAAATACTAGGCCTCAAACGCAGCCGCCTGTCTACAGCCAATGTGGACAAGCTGACGTTCATAAAAATGAACCAGGCATGGATCCCACAGGATCTGTCCGTCCCTTGTCCAGATTAGACATTAACTACCTCCCCTTAACCATATATTATTGGACTCCAGGGCACTTCCTCATTCAATCCTATTTTTATTTTCATTTTACCATTATATTGCGAGGCTACCCAAAGTTGAATGAACCTCTCCTCTGTCTGGGTGCCGGGGCCTAAATATATGCCAATGGACTGTTCCAATGTTGGGTGATGTGAAGCCTGATTCTCTGCTATGACATGCAGACTGATTCTCTGCTGACATGAAGCCAGATCCTCTGTTACGGGACCTCTCTCCTCTGCCTGTGTGCTGGGCCTAAATTTATGAAAATGGACTCTTACAGTGGTGGGTGACGTGAAGCCTGATTCTCTGCTATGATATGAAGACTGATTCTCTGCTGACATGAAGCCAGATTGTCTGTTACGGGACCTCTCTCCTCTGCCTGGGTGCTGGGCCTAAATATATGCCAATGGACTGTTGCAGTGGTGGCTGACGTGAAGCCTCATTCTCTGCTATGACATGCAGACTGATTCTCTGCTGACATGAAGCCAGATTGTCTGTTACGGGACCTCTCTCCTCTGCCTGGGTGCTGGGTAGTGTTGAGCGCGAATATTCGAAAAGCAAATTTTTTTCGCGAATATCGCAACTTCGCGATTTCGCGAATATTTCGAATATAGTGCTATATATTCGTAAAAACGAATATTCGTTTTTTGTTTTTTCCCCCCCCCACAAAATTACAGTACACATATAATTGATTGTTTCCCAAAGGTCCAACAGCTCAGATCTTACTCACATTGCCTAGAAAGTGATTGAGGCGCGAATCTTCGTAAGGCGATTTTATTAGCGCACATGCGAATATCGGCACGTCCCAGAACAGAGGCAAAGGGCTTTGCATTCATACATTAGTGAATTGAGTTGCGAATCTTCGTAAGGCGATTTTATTAGCGCACATGCGAATATCGGCACGTCCCAGAACAGAGGCAAAGGGCTTTGCATTCATACATTAGTGAATTGAGTTGCGAATCTTCGTAAGGCGATTTTATTAGCGCACATGCGAATATCGGCACGTCCCAGAACAGAGGCAAAGGGCTTTGCATTCATACATTAGTGAATTGAGTTGCGAATCTTCGTAAGGCGATTTTATTAGCGCACATGCGAATATCTACACTTGTCCCAGAACAGAGGCAAAGGGCTTTGCATTCATACATTAGTGATTGAATTGAGCTGCGAATCTTCGTAAGGCGATTTTATTAACGCAAATGCAAATATCTACACTTGTCCCCAGAACAGAGAGGCAAAGGCCTGTGCATTCATATAGTATAGCACCATATTCGCGAATACGTAGAACTTCGTAAAATTCGATTTACGAATATTCGTATTTTTTATTTTACTTTCCACCTTACAGATTACATTGATCTGTACTCTGTCAACTACTGTCATCACCCCCCACTGTATCTCGATTGATTCCCAAAAGTCTCACATTCCCTAGAAAGTGATTGAGTTGCGAATCTTCGTAAGGCGATTTTATTAGCGCACATGCGAATATCTACACTTGTCCCAGAACAGAGGCAAAGGGCTTTGCATTCATACATTAGTGATTGAATTGAGCTGCGAATCTTCGTAAGGCGATTTTATTAACGCAAATGCAAATATCTACACTTGTCCCCAGAACAGAGAGGCAAAGGCCTGTGCATTCATATAGTATAGCACCATATTCGCGAATACGTAGAACTTCGTAAAATTTGATTAACGAAAATTCGTATTTTTTATTTTACTTTCCACCTTACAGATTACATTGATCTGTACTCTGTCAACTACTGTCATCACCCCCCACTGTATCTCGATTGATTCCCAAAAGTCTCACATTCCCTAGAAAGTGATTGAGGTGCGAATCTTCGTAAGGCGATTTTATTAGCGCACATGCGAATATCTACACTTGTCCCAGAACAGAGGCAAAGGGCATTGCATTCATACATTAGTGATTGAATTGAGTTGCGAATCTTCGTAAGGCGATTTCATTAGCGCACATGTGAATTTTGCATAGCATATGTATTATGCGATGCGAAAATTCGAATTATCGCATATGCGAAATAATAACGAATTTGAATAATCGCGAATATTTTACGAATATTCTTTCGAATATTCACAAAATTTCGCGAATTCGAATATGGGACATGCCGCTCAACACTAGTGCTGGGCCTAAATTTATGACAATGGACTGTTGCAGTGGTGGGTGACGTGAAGCCTGATTCTCTGCTATGACATGCAGACTGATTCTCTGCTGACATGAAGCCAGATTGTCTGTTACGGGACCTCTCTCCTCTGCCTGGGTGCTGGGCCTAAATATATGCCAATGGACTGTTGCAGTGGTGGCTGACGTGAAGCCTCATTCTCTGCTATGACATGCAGACTAATTCTCTGCTGACATGAAGACAGATTCTCTGTTACGGGACCTCTCTCCTCTGCCTGGGTGCCGGGGCCTAAATATCTGAGAATGGACTGTTCCAGTGGTGGGTGACGGGAAGCCAGATTCTCTGCTATGGAACCTCTCTCCAATTGATTTTGGTTAATTTTTATTTATTTAATTTTTATTTTTATTCATTTCCCTATCCACATTTGTTTGCAGGGGATTTACCTACATGTTGCTGCCTTTTGCAGCCCTCTAGCTCTTTCCTGGGCTGTTTTACAGCCTTTTAGTGCCGAAAAGTTCGGGTCCCCATTGACTTCAATGGGGTTCGGGTTCGGGACGAAGTTCGGATCGGGTTCGGATCCCGAACCCGAACATTTCCGGGATGTTCGGCCGAACTTCTCGAACCCGAACATCCAGGTGTTCGCTCAACTCTAATCAGGATGTCTTCTGTTCAGTCTTTTTGACTGATCAGGCTTTTCAGAACACCGTAGCATGTTGTATTTTTACCTCCGGCCAAAAATCCTGAACACTTTGACTGAACGCTGGATCAGGCCTTTTTCCCATTGACTTGCATTAACGCCGGATCCGGCGCTGTGTGTTCCGTCAAAACGGATCCAGCTTTTGCATGTTAAACCCGAAAAATATGAAAAAAAAAGTTAAAGTCTATAAATGGCGGATCCGTTTTTGCCAATGCATTTTTTCATTGTGATCAAAATCCTGATCAGGATTCAAATGTAATCAGTTTTCACACGTTTTTCCGGATCCGGCGGGCAGTTCCGGTGTCGGAATTGAACGCCGGATTCAAACGCTAGTGTCAAAGTAGCCTTAATGGAACTGATTTTCAGATGCTTTCTACAGGTTTTACATATGTAGTGTCTACCTCCTCGTTACACACTAACGCAGAGAGGCTGGTTTTTGTGGCTTGAGCTGACTTTTCCACAGGTCTCTGGCTTATTGGGCGTGCAGGAGCTAAAAAGCGCAAGTTAGCTACTCTTGCTCCAGACATTCTCTCTCCACTCTAATGTTCAGCAGATCTGCGGCTCTAACTATGGTATGAAGTGGTGTGCCAATCAGCAAGCAACACTCACCTCCACCTGCTAGCTGACTATTCCACTTTATTGTTAGGCTGATTTGCTCACTCTCCAGCTCAGCAGTGTTCCAGACTTTTCTCTCTCCCTACTGTTTGTTACTGACTTTAGGTCTGCCAGACAGGGGAGTACATAGAAATCATCTGAATTGGGCCCCTTAACTATCCACCCCTGGCCCATCCCACCACCTGCTCTGGCTCCTCCCCTGTCACCCCCTGTTGTCTTTCTATTGACCCAGAGAATGAAGGGCACAGGTCAGTTTTGCCACAAAAGGAATGTCGTAGGAGCAAAACCTGTAAAACGGTGGAGGAATTGCGTTTTCCCCCCAATTCCACCCCATATGCCCGGCACCGCATGCCTGGGGGAAGGGGGTGCAGCCAATAGCAGGCCGCAAAGGAAATTAGCCTTCCTAGCGTCACCCGCAATGCTAGGTAGGCTTGTTCCCATCGTGGCCTGCTATTAACTGCCCCCACGTCGTTGGATGGTTTCAATTGCGCGATGGGGGGGATGCAGTGGCCGCTGTGCGGGCATCAGCAAAGCAGGTGTCGCGGAGCAGGCTAAGTTTTTCCTGTATGAGGTGCTGGGCATTTTAGGGCGTATTATAGGGGTTGGATAACCCCTTTAACTCCTTACTGCCTATCCACCACCCAACACCCTCCAAACAGAGCAAGGTGACTGACTGACTGAGTGGGTATGTGCTGCTGGACACACTGTCTTCTATCAGAAAGCACAGTTCATGAGGGAAAGCACACTGTCCTGAGTACTCTATGAGCCTACAACCCCGCAGGCAGGAACTCTGCTTGCTGCTGCCCTCACCCCCATCAAAATCCCCTCATGAACTTTTTTTTTAACTCAAGTCACTGGCACTGCTCGGGCGGCTCAGCTGTGGGCAGGTGTAGCATACGACAGGGGCAGCCGGCAAGTAGTGTTTGAGCCTGCTGCACTGCTCCTGCTTCCAGAGATTCATTGCTTTGCACTGCTAAATGCTGATTGGCCAGTATGCAGCGCAGCAGTGCCCAAGCCAAGAAGAGAGACCGCTAATCACTATGATTCCTGTGCCTGGGAGCTGGATGGACTGGTCATCCAGGGAGTGTTGGGACATTGGTGGCGTGTGCTGCCTATGTGCATACAATGGGGGGACAGGGGTTTCTGGGGGGGGGGCCTGACTGAGCATAGAGGAAGCAAGCAGGGCCCGGCCAGGATGGAACAGAAGACAAGTGGGCGGGCTGCCTCAATGCAAAATAAGGATAACTTTACAGCAGTTATGTACTATAAACTGACTGAGCCTGCAGATGTAGGGGGCGGGACCTACCAGGCGCTCTGGGCCCTCCCATGCAACAGGCCCCATAGCAGCTTTGTGTTCTGCCTATATTGGCGGTACACAACTGATTACTAGGTATGTGCTATTTATCCTCTTACAATCGTGTGCTCTGTAGTAATGCTGTTCGACAACCAGCATATTATCTAACAGCATTACTACAGTTGGCCACAGGTGGCAGCATAACCTTAGTGCTGTTTACAACATACACATATATATATATATATATATATATATATATAGTGCCAGGGGTGGATTGGGAACTTAAAGTGGCCCTGGAAAAAAAAAAAACTAAAAGTGGCCCAATTTTGTAGGTGGGTCCAAACTGACATAAGAAAGGCCAACACAAGTAAGCAGAGACAACCAAGGTAGGCAGGGCCTGCAATACCGTAGTGCAGCTCAGAATACTGCCCCAGTAAAACCAAATACCACAGGACAGCACAAAATACTGCCACCCTATGCCACAGTATTCAACTGTATCGCCGTCATGAGGATGATAATACAGTTGAGTTTAGGAGGGCATCTGCGACCGTTGAGCATCAGATTATGATGCACCTGGTCTGCAGCCATCAAGAGGGCTTGACTGGCCCCCTGAGCATCGGCACACTGGGAAATTTCCCTGTAGGTTCTATGGTCAATCCGCGCCAGTACAGTGCAGTAATTCATTTGTATCACAATCCAATCTCTCTTTTTCACTTGACTCCTCATCACATACCACTGATTTACATACACCAAGTTCTGCTAAAAGAAGCTTCAAGTTTTGCAAACATTTTTATAGATGCTATTGAGGAAGAAATATGTGAGGAAATGGTACAGATTATTGATGCTATTTTTTTAGCATTGGGATCAGTGAAGAGGAGCTTAAAATATTTGTTAATTTTTGTAAACAATTTTCATCCACATATTGAGTTTACACCAGAATGGATTGAGGTTATGATCAGCTTTGGAAAGTTAGGATTTTCAGGTAAATGAACGATTTGGACTGACATTGTATAAAAGTCTACTGATCGCAACCCTTTATTGTGGTATGATATCTTTCATGTGCTGCATGTCTTTAGGAGGTTGCCTAAAAGTCATAATATGGAGAAGGTAAAGGAAAATCCAGTGGAGCTGTATGTATCGGTGTCAGGAAGGATCCTTGGGACAGGTTTTAATTGAAGTAGGAACAACACGTTACGGTGGAGAATTGGCCCCTTTCTTCAAATTCAAACTCAAGTCAGATTATGAACTTTTACGGAATCTCTAGTACATTTAAGCTGTATGAGACTAATACTACGTCCATTTATGTAAAAAAAAAATCATTCACGGATTATAAACATAGACAAAATAATGGAAAGTAAATGACTGAGGACAGTTTGGGTTTGTTAGTACATATGATTAGCATAGTGTTAAATATTAAGCATAGGTTATGTGAAGTTAAACAGGAAAAAAAACATGAGTCTTTTTTTAAATTAAAGTTACATTTAAGAAAAGTAGATGTTGCATCGACGGTGACACATAGACAAACATGGTTAAAAACAATAAAAAAGCATGTTTCCACATTTAAATGGCAAGCATTGCAATGCTATAATTAAAAGTGACTGTGAACACCATCCCCTCAGTGGTAAGAAGATTCTTGTAAAATAGTTTTATATTTATGATACAAAATTGGTAATTTGTGTCTAAGATATGGAGAAGGGGACTGAGGAGGTGATATGTAGATCATAACACCAAGCCAGTGTTACCGTCATCATGTTGCCTGGTGTTTAAGCACTATCAAACATACAGGAGATACGGCACTACATACCTATTATATCCAGCGATGTCTTCTCTGATGTAGACATTCTCTTTCCTCAACTTCTCCATCCAGACAAGGCCACAATGCCAAACTTATTATGCAAACTTTGCTTTTTCTCATGCAAACTTTGTTTTTAATCACTGATTAACCCTTGAAATGTCTCAATGTAACTGTCAGACACCACGATCAGTTTAATTGTGCCCAGTACATCCGATGGAATGTGATTTGTCACAGAGTAATTTGTAACTAATTGTTCTGCCCAGCAGGGTTTGAGAATCATTACAGAACACGTCTGCATCAGTCTTGGTATTTCTAAAGTGTTTAGTGTGGTTATAACACCATCTAGTTGTGTTAAGTTGTATTATAGGTTGTTTTTCCTGTTATAAGGACTACTGCATTGTGGGTGGTGCACTGCATTTTGGGAGTACAAAGCATTCTGGGAAAGAGAAGTCTCTAGTTTCCTGGACACCGTTAAGAGCTGTACTTTTGCACATTTCCTTCTCAAACTCCACCATCCTTGCAAAATCATATCTGGTGAGAGATCTACCTTTGTTTCAGGGACACGATGTTATGCAGAGCTGTTCAGTTAGTTGTAATTGTTACTCAGGAAGTTATTATTACTGTTAGCTATCCATGCAATCATATGTACAGGCAGCCATTTTACCATGTGCCTTCACTGTTAATGTAATGTATTAGTACATGCTATTCCATGCTTAATACTTATACATGCTGTTTGTATTCTTGTAGTTTTACCATTACAACCGCTCACAAACAAACACCGCGCAGAGAGTGCAACCTGTTGACCAATAGACAAGTTAGACTACAAAGAACAGTCCTCTTATTGGAAGACAGGAATGGTTTCTGCTGAATGTCAGACTGCACACTGTGTGTACGCGTAAGAAGACAGAACACAAATTGAATTTCTTTGAGAACTTGGCAAAGCAGCCTAATCAAATTTATGATAACTTTGCTTATCTCTAATGATCGCCACTGCTGGTCGGTCACTCTAGGAGGTCTTTTATAGTCTTGGACACCTTTAATCCCTCTGAGTTGGAGAGACCAAGACCCTCCTATGATTGCAAAATGGTGGTTGAAGGTGGATCAGCTTTTCTGCCTTGAAGAGCTCCACAGTTGGGAGACAAACGCTAGGCACAAATTCCTGAAAATATGGGGCCCCTGAATGACCTATAATAATTATTGACACTTGTTCACCCACTCTCATGGGCGGTATCTTATGACAAGACCCAACCCTTCACTCTTTGACTTCTTGAAAGCCTCCCCTACATATGGCATCTCTGTCTTCTCTATGATCCTATTCTAGGTGTAATCCTGCAAATTTATTTCAGGTGCTCCAGTGTTCTTCCATGTGGACACTAAAATGTTGTCATGTCTAAGGGCCCTGATTGGTCTCCTATAGGGATGAGCGAATCGACTTCAGATGAAACATCCGAAGTCGATTCGCATAATACTTTGTTTGAGTACTGTACGAAGCGAGCGCTCCGTACAGTATTAGAATGTATTGTCTCCTATAAGTGTAAGTTATTACTTTGCGAAGTCTCGCAAGACTTTGCATAATAACTTCATGAATCAATTTCTGCTGTAAAAAAACATCTCAGGAACTCAGGTTCTGTTCCAAGCTATTACTTCTCAACGTAATAACTTCAGCTCATAGAAGCCAATGTATTCTAAAACTGACCAGAGCTCCGCACAGTATTCAAAAAAGTATTATGCGAATTGACTTTGGATGTTTCCTCCGAAGTCGATTCGCTCATCCCTAGTCTCCTACATACTATGTGGACGAGCGTATCCCGTGCAAAATCTCGCGCACGATGATGTATGACGTCACCACGCCAGCCGACGTGACATCACGCGCCGCGTAAGATTTCACACAGGGTCTTCAAGCAAGATGGCCGTGGTGGCCTCTTCACACTCAAATAAATCAGGTAAGTATGATTTTTTTATTTTTACCACCATTTCAAGGAAAATCGATTCATTACCACGAAGCACTAGGAAATTTGTTTCAAAGTCCACTTTGTGAACTTTGATCCACTCAAAACTAATGGTAACACCTTAATAGTCATTTCAGATGGTGCGAGCAGCAAAAAAAAACAGCATCTGAGATGTTCAATGATGGGGGACCGCACAATCACTGTTCCCTGTCATTGCACTTGCTTTTTTTTTGTAAAATGTTTTTGGTACTGTGTCTCCTGTCTGGTTCTGATCTTGGCTTGGCTATTTGACTTCCCTCTTGATTTGTATACCTTCTTGATTGTCTCTTGATTTGTTACTGTATCATCCTCCTGGTTCTGACCCATTCCTGTATGACTCTGCTTTGGTTTAGTTTTGTTTCTGTGTTTCATCTGTCTTGCACCTTAGTAGGGTAGGGAACATCGACTAATTGTGGACTTGACTGCTGTAACAGGTGACCACACAAAGTGTACATTCTGAGGGGTCATGAAAACAACAGAGTTTTGCTCCCTGTCAAATCATTAATTTCAGCACCAGTTGGTATGATCACACGGCAAAATCTGTGGCAAAAAAAACTGTAGCAGTTTCAGAGTTTTACAAACTTTTTTGAAGTGTTCTTAGTTGAGGTTTTTCTGCTTCCCCATTGACTTCTATGAAATCCACAATCAAATCTGCTTCAAAGAAGTAACATGTCACTTCTCAAGCTTTTTCAAATCAGCTACTGAAAAAACCTCTACCACTTTTACAGTGTGTGCACAGTTTTTACATTAGTCAAAGAGGAAGTATGACAGCGGAGCGAGGCGCAGACGTAGCGCAGTGGAAATTGACTGGAAGGGGGAAGTGTCCAGGCAGGTTAGGGTTAATATGGATTAGGAAAGGGGGAGTGTTATTGGGGAGGGTCTGTGGGGGTGGCAGGGAATTCGCGCGCAGTATATTAGGCTAGGGTTAGGGGCGGGAACGGCACCAGTGTCCGTTGCGCTCAGGCGAGTTGGGATAGTGCAGTGTTATGGCGTCTCTGGATGATTTAATGGCGGCGGTGCGGGCAGCGGCCGAACAGCATGGTTCGGCTTGGCTGGTGAGTAGTTTGCAGGCCGCAGCGGGGGCTCCTAGCGTGCCTCCGGTTGCGGCAGGGGGAAGGTTGAGGGCTAGGAGGTCGGTGCCGCCTGCGCGTCTGAGCCCGGAGGCGACCCCTCGGGCCCGGCGGCGTTTGAGGAGCCCTTCAGGGGACCCTCCGCTGCGATCGGCTGGGGTGGCAAGTGTTCCTGCCAGCCGGCGCAGTGGGAGGACTTCGGTGCAGCGTGGTGCGCTTGCTGTGGAGGCGAGGGTTAGTGCCCAGCGGGTGTCCCGGTGGGGGTGCGCGGCGGTCCTGTGGTTCGGCGCGATGTGCGGGGGGGGCGGCCGGGCTGATAGTGGGTCCGGCAGCGGTGGGGGAGGCCGGCCTGATGCGGCTGCGCTGGTGGCTGGTGCGGGCCTGGTGGTCGGCGGATCCCAAGTGGCTCAGCGGGCAGAGCAGCGGGCTGTGTGTGTGACCGGCGGCAGCAGCAGCGAGGGGAGACATGCGGATGCGGCTTCACTTACCTCCGGTGGTGGCCAGGCGGCTGGGGATGATTGCAGGAGGCTGAGAGCGGCATCCAGGTCCGGGTCTGAGGGACGGCGGCAGGCTTCTGAAGTGCAGTCTCGTCGGAGGGTGCAGGAACATCGCCACCTGCTGGTAGGTATGCGCTATCAGGCAGCAGTGAGGGGAATGAGGAGGTGCTGCCACCTGCTGGTCAGTCCTCGGCACCAGGCAGAGGGATGAGGAGGTCTTCTATGTCGCCACCTGCTGGTCGATCCTTGGTATCAGGCAGTGGTCTGAGGAGTGATGCCATGCTGCCACCTGCTGGTCGGTCCTCTGTGCCAGGCAGAAGTTTGCGGAGTGATGCGCTGGTCGGCGGGTTGGACTTCGTTCCGCCCACGGTGCAGCACGTTAACGTTTTTTCTGCAGGATTGCAAGTTGCGGCTCGCAGTGGGCAGGCTGTGGAGCTGGGGCGGGATGTCCTTGGATCGGGAGTTTCGCAGCGGCCACTTGACGGTGGGTCGGCGTGCAGGGAGTTGGCGTCAGCGCAACCACGCCACGTGGATTCTGGCGGGGGTTTCTCAGCCGATCGGTCGTTGGAGGAAGGAGAAGTCAGCCAGGAGGCGTGGGAGTTCGGTGGTCGGATGGATGATGCGGACGGCGCGTGTCCCTCGACGTCCAGGTCCTCGGCTGGGTCGACGCAGAGAGGATCATCGGTGAGGTCGGCGGCTGCTGGGAGGATGCCCCAGGGACGGCCAGGTGAGGGGACGTCGTGTCCGGTTCCTGTTGGGGGGGGTGGGACTTCGGTGCCAGGGGAGGAGGGGTTGGCTCATGAATTGTTGACGGGTATGTGGTCGTTATTGTCGCGGTGGAAGACCGGGGCGGGGTCGTCTCCGGCCGCCGTTTGGGCTGCTGCGCCGGCGGTTGGGGAGGGTGTGCGTTTCAGTGGGGCGGGAGTTGGTGACACCCCTGTCGTGGGGGCAGGGTCTGCGGTGGTTGAGGCTGCCGGAGTGGAGGCAGTAAGGGGGCTGCCGTGGACGAGGTTCGGTTGGCGGATGCTGCGAAAGGGGAGGTATATGTGTGCTTCGAGGGGCCGTTGGGGGCCCATTTGAAGAGTGATGTCAGGGAGAGGATTTGGAAGGACGAGTATGTCGAGATATTCTCGTTACTTCCTTTGGACAAATTTAACTTGGATAGGGGAAAGCCGGATGAGAGTAAAAAGGAGGAGGAGGAGAAGCGGAGGTACAGGTTGATTCCGCGTACGTTTTTTAATTGGCTGCAGGCTTTTGCTATTTTTGCCAGTGTGGTGGGGGAAAAGGCGCCTGAGCACTGTTCGGCCCTTTTTTGCTATATGGATGCCATAGGGGAAGCGTATCGGACCTATGGTGGGGTGGCGTGGCTCAGGTACGATGAGCAGTTTCGCCAGAGGAAGGCGGTTAGGCCTAGTATTCGTTGGGACCATAAGGACATTGGTCTGTGGATGCGGTTGATGGCGGCGCCAAAAGGGGCTAGCCAGCCCTTTCGTGGGGCGGCCGGGGGTCCCTCGGCGTCCGAAGCGGCTGGAGGAAGCAAGAGGGGATGTTGCTGGCAGTTCAATGAGGGACACTGCAAGTACCTGTCGGAGTGCCGTTTCAAACATGAGTGCTCCGGTTGTGGGGGCGCCCATAGTTTTGCGCGGTGTTTCAAGCGCGGTAGAGGGAGGGGATTGGAGGTTACGCAGAAGAGGGGTGACCCCGGTGAGGGTGGACGTGATGGAGCCGTTTCTAGAGAGCTATCCAAATAGGGAGGCGGCGGCAGTGTTGTTGGCCGGTTTTCGGGACGGTTTTCGGATTCCGTGCACAGCGGTGGGTTCGGTGGTTGCGACGCGTAATTTAGCTTCCGCGTTGCAGCGTCCTGAGGTTGTGTCTGATAAGATTGCGAAGGAGGTGGCTGCCGGTAGGGTGGTGGGCCCCTTTGTGGACTGTCCTTTGCCGGATTTGTGGGTTTCGCCTTTAGGCGTAGTCCCTAAGAAGGAACCTAACAAATTTCGACTTATTCACAACTTGTCTTACCCGGCTGGGGGTTCCGTGAATGACGGAATTGATGAGGTTTTGTGCTCCGTGTCGTATACGTCATTTGACGAGGCGATTAGGTGGGTGCGGCGTTTTGGGCAAGGGACATTGTTGGCTAAGACTGATATTGAGGCGGCGTTTCGCCTGTTGCCGATTCATCCGGATAGTTTTCGTTTGCTTGGTTTTAAGTGGGAGGGGCGGTTTTTTGTGGATTGTTGCTTACCCATGGGGTGTGCGATTTCGTGTTCGTTGTTTGAAATGTTTAGTTCTTTTTTGGAGTGGGTGGTGCGGCGAGAGGCGGGATGGAGTTCAGTGTTGCATTACCTGGACGATTTTTTGTTTTTAGGCCCGGCGGGGTCAAGGGTGTGCTCAGTGTTGTTGCATACCATGGAGCGGGTGGCGGAGAGATTTGGGGTTCCGTTAGCGAGGGAGAAGACGGAGGGTCCATCTACAACTGTGAAGTTTTTGGGGATCGTGATTGATAGTGTGGCTATGGAGTGTAGGCTGCCCGAGGATAAGGTGGTTGATTTATGTAGTGAGGTTGGTTTTTTGCGTAAGGCGAGGAAGGTGCGGCTCCGGCGGGTGCAGTCGGTTTTGGGCAAATTGAACTTTGCTTGTAGGATTTTGCCCATGGGGCGGGTTTTTTGTAGGCGTTTGTCCAGGGCCACGGCGGGTGTGAAGGCTCCCTTTCATTTTGTGCGGTTGGGGGGTGAGGTGTGTGCGGATTTGGAAGTGTGGGAGCGTTTTTTGAGGGAATTTAATGGTCGTTCTGTTTGGATGGAGGCGCCCGTTTCGAATGTTGATTTGGAATTGTTACGGACGCGTCGGGGTCATGTGGTTATGGTGCCTTTTGTCAGGGGCAGTGGAGTGCGGGGGCTTGGCCGGAGGAATGGAGGGTTGCTGGCTTGCTTGGGAATCTGGCTTTGTTGGAGTTGTTCCCTATAGTTTTGGCCACTGAGTTGTGGGGAGAGTTGTTGAGGAACAAGCGGGTGCGTTTTTGTTGTGACAATTTGGGGGTGGTGCAGGCGGTGAATAGTCAGTCGGCCAATTCCCCACCAGTGGTGCGGTTGCTTCGGCACCTGGTTCTGACCGGTTTGAGGTTGAATGCGTGTTCGTGGCGGTGCATGTTCCTGGTGTTGATAATTGCATAGCTGACGCTCTTTCTCGTTTCCAGTGGGATCGTTTTCCGCAGTCTGGTTCCGGGCGCGGAAGTGACGGGTTTGCCGTGTCCTCAGTGGCTCTGGAGCGTGGCCTTGGGGTCTCGTTAGACCTGATTCAGCGGTCCGTGAGTAGCAGTACGTGGTCGGCTTATTCTTCCGTGTGGTCTCAGTGGGAACGTTTGATAGAGCAGGTGGGGGGGTGCGAGGGGGTTGATGATTTTCATTCGTTGCTGGTTTATTTTGTGGGTGTGTCGTTTAGTGCGGGTTTGTCGTTTTCGGCGGCGGCAAAACAGGGTGGCGGCGGTGGCTTTTTGGTTGAAGTTGCGGGGCATGGCGGATGTTTCCAGGAGTTTTTTGGTGCGGCAGGCTTTGAAGGGGTATCGTCGTAGTGGGGTTCGGAAGGATGGCCGTCGTCCGGTTTCTTTTCAGGTGTTGCAGTCGTTGTGGGACCGGGCGGAGGCGGTGTGTAAGTCCTGGTATGAGGTGTGTTTGTTTCGGGCGGCGTTTTCTTTGGCTTTCTTTGGGGCTTTTCGGGTCTCGGAACTGGTGGCTGGCAGTCGAGTGAGTGGCGGTGGTTTGCTGCGGGAGGATGTGAGTGTTGGTGAGGCTGGATTGCGGTGTAGGTTGCGTAGGTCCAAGACGGACCAGGTGGGTAAAGGGGTGTGCGTTTGGTTGCGGCCTCTGCCGGGGTCAGTGTTGTGCCCTGTGCGGTGTTTGGAGATTTTTCTGGCGGTCCGGCCGGACGGGCCGGCTTCGTTGCTGGTTCATGTGGACGGTTCGGCTTTGTCTCGTTATCAATTTATTGCGGTTTCCGACAATGTTTGACAGCGGCGGGTTATGAGGCAAGTGGGTTTGCGTCTCATTCATTTCGTATTGGGCGGCGACTGAAGCAGCTAGATGGGGTTTGGGGGACGAGGCATTAGGAGGATTGGCAGGTGGGAGTCCGCTTGCTTTCGTTCCTATATTCGTCCTCATAGTATAAGGTCGGTGGGTGGGGGTGTGTTGATTGCATGTAAGTTGTTAGTGTGGTTTGGGTGCTAATTTCTTTGTTTGTTTGCAGGTTCGCCTTCTTGTTTGGCCTGGATTTGGGCCATTCTTATGTGTATTGGGGAGCGTTGAGAGCGGACGTGCGGAGGAACGGGCGGCAGTTGGGGTTCCGGCCGGAGGACTTGCAGGTCCGGTGGATTGGCGTGCGGGGTATGCTGTGGGGGGCGTGTGTTGCCGGTATTCCATGAGTATGCTTCCCTGGATAGGTGCCCTGACATTGTGGTTCTGCATGTGGGCGGAACGATTTGGGCGTTCGCCGCTCGAGGGATGTCATACGTGATGTGAAGTTGGATTTGCTGCGTTTGGCTGAGGAGTTCCCGGATTTGCTGGTCGTGTGGTCTGATGTGGTGGCAAGGAGTTCATGGCATTTTGCGAGGTCCGTGGATCGCATTAACAAGGCGCGTGCGAAGGTGAACAAGGAGGTGGGGCGCTTTTGTGCGGCGGCAGGGCGGTTTTGGTGGTGCGTCACCGGGAATTGGAGGTTGCGTCACCTCAATTCCTCAGGGCTGATGGGGTTCATGTTAATGAGATTGGGATGGACTTGTGGGCGCTGGGGCTTCAGGAGGGTTTGGAGTCAGCGTTCAGGGTTGGAAGGACGTCCATAGGTGAGGTGTCTCCTATGTGCGTCGATGGCAGGTTAACGGGGGGTCCTGGAAGGCAATTCTACGTTTTATTAGGTGCATGACACGTTGGAGCGTGCATCTTATGTGGTTTGGTAAGCTGAAAGCTGGGGGGCTCCTGTTGGTCTAAAAGGCCTACAGGGGTAGAGGAAGATATGGATTCTGGAGGATTCGGTGCCCTTGGGTCGGAGAGTGCGGCCGAGGGTAAAAGGATAAGATGTGAGGAGTGAAGATAGCAGCTTCCTTGGGTTGCCTTCTAGGATCCTTCCGCAAAGGGATTGTTGGACATTGTACTGTTGATGTTTGCATATATGTATATCTCATGTTTAGGGATGAGCGAACTCGAACTGTATAGTTCGGGTTCGTACCGAATTTTGGGGTGTCCGTGACACGGACCCGAACCGGACATTTTCGTAAAAGTCCGGGTTCGGGTTCGGTGTTCGTCGCTTTCTTGGCGCTTTTGTGACGCTTTCTTGGCGCTTTTTGAAAGGCTGCAAAGCAGCCAATCAACAAGCGTCATAACTACTTGCCCAAGAGGCCATCACAGCCATGCCTACTATTGGCATGGCTGTGATTGGCCAGAGCACCATGTGACCCAGCCTCTATTTAAGCTGGAGTCACATAGCGCCGCCCGTCACTCTGCTCTGATTAGCGTAGGGAGAGGTTGCGGCTGCGACAGTAGGGCGAGATTAGGCAGATTAACTCCTCCAAAGGACTTGATTAACTGATCGATCTGCAGCTGTGGATCATTGAGCTGCTGATCCTCAATTGCTCACTGTTTTTAGGCTGCCCAGACCGTTTGTCAGTCACATTTTTCTGGGGTGATCGGCGGCCATTTTGTGTCTTGTGGTGCGCCAGCACAAGCTGCGACCAAGTGCATTTAACCCTCAATGGTGTGGTGTTGTTTTTGGCTAAAGCCTACCTCAGGGTGAAGCTGTCACAACCAAGTGCATTTAACCAGCAATAGTCTGTTCATTTTTGGCCATATACAAATCAGGGCAAGCTGCGCCTGTCACCAAGTGCATTTAACCCTCAATGGTGTGGTTGTTTTTTGGCTAAAGCCTACATCAGGGTGAAGCTGTCACACCAAGTGCATTTAACCAGCAATAGTCTGTTCATTTTTTGGCCATATACAAAATCAGGGGCAAGCTGCGCCTGTCACCAAGTGCATTTAACCCTCAATGGTGTGGTTGTTTTTGGCTAAAGCCTACATCAGGGTGAAGCTGTCACACCAAGTGCATTTAACCAGCAATAGTCTGTTCATTTTTTGGCCATATACAAAATCAGGGGCAAGCTGCGCCTGTCACCAAGTGCATTTAACCCTCAATGGTGTGGTTGTTTTCTGGCTAAAGCCTACATCAGGGTGAAGCTGTCACACCAAGTGCATTTAACCAGCAATAGTCTGTTTATTTTTTGGCCATATACTACATCAGGGGCAAGCTGCGCCCCGTCACCAAGTGCATTTAACCCTCAGTAGTGTGGTTGGTCAAGCTGTGACACCAAGTGCATTTAACCAGCAATAGTCTGTTCATTTTTTGGCCATATACTACATCAGGGGCAAGCTGCGCCCGTCACCAAGTGCATTTAACCAGCAATAGTGTGGTTATTTTTTGGCCATATCCCAGTCTAATTCTGTCACTAAATCCATACCGGTGACCCAGCGCCTAAATACTAGGCCTCAAATTTAATTCCCTCTAAATCTCTCGTTACCCACCGCTGTACTGTTGTTGCTGGGCAAGATATTTAGTGTCCGTCAAAGCACCTTTTTTGTTCTGGGTTGAAGTACAATTCCCAATTAGCAATTTCATAATTTAGTGGTTTCTGCTATATCAGAGCTATTTGAAATCTATCCCTAAAAGGGTATATAATATTGAAGGTGCACATAGGGTCATTCAGAATAACTTCACACACACCCGCTACTGTGTATTTCCAAGTCTAATTCTGTCACTAAATCCATACCGGTGACCCAGCGCCTAAATACTAGGCCTCAAATTTAATTCCCTCTAAATCTCTCGTTACCCACCGCTGTACTGTTGTTGCTGGGCAAGATATTTAGTGTCCGTCAAAGCACATTTTTTGTTCTGGGTTGAAGTACAATTCCCAATTTAGCAATTTCATAATTTAGTGGTTTCTGCTATATCAGAGCTATTGAAATCTATCCCTAAAAGGGTATATAATATTCAAGGTGCACATTGGGTCATTCAGAATAACTTCACACACACACGTTTCTGTGCATTTCCAAGTCTAATTCTGTCACTAAATCCATACCGGTCACCCAGCGCCTAAATACTAGGCCTCAAACGCAGCCGCCTGTCTACAGCCAATGTGGACAAGCTGACGTTCATAAAAATGAACCAGGCATGGATCCCACAGGATCTGTCCGTCCCTTGTCCAGATTAGACATTAACTACCTCCCCTTAACCATATATTATTGGACTCCAGGGCACTTCCTCATTCAATCCTATTTTTATTTTCATTTTACCATTATATTGCGAGGCTACCCAAAGTTGAATGAACCTCTCCTCTGTCTGGGTGCCGGGGCCTAAATATATGCCAATGGACTGTTCCAATGTTGGGTGATGTGAAGCCTGATTCTCTGCTATGACATGCAGACTGATTCTCTGCTGACATGAAGCCAGATCCTCTGTTACGGGACCTCTCTCCTCTGCCTGGGTGCTGGGCCTAAATTTATGAAATGGACTCTTACAGTGGTGGGTGACGTGAAGCCTGATTCTCTGCTATGATATGAAGACTGATTCTCTGCTGACATGAAGCCAGATTGTCTGTTACGGGACCTCTCTCCTCTGCCTGGGTGCTGGGCCTAAATATATGCCAATGGACTGTTGCAGTGGTGGCTGACGTGAAGCCTCATTCTCTGCTATGACATGCAGACTGATTCTCTGCTGACATGAAGCCAGATTGTCTGTTACGGGACCTCTCTCCTCTGCCTGGGTGCTGGGTAGTGTTGAGCGCGAATATTCGAAAAGCAAATTTTTTTCGCGAATATCGCAACTTCGCGATTTCGCGAATATTTCGAATATAGTGCTATATATTCGTAAAAACGAATATTCGTTTTTTGTTTTTTCCCCCCCCCACAAAATTACAGTACACATATAATTGATTGTTTCCCAAAGGTCCAACAGCTCAGATCTTACTCACATTGCCTAGAAAGTGATTGAGGCGCGAATCTTCGTAAGGCGATTTTATTAGCGCACATGCGAATATCGGCACGTCCCAGAACAGAGGCAAAGGGCTTTGCATTCATACATTAGTGAATTGAGTTGCGAATCTTCGTAAGGCGATTTTATTAGCGCACATGCGAATATCGGCACGTCCCAGAACAGAGGCAAAGGGCTTTGCATTCATACATTAGTGAATTGAGTTGCGAATCTTCGTAAGGCGATTTTATTAGCGCACATGCGAATATCGGCACGTCCCAGAACAGAGGCAAAGGGCTTTGCATTCATACATTAGTGAATTGAGTTGCGAATCTTCGTAAGGCGATTTTATTAGCGCACATGCGAATATCTACACTTGTCCCAGAACAGAGGCAAAGGGCTTTGCATTCATACATTAGTGATTGAATTGAGCTGCGAATCTTCGTAAGGCGATTTTATTAACGCAAATGCAAATATCTACACTTGTCCCCAGAACAGAGAGGCAAAGGCCTGTGCATTCATATAGTATAGCACCATATTCGCGAATACGTAGAACTTCGTAAAATTCGATTTACGAATATTCGTATTTTTTATTTTACTTTCCACCTTACAGATTACATTGATCTGTACTCTGTCAACTACTGTCATCACCCCCCACTGTATCTCGATTGATTCCCAAAAGTCTCACATTCCCTAGAAAGTGATTGAGTTGCGAATCTTCGTAAGGCGATTTTATTAGCGCACATGCGAATATCTACACTTGTCCCAGAACAGAGGCAAAGGGCTTTGCATTCATACATTAGTGATTGAATTGAGCTGCGAATCTTCGTAAGGCGATTTTATTAACGCAAATGCAAATATCTACACTTGTCCCCAGAACAGAGAGGCAAAGGCCTGTGCATTCATATAGTATAGCACCATATTCGCGAATACGTAGAACTTCGTAAAATTTGATTAACGAAAATTCGTATTTTTTATTTTACTTTCCACCTTACAGATTACATTGATCTGTACTCTGTCAACTACTGTCATCACCCCCCACTGTATCTCGATTGATTCCCAAAAGTCTCACATTCCCTAGAAAGTGATTGAGGTGCGAATCTTCGTAAGGCGATTTTATTAGCGCACATGCGAATATCTACACTTGTCCCAGAACAGAGGCAAAGGGCATTGCATTCATACATTAGTGATTGAATTGAGTTGCGAATCTTCGTAAGGCGATTTCATTAGCGCACATGTGAATTTTGCATAGCATATGTATTATGCGATGCGAAAATTCGAATTATCGCATATGCGAAATAATAACGAATTTGAATAATCGCGAATATTTTACGAATATTCTTTCGAATATTCACAAAATTTCGCGAATTCGAATATGGGACATGCCGCTCAACACTAGTGCTGGGCCTAAATTTATGACAATGGACTGTTGCAGTGGTGGGTGACGTGAAGCCTGATTCTCTGCTATGACATGCAGACTGATTCTCTGCTGACATGAAGCCAGATTGTCTGTTACGGGACCTCTCTCCTCTGCCTGGGTGCTGGGCCTAAATATATGCCAATGGACTGTTGCAGTGGTGGCTGACGTGAAGCCTCATTCTCTGCTATGACATGCAGACTAATTCTCTGCTGACATGAAGACAGATTCTCTGTTACGGGACCTCTCTCCTCTGCCTGGGTGCCGGGGCCTAAATATCTGAGAATGGACTGTTCCAGTGGTGGGTGACGGGAAGCCAGATTCTCTGCTATGGAACCTCTCTCCAATTGATTTTGGTTAATTTTTATTTATTTAATTTTTATTTTTATTCATTTCCCTATCCACATTTGTTTGCAGGGGATTTACCTACATGTTGCTGCCTTTTGCAGCCCTCTAGCTCTTTCCTGGGCTGTTTTACAGCCTTTTTAGTGCCGAAAAGTTCGGGTCCCCATTGACTTCAATGGGGTTCGGGTTCGGGACGAAGTTCGGATCGGGTTCGGATCCCGAACCCGAACATTTCCGGGATGTTCGGCCGAACTTCTCGAACCCGAACATCCAGGTGTTCGCTCAACTCTAATCAGGATGTCTTCTGTTCAGTCTTTTTGACTGATCAGGCTTTTCAGAACACCGTAGCATGTTGTATTTTTACCTCCGGCCAAAAATCCTGAACACTTTGACTGAACGCTGGATCAGGCCTTTTTCCCATTGACTTGCATTAACGCCGGATCCGGCGCTGTGTGTTCCGTCAAAACGGATCCAGCTTTTGCATGTTAAACCCGAAAAATATGAAAAAAAAAGTTAAAGTCTATAAATGGCGGATCCGTTTTTGCCAATGCATTTTTTCATTGTGATCAAAATCCTGATCAGGATTCAAATGTAATCAGTTTTCACACGTTTTTCCGGATCCGGCGGGCAGTTCCGGTGTCGGAATTGAACGCCGGATTCAAACGCTAGTGTCAAAGTAGCCTTAATGGAACTGATTTTCAGATGCTTTCTACAGGTTTTACATATGTAGTGTCTACCTCCTCGTTACACACTAACGCAGAGAGGCTGGTTTTTGTGGCTTGAGCTGACTTTTCCACAGGTCTCTGGCTTATTGGGCGTGCAGGAGCTAAAAAGCGCAAGTTAGCTACTCTTGCTCCAGACATTCTCTCTCCACTCTAATGTTCAGCAGATCTGCGGCTCTAACTATGGTATGAAGTGGTGTGCCAATCAGCAAGCAACACTCACCTCCACCTGCTAGCTGACTATTCCACTTTATTGTTAGGCTGATTTGCTCACTCTCCAGCTCAGCAGTGTTCCAGACTTTTCTCTCTCCCTACTGTTTGTTACTGACTTTAGGTCTGCCAGACAGGGGAGTACATAGAAATCATCTGAATTGGGCCCCTTAACTATCCACCCCTGGCCCATCCCACCACCTGCTCTGGCTCCTCCCCTGTCACCCCCTGTTGTCTTTCTATTGACCCAGAGAATGAAGGGCACAGGTCAGTTTTGCCACAAAAGGAATGTCGTAGGAGCAAAACCTGTAAAACGGTGGAGGAATTGCGTTTTCCCCCCAATTCCACCCCATATGCCCGGCACCGCATGCCTGGGGGAAGGGGGTGCAGCCAATAGCAGGCCGCAAAGGAAATTAGCCTTCCTAGCGTCACCCGCAATGCTAGGTAGGCTTGTTCCCATCGTGGCCTGCTATTAACTGCCCCCACGTCGTTGGATGGTTTCAATTGCGCGATGGGGGGGATGCAGTGGCCGCTGTGCGGGCATCAGCAAAGCAGGTGTCGCGGAGCAGGCTAAGTTTTTCCTGTATGAGGTGCTGGGCATTTTAGGGCGTATTATAGGGGTTGGATAACCCCTTTAACTCCTTACTGCCTATCCACCACCCAACACCCTCCAAACAGAGCAAGGTGACTGACTGACTGAGTGGGTATGTGCTGCTGGACACACTGTCTTCTATCAGAAAGCACAGTTCATGAGGGAAAGCACACTGTCCTGAGTACTCTATGAGCCTACAACCCCGCAGGCAGGAACTCTGCTTGCTGCTGCCCTCACCCCCATCAAAAATCCCCTCATGAACTTTTTTTTTAACTCAAGTCACTGGCACTGCTCGGGCGGCTCAGCTGTGGGCAGGTGTAGCATACGACAGGGGCAGCCGGCAAGTAGTGTTTGAGCCTGCTGCACTGCTCCTGCTTCCAGAGATTCATTGCTTTGCACTGCTAAATGCTGATTGGCCAGTATGCAGCGCAGCAGTGCCCAAGCCAAGAAGAGAGACCGCTAATCACTATGATTCCTGTGCCTGGGAGCTGGATGGACTGGTCATCCAGGGAGTGTTGGGACATTGGTGGCGTGTGCTGCCTATGTGCATACAATGGGGGGACAGGGGTTTCTGGGGGGGGGGCCTGACTGAGCATAGAGGAAGCAAGCAGGGCCCGGCCAGGATGGAACAGAAGACAAGTGGGCGGGCTGCCTCAATGCAAAATAAGGATAACTTTACAGCAGTTATGTACTATAAACTGACTGAGCCTGCAGATGTAGGGGGCGGGACCTACCAGGCGCTCTGGGCCCTCCCATGCAACAGGCCCCATAGCAGCTTTGTGTTCTGCCTATATTGGCGGTACACAACTGATACTAGGTATTGCTATTTATCCTCTTACAATCGTGTGCTCTGTAGTAATGCTGTTCGACAACCAGCATATTATCTAACAGCATTACTACAGTTGGCCACAGGTGGCAGCATAACCTTAGTGCTGTTTACAACATACACATATATATATATATATATATATATATATATAGTGCCAGGGGTGGATTGGGAACTTAAAGTGGCCCTGGAAAAAAAAACTAAAAGTGGCCCAATTTTGTAGGTGGGTCCAAACTGACATAAGAAAGGCCAACACAAGTAAGCAGAGACAACCAAGGTAGGCAGGGCCTGCAATACCGTAGTGCAGCTCAGAATACTGCCCCAGTAAAACCAAATACCACAGGACAGCACAAAATACTGCCACCCTATGCCACAGTATTCAACTGTATCGCCGTCATGAGGATGATAATACAGTTGAGTTTAGGAGGGCATCTGCGACCGTTGAGCATCAGATTATGATGCACCTGGTCTGCAGCCATCAAGAGGGCTTGACTGGCCCCCTGAGCATCGGCACACTGGGAAATTTCCCTGTAGGTTCTATGGTCAATCTGCGCCAGTACAGTGCAGTAATTCATTTGTATCACAATCCAATCTCTCTTTTTCACTTGACTCCTCATCACATACCACTGATTTAACATACACCAAGTTCTGCTAAAAGAAGCTTCAAGTTTTGCAAACATTTTTATAGATGCTATTGAGGAAGAAATATGTGAGGAAATGGTACAGATTATTGATGCTATTTTTTTAGCATTGGGATCAGTGAAGAGGAGCTTAAAATATTTGTTAATTTTTGTAAACAATTTTCATCCACATATTGAGTTTACACCAGAATGGATTGAGGTTATGATCAGCTTTTGGAAAGTTAGGATTTTCAGGTAAAATGAACGATTTGGACTGACATTGTATAAAAAGTCTACTGATCGCAACCCTTTATTGTGGTATGATATCTTTCATGTGCTGCATGTCTTTAGGAGGTTGCCTAAAAGTCATAATATGGAGAAGGTAAAGGAAAATCCAGTGGAGCTGTATGTATCGGTGTCAGGAAGGATCCTTGGGACAGGTTTTAATTGAAGTAGGAACAACACGTTACGGTGGAGAATTGGCCCCTTTCTTCAAATTCAAACTCAAGTCAGATTATGAACTTTTACGGAATCTCTAGTACATTTAAGCTGTATGAGACTAATACTACGTCCATTTATGTAAAAAAAAAATCATTCACGGATTATAAACATAGACAAAATAATGGAAAGTAAATGACTGAGGACAGTTTGGGTTTGTTAGTACATATGATTAGCATAGTGTTAAATATTAAGCATAGGTTATGTGAAGTTAAACAGGAAAAAAAACATGAGTCTTTTTTTAAATTAAAGTTACATTTAAGAAAAGTAGATGTTGCATCGACGGTGACACATAGACAAACATGGTTAAAAACAATAAAAAAGCATGTTTCCACATTTAAATGGCAAGCATTGCAATGCTATAATTAAAAGTGACTGTGAACACCATCCCCTCAGTGGTAAGAAGATTCTTGTAAAATAGTTTTATATTTATGATACAAAATTGGTAATTTGTGTCTAAGATATGGAGAAGGGGACTGAGGAGGTGATATGTAGATCATAACACCAAGCCAGTGTTACCGTCATCATGTTGCCTGGTGTTTAAGCACTATCAAACATACAGGAGAATACGGCACTACATACCTATTATATCCAGCGATGTCTTCTCTGATGTAGACATTCTCTTTCCTCAACTTCTCCATCCAGACAAGGCCACAATGCAAACTTATTATGCAAACTTTGCTTTTTCTCATGCAAACTTTGTTTTTAATCACTGATTAACCCTTGAAATGTCTCAATGTAACTGTCAGACACCACGATCAGTTTAATTGTGCCCAGTACATCCGATGGAATGTGATTTGTCACAGAGTAATTTGTAACTAATTGTTCTGCCCAGCAGGGTTTGAGAATCATTACAGAACACGTCTGCATCAGTCTTGGTATTTCTAAAGTGTTTAGTGTGGTTATAACACCATCTAGTTGTGTTAAGTTGTATTATAGGTTGTTTTTCCTGTTATAAGGACTACTGCATTGTGGGTGGTGCACTGCATTTTGGGAGTACAAAGCATTCTGGGAAAGAGAAGTCTCTAGTTTCCTGGACACCGTTAAGAGCTGTACTTTTGCACATTTCCTTCTCAAACTCCACCATCCTTGCAAAATCATATCTGGTGAGAGATCTACCTTTGTTTCAGGGACACGATGTTATGCAGAGCTGTTCAGTTAGTTGTAATTGTTACTCAGGAAGTTATTATTACTGTTAGCTATCCATGCAATCATATGTACAGGCAGCCATTTTACCATGTGCCTTCACTGTTAATGTAATGTATTAGTACATGCTATTCCATGCTTAATACTTATACATGCTGTTTGTATTCTTGTAGTTTTACCATTTACAACCGCTCACAAACAAACACCGCGCAGAGAGTGCAACCTGTTGACCAATAGACAAGTTAGACTACAAAGAACAGTCCTCTTATTTGGAAGACAGGAATGGTTTCTGCTGAATGTCAGACTGCACACTGTGTGTACGCGTAAGAAGACAGAACACAAATTGAATTTCTTTGAGAACTTGGGCAAAGCAGCCTAATCAAATTTATGATAACTTTGCTTATCTCTAATGATCGCCACTGCTGGTCGGTCACTCTAGGAGGTCTTTTATAGTCTTGGACACCTTTAATCCCTCTGAGTTGGAGAGACCAAGACCCTCCTATGATTGCAAAATGGTGGTTGAAGGTGGATCAGCTTTTCTGCCTTGAAGAGCTCCACAGTTGGGAGACAAACGCTAGGCACAAATTCCTGAAAATATGGGGCCCCTGAATGACCTATAATAATTATTGACACTTGTTCACCCACTCTCATGGGCGGTATCTTATGACAAGACCCAACCCTTCACTCTTTGACTTCTTGAAAGCCTCCCCTACATATGGCATCTCTGTCTTCTCTATGATCCTATTCTAGGTGTAATCCTGCAAATTTATTTCAGGTGCTCCAGTGTTCTTCCATGTGGACACTAAAATGTTGTCATGTCTAAGGGCCCTGATTGGTCTCCTATAGGGATGAGCGAATCGACTTCAGATGAAACATCCGAAGTCGATTCGCATAATACTTTGTTTGAGTACTGTACGAAGCGAGCGCTCCGTACAGTATTAGAATGTATTGTCTCCTATAAGTGTAAGTTATTACTTTGCGAAGTCTCGCAAGACTTTGCATAATAACTTCATGAATCAATTTCTGCTGTAAAAAAACATCTCAGGAACTCAGGTTCTGTTCCAAGCTATTACTTCTCAACGTAATAACTTCAGCTCATAGAAGCCAATGTATTCTAAAACTGACCAGAGCTCCGCACAGTATTCAAAAAAAGTATTATGCGAATTGACTTTGGATGTTTCCTCCGAAGTCGATTCGCTCATCCCTAGTCTCCTACATACTATGTGGACGAGCGTATCCCGTGCAAAATCTCGCGCACGATGATGTATGACGTCACCACGCCAGCCGACGTGACATCACGCGCCGCGTAAGATTTCACACAGGGTCTTCAAGCAAGATGGCCGTGGTGGCCTCTTCACACTCAAATAAATCAGGTAAGTATGATTTTTTTATTTTTACCACCATTTCAAGGAAAATCGATTCATTACCACGAAGCACTAGGAAATTTGTTTCAAAGTCCACTTTGTGAACTTTGATCCACTCAAAACTAATGGTAACACCTTAATAGTCATTTCAGATGGTGCGAGCAGCAAAAAAAACAGCATCTGAGATGTTCAATGATGGGGGACCGCACAATCACTGTTCCCTGTCATTGCACTTGCTTTTTTTTTGTAAAATGTTTTTGGTACTGTGTCTCCTGTCTGGTTCTGATCTTGGCTTGGCTATTTGACTTCCCTCTTGATTTGTATACCTTCTTGATTGTCTCTTGATTTGTTACTGTATCATCCTCCTGGTTCTGACCCATTCCTGTATGACTCTGCTTTGGTTTAGTTTTGTTTCTGTGTTTCATCTGTCTTGCACCTTAGTAGGGTAGGGAACATCGACTAATTGTGGACTTGACTGCTGTAACAGGTGACCACACAAAGTGTACATTCTGAGGGGTCATGAAAACAACAGAGTTTTGCTCCCTGTCAAATCATTAATTTCAGCACCAGTTGGTATGATCACACGGCAAAATCTGTGGCAAAAAAAACTGTAGCAGTTTCAGAGTTTTTACAAACTTTTTTGAAGTGTTCTTAGTTGAGGTTTTTCTGCTTCCCCATTGACTTCTATGAAATCCACAATCAAATCTGCTTCAAAGAAGTAACATGTCACTTCTCAAGCTTTTTCAAATCAGCTACTGAAAAAACCTCTACCACTTTTACAGTGTGTGCACAGTTTTTACATTAGTCAAAGAGGAAGTATGACAGCGGAGCGAGGCGCAGACGTAGCGCAGTGGAAATTGACTGGAAGGGGGAAGTGTCCAGGCAGGTTAGGGTTAATATGGATTAGGAAAGGGGGAGTGTTATTGGGGAGGGTCTGTGGGGGTGGCAGGGAATTCGCGCGCAGTATATTAGGCTAGGGTTAGGGGCGGGAACGGCACCAGTGTCCGTTGCGCTCAGGCGAGTTGGGATAGTGCAGTGTTATGGCGTCTCTGGATGATTTAATGGCGGCGGTGCGGGCAGCGGCCGAACAGCATGGTTCGGCTTGGCTGGTGAGTAGTTTGCAGGCCGCAGCGGGGGCTCCTAGCGTGCCTCCGGTTGCGGCAGGGGGAAGGTTGAGGGCTAGGAGGTCGGTGCCGCCTGCGCGTCTGAGCCCGGAGGCGACCCCTCGGGCCCGGCGGCGTTTGAGGAGCCCTTCAGGGGACCCTCCGCTGCGATCGGCTGGGGTGGCAAGTGTTCCTGCCAGCCGGCGCAGTGGGAGGACTTCGGCGCAGCGTGGTGCGCTTGCTGTGGAGGCGAGGGTTAGTGCCCAGCGGGTGTCCCGGTCCCGGCGGGGGGGGGGTGCGCGGCGGTCCTGTGGTTCGGCGCGATGTGCGGGGGGGCGGCCGGGCTGATAGTGGGTCCGGCAGCGGTGGGGGAGGCCGGCCTGATGCGGCTGCGCTGGTGGCTGGTGCGGGCCTGGTGGTCGGCGGATCCCAAGTGGCTCAGCGGGCAGAGCAGCGGGCTGTGTGTGTGACCGGCGGCAGCAGCAGCGAGGGGAGACATGCAGATGCGGCTTCACTTACCTCCGGTGGTGGCCAGGCGGCTGGGGATGATTGCAGGAGGCTGAGAGCGGCATCCAGGTCCGGGTCTGAGGGACGGCGGCAGGCTTCTGAAGTGCAGTCTCGTCGGCAGGGTGCAGGAACATCGCCACCTGCTGGTAGGTATGCGCTATCAGGCAGCAGTGAGGGGAATGAGGAGGTGCTGCCACCTGCTGGTCAGTCCTCGGCACCAGGCAGAGGGATGAGGAGGTCTTCTATGTCGCCACCTGCTGGTCGATCCTTGGTATCAGGCAGTGGTCTGAGGAGTGATGCCATGCTGCCACCTGCTGGTCGGTCCTCTGTGCCAGGCAGAAGGTTGCGGAGTGATGCGCTGGTCGGCGGGTTGGACTTCGTTCCGCCCACGGTGCAGCACGTTAACGTTTTTTCTGCAGGATTGCAAGTTGCGGCTCGCAGTGGGCAGGCTGTGGAGCTGGGGCGGGATGTCCTTGGAACGGGAGTTTCGCAGCGGCCACTTGGCGGTGGGTCGGCGTGCAGGGAGTTGGCGTCAGCACAACCACGCCACGTGGATTCTGGCGGGGGTTTCTCAGCCGATCGGTCGTTGGAGGAAGGAGAAGTCAGCCAGGAGGCGTGGGAGTTCGGTGGTCGGATGGATGATGCGGACGGCGCGTGTCCCTCGACGTCCAGGTCCTCGGCTGGGTCGACGCAGAGAGGATCATCGGTGAGGTCGGCGGCTGCTGGGAGGATGCCCCAGGGACGGCCAGGTGAGGGGACGCCGTGTCCGGTTCCTGTTGGGGGGGGTGGGACTTCGGTGCCAGGGGAGGAGGGGTTGGCTCATGAATTGTTGACGGGTATGTGGTCGTTATTGTCGCGGTGGAAGACCGGGGCGGGGTCGTCTCCGGCCGCCGTTTGGGCTGCTGCGCCGGCGGTTGGGGAGGGTGTGCGTTTCAGTGGGGCGGGAGTTGGTGACACCCCTGTCGTGGGGGCAGGGTCTGCGGTGGTTGAGGCTGCCGGGAGTGGAGGCAGTAAGGGGGCTGCCGTGGACGAGGTTCGGTTGGCGGATGCTGCGAAAGGGGAGGTATATGTGTGCTTCGAGGGGCCGTTGGGGGCCCATTTGAAGAGTGATGTCAGGGAGAGGATTTGGAAGGACGAGTATGTCGAGATATTCTCGTTACTTCCTTTGGACAAATTTAACTTGGATAGGGGAAAGCCGGATGAGAGTAAAAAGGAGGAGGAGGAGAAGCGGAGGTACAGGTTGATTCCGCGTACGTTTTTTAATTGGCTGCAGGCTTTTGCTATTTTTGCCAGTGTGGTGGGGGAAAAGGCGCCTGAGCACTGTTCGGCCCTTTTTTGCTATATGGATGCCATAGGGGAAGCGTATCGGACCTATGGTGGGGTGGCGTGGCTCAGGTACGATGAGCAGTTTCGCCAGAGGAAGGCGGTTAGGCCTAGTATTCGTTGGGACCATAAGGACATTGGTCTGTGGATGCGGTTGATGGCGGCGCCAAAAGGGGCTAGCCAGCCCTTTCGTGGGGCGGCCGGGGGTCCCTCGGCGTCCGAAGCGGCTGGAGGAAGCAAGAGGGGATGTTGCTGGCAGTTCAATGAGGGACACTGCAAGTACCTGTCGGAGTGCCGTTTCAAACATGAGTGCTCCGGTTGTGGGGGCGCCCATAGTTTTGCGCGGTGTTTCAAGCGCGGTAGAGGGAGGGGATTGGAGGTTACGCAGAAGAGGGGTGACCCCGGTGAGGGTGGACGTGATGGAGCCGTTTCTAGAGAGCTATCCAAATAGGGAGGCGGCGGCAGTGTTGTTGGCCGGTTTTCGGGACGGTTTTCGGATTCCGTGCACAGCGGTGGGTTCGGTGGTTGCGACGCGTAATTTAGCTTCCGCGTTGCAGCGTCCTGAGGTTGTGTCTGATAAGATTGCGAAGGAGGTGGCTGCCGGTAGGGTGGTGGGCCCCTTTGTGGACTGTCCTTTGCCGGATTTGTGGGTTTCGCCTTTAGGCGTAGTCCCTAAGAAGGAACCTAACAAATTTCGACTTATTCACAACTTGTCTTACCCGGCTGGGGGTTCCGTGAATGACGGAATTGATGAGGTTTTGTGCTCCGTGTCGTATACGTCATTTGACGAGGCGATTAGGTGGGTGCGGCGTTTTGGGCAAGGGACATTGTTGGCTAAGACTGATATTGAGGCGGCGTTTCGCCTGTTGCCGATTCATCCGGATAGTTTTCGTTTGCTTGGTTTTAAGTGGGAGGGGCGGTTTTTTGTGGATTGTTGCTTACCCATGGGGTGTGCGATTTCGTGTTCGTTGTTTGAAATGTTTAGTTCTTTTTTGGAGTGGGTGGTGCGGCGAGAGGCGGGATGGAGTTCAGTGTTGCATTACCTGGACGATTTTTTGTTTTTAGGCCCGGCGGGGTCAAGGGTGTGCTCAGTGTTGTTGCATACCATGGAGCGGGTGGCGGAGAGATTTGGGGTTCCGTTAGCGAGGGAGAAGACGGAGGGTCCATCTACAACTGTGAAGTTTTTGGGGATTGTGATTGATAGTGTGGCTATGGAGTGTAGGCTGCCCGAGGATAAGGTGGTTGATTTATGTAGTGAGGTTGGTTTTTTGCGTAAGGCGAGGAAGGTGCGGCTCCGGCGGGTGCAGTCGGTTTTGGGCAAATTGAACTTTGCTTGTAGGATTTTGCCCATGGGGCGGGTTTTTTGTAGGCGTTTGTCCAGGGCCACGGCGGGTGTGAAGGCTCCCTTTCATTTTGTGCGGTTGGGGGGTGAGGTGTGTGCGGATTTGGAAGTGTGGGAGCGTTTTTTTGAGGGAATTTAATGGTCGTTCTGTTTGGATGGAGGCGCCCGTTTCGAATGTTGATTTGGAATTGTTTACGGACGCGTCGGGGTCATGTGGTTATGGTGCCTTTTGTCAGGGGCAGTGGAGTGCGGGGGCTTGGCCGGAGGAATGGAGGGTTGCTGGCTTGCTTGGGAATCTGGCTTTGTTGGAGTTGTTCCCTATAGTTTTGGCCACTGAGTTGTGGGGAGAGTTGTTGAGGAACAAGCGGGTGCGTTTTTGTTGTGACAATTTGGGGGTGGTGCAGGCGGTGAATAGTCAGTCGGCCAATTCCCCACCAGTGGTGCGGTTGCTTCGGCACCTGGTTCTGACCGGTTTGAGGTTGAATGCGTGTTTCGTGGCGGTGCATGTTCCTGGTGTTGATAATTGCATAGCTGACGCTCTTTCTCGTTTCCAGTGGGATCGTTTTCGCAGTCTGGTTCCGGGCGCGGAAGTGACGGGTTTGCCGTGTCCTCAGTGGCTCTGGAGCGTGGCCTTGGGGTCTCGTTAGACCTGATTCAGCGGTCCGTGAGTAGCAGTACGTGGTCGGCTTATTCTTCCGTGTGGTCTCAGTGGGAACGTTTGATAGAGCAGGTGGGGGGGTGCGAGGGGGTTGATGATTTTCATTCGTTGCTGGTTTATTTTGTGGGTGTGTCGTTTAGTGCGGGTTTGTCGTTTTCGGCGGCGGCAAAACGGGTGGCGGCGGTGGCTTTTTGGTTGAAGTTGCGGGGCATGGCGGATGTTTCCAGGAGTTTTTTGGTGCGGCAGGCTTTAAAGGGGTATCGTCGTAGTGGGGTTCGGAAGGATGGCCGTCGTCCGGTTTCTTTTCAGGTGTTGCAGTCGTTGTGGGACCGGGCGGAGGCGGTGTGTAAGTCCTGGTATGAGGTGTGTTTGTTTCGGGCGGCGTTTTCTTTGGCTTTCTTTGGGGCTTTTCGGGTCTCGGAACTGGTGGCTGGCAGTCGAGTGAGTGGCGGTGGTTTGCTGCGGGAGGATGTGAGTGTTGGTGAGGCTGGATTGCGGTGTAGGTTGCGTAGGTCCAAGACGGACCAGGTGGGTAAAGGGGTGTGCGTTTGGTTGCGGCCTCTGCCGGGGTCAGTGTTGTACCCTGTGCGGTGTTTGGAGATTTTTCTGGCGGTCCGGCCGGACGGGCCGGCTTCGTTGCTGGTTCATGTGGACGGTTCGGCTTTGTCTCGTTATCAATTTATTGCGGTTTTCCGACAATGTTTGACAGCGGCGGGTTATGAGGCAAGTGGGTTTGCGTCTCATTCATTTCGTATTGGGGCGGCGACTGAAGCAGCTAGATGGGGTTTGGGGGACGAGGCCATTAGGAGGATTGGCAGGTGGGAGTCCGCTTGCTTTCGTTCCTATATTCGTTCCTATAAGGTCGGTGGGTGGGGGTGTGTTGATTGCATGTAAGTTGTTATTGTTGGTTTGGGTGCTAATTTCTTTTGTTTGTTTGCAGGTTCGCCTTCTTGTTTGGCCTGGATTTTGGGCCATTCTTATGTGTATTGGGGAGCGTTGAGAGCGGACGTGCGGAGGAACGGGCGGCAGTTGGGGTTCCGGCCGGAGGACTTGCAGGTCCGGTGGATTGGCGTGCGGGGTATGCTGTGGGGGCGTGTGTTGCCGGTATTCCATGAGTATGCTTCCCTGGATAGGTGCCCTGACATTGTGGTTCTGCATGTGGGCGGGAACGATTTGGGCGTTCGCCGCTCGAGGGATGTCATACGTGATGTGAAGTTGGATTTGCTGCGTTTGGCTGAGGAGTTCCCGGATTTGCTGGTCGTGTGGTCTGACGTGGTGGCAAGGAGTTCATGGCATTTTGCGAGGTCCGTGGATCGCATTAACAAGGCGCGTGCGAAGGTGAACAAGGAGGTGGGGCGTTTTGTGCGGCGGCAGGGCGGTTTGGTGGTGCGTCACCGGGAGTTGGAGGTTGCGTCACCTCAATTCCTCAGGGCTGATGGGGTTCATGTTAATGAGATTGGGATGGACTTGTGGGCGCTGGGGCTTCAGGAGGGTTTGGAGTCAGCGTTCAGGGTTTGGAAGGACGTCCATAGGTGAGGTGTCTCCTATGTGCGTCGATGGCAGGTTAACGGGGGGTCCTGGAAGGCAATTCTACGTTTTATTAGGTGCATGACACGTTGGAGCGTGCATCTTATGTGGTTTGGTAAGCTGAAAGCTGGGGGGCTCCTGTTGGTCTAAAAGGCCTACAGGGGTAGAGGAAGATATGGATTCTGGAGGATTCGGTGCCCTTGGGTCGGAGAGTGCGGCCGAGGGTAAAAGGATAAGATGTGAGGAGTGAAGATAGCAGCTTCCTTGGGTTGCCTTCTAGGATCCTTCCGCAAAGGGATTGTTGGGACATTGTACTGTTGATGTTTGCATATATGTATATCTCATGTTTAGGGATGAGCGAACTCGAACTGTATAGTTCGGGTTCGTACCGAATTTTGGGGTGTCCGTGACACGGACCCGAACCCGGACATTTTCGTAAAAGTCCGGGTTCGGGTTCGGTGTTCGTCGCTTTCTTGGCGCTTTTGTGACGCTTTCTTGGCGCTTTTTGAAAGGCTGCAAAGCAGCCAATCAACAAGCGTCATACTACTTGCCCCAAGAGGCCATCACAGCCATGCCTACTATTGGCATGGCTGTGATTGGCCAGAGCACCATGTGACCCAGCCTCTATTTAAGCTGGAGTCACATAGCGCCGCCCGTCACTCTGCTCTGATTAGCGTAGGGAGAGGTTGCGGCTGCGACAGTAGGGCGAGATTAGGCAGATTAACTCCTCCAAAGGACTTGATTAACTGATCGATCTGCAGCTGTGGATCATTGAGCTGCTGATCCTCAATTGCTCACTGTTTTTAGGCTGCCCAGACCGTTTGTCAGTCACATTTTTCTGGGGTGATCGGCGGCCATTTTGTGTCTTGTGGTGCGCCAGCACAAGCTGCGACCAAGTGCATTTAACCCTCAATGGTGTGGTTGTTTTTTGGCTAAAGCCTACATCAGGGTGAAGCTGTCACACCAAGTGCATTTAACCAGCAATAGTCTGTTCATTTTTTGGCCATATACAAAATCAGGGCCAAGCTGCGCCTGTCACCAAGTGCATTTAACCCTCAATGGTGTGGTTGTTTTTTGGCTAAAGCCTACATCAGGGTGAAGCTGTCACACCAAGTGCATTTAACCAGCAATAGTCTGTTCATTTTTTGGCCATATACAAAATCAGGGGCAAGCTGCGCCTGTCACCAAGTGCATTTAACCCTCAATGGTGTGGTTGTTTTTTGGCTAAAGCCTACATCAGGGTGAAGCTGTCACACCAAGTGCATTTAACCAGCAATAGTCTGTTCATTTTTTGGCCATATACAAAATCAGGGGCAAGCTGCGCCTGTCACCAAGTGCATTTAACCCTCAATGGTGTGGTTGTTTTCTGGCTAAAGCCTACATCAGGGTGAAGCTGTCACACCAAGTGCATTTAACCAGCAATAGTCTGTTTATTTTTTGGCCATATACTACATCAGGGGCAAGCTGCGCCCGTCACCAAGTGCATTTAACCCTCAGTAGTGTGGTTGGTCAAGCTGTGACACCAAGTGCATTTAACCAGCAATAGTCTGTTCATTTTTTGGCCATATACTACATCAGGGGCAAGCTGCGCCCGTCACCAAGTGCATTTAACCAGCAATAGTGTGGTTATTTTTTGGCCATATCCCAGTCTAATTCTGTCACTAAATCCATACCGGTCACCCAGCGCCTAAATACTAGGCCTCAAATTTATATCCCGCTAAATCTCTCGTTACCGCTGTCCTGTTGTAGCTGGGAAAGTTATTTAGTGTCCGTCAAAGCACATTTTTTGTTCTGGGTTGAAGTACAATTCCCAATTTAGCAATTTCATAATTTAGTGGTTTCTGCTATATCAGAGCTATTTGAAATCTATCCCTAAAAGGGTATATAATATTCAAGGTGCACATTGGGTCATTCAGAATAACTTCACACACACCCGCTACTGTGTATTTTCAAGTCTAATTCTGTCACTAAACCCATACCTGTCACCCAGCGCCTAAATACTAGGCCTCAAATTTATATCCTGCTAAATCTCTCGTTACCGCTGTCCTGTTGTAGCTGGGAAAGTTATTTAGTGTCCGTCAAAGCACATTTTTTGTTCTGGGTTGAAGTACAATTCCCAATTTAGCAATTTCATAATTTAGTGGTTTCTGCTATATCAGAGCTATTTGAAATCTATCCCTAAAAGGGTATATAATATTCAAGGTGCACATTGGGTCATTCAGAATAACTTCACACACACCCGCTACTGTGTATTTTCAAGTCTAATTCTGTCACTAAACCCATACCTGTCACCCAGCGCCTAAATACTAGGCCTCAAATTTATATCCTGCTAAATCTCTCGTTACCGCTGTCCTGTTGTAGCTGGGAAAGTTATTTAGTGTCCGTCAAAGCACATTTTTTGTTCTGGGTTGAAATACAATTCCCAATTTAGCAATTTCATAATTTAGTGGTTTCTGCTATATCAGAGCTATTTGAAATCTATCCCTAAAAGGGTAGATCATATTGAAGGTGCACATAGGGTCATTCAGAATAACTTCACACACACCCGCTACTGTGTATTTCCAAGTCTAATTCTGTCACTAAACCCATACCTGTCACCCAGCGCCTAAATACTAGGCCTCAAATTTATATCCCGCTAAATCTCTCGTTACCGCTGTCCTGTTGTAGCTGGGAAAGTTATTTAGTGTCCGTCAAAGCACATTTTTTGTTCTGGGTTGAAGTACAATTCCCAATTTAGCAATTTCATAATTTAGTGGTTTCTGCTATATCAGAGCTATTTGAAATCTATCCCTAAAAGGGTATATAATATTCAAGGTGCACATTGGGTCATTCAGAATAACTTCACACACACCCGCTACTGTGTATTTCCAAGTCTAATTCTGTCACTAAACCCATACCTGTCACCCAGCGCCTAAATACTAGGCCTCAAATTTATATCCTGCTAAATCTCTCGTTACCGCTGTACTGTTGTTGCTTGGAAAGATATTTAGTGTCCGTCAAAGCACATTTTTTGTTCTGGGTTGAAGTACAATTCCCAATTTAGCAATTTCATAATTTAGTGGTTTCTGCTATATCAGAGCTATTTGAAATCTATCCCTAAAAGGGTATATAATATTCAAGGTGCACATTGGGTCATTCAGAATAACTTCACACACACCCGCTACTGTGTATTTTCAAGTCTAATTCTGTCACTAAACCCATACCTGTCACCCAGCGCCTAAATACTAGGCCTCAAATTTATATCCTGCTAAATCTCTCGTTACCGCTGTCCTGTTGTAGCTGGGAAAGTTATTTAGTGTCCGTCAAAGCACATTTTTTCTTCTGGGTTGAAATACAATTCCCAATTTAGCAATTTCATAATTTAGTGGTTTCTGCTATATCAGAGCTATTTGAAATCTATCCCTAAAAGGGTAGATCATATTGAAGGTGCACATAGGGTCATTCAGAATAACTTCACACACACCCGCTACTGTGTATTTCCAAGTCTAATTCTGTCACTAAACCCATACCTGTCACCCAGCGCCTAAATACTAGGCCTCAAATTTATATCCCGCTAAATCTCTCGTTACCGCTGTCCTGTTGTAGCTGGGAAAGTTATTTAGTGTCCGTCAAAGCACATTTTTTGTTCTGGGTTGAAGTACAATTCCCAATTTAGCAATTTCATAATTTAGTGGTTTCTGCTATATCAGAGCTATTTGAAATCTATCCCTAAAAGGGTATATAATATTCAAGGTGCACATTGGGTCATTCAGAATAACTTCACACACACCCGCTACTGTGTATTTCCAAGTCTAATTCTGTCACTAAACCCATACCTGTCACCCAGCGCCTAAATACTAGGCCTCAAATTTATATCCTGCTAAATCTCTCGTTACCGCTGTACTGTTGTTGCTTGGAAAGATATTTAGTGTCCGTCAAAGCACATTTTTTGTTCTGGGTTGAAGTACAATTCCCAATTTAGCAATTTCATAATTTAGTGGTTTCTGCTATATCAGAGCTATTTGAAATCTATCCCTAAAAGGGTATATAATATTCAAGGTGCACATTGGGTCATTCAGAATAACTTCACACACACCCGCTACTGTGTATTTTCAAGTCTAATTCTGTCACTAAACCCATACCTGTCACCCAGCGCCTAAATACTAGGCCTCAAATTTATATCCTGCTAAATCTCTCGTTACCGCTGTCCTGTTGTAGCTGGGAAAGTTATTTAGTGTCCGTCAAAGCACATTTTTTCTTCTGGGTTGAAATACAATTCCCAATTTAGCAATTTCATAATTTAGTGGTTTCTGCTATATCAGAGCTATTTGAAATCTATCCCTAAAAGGGTAGATCATATTGAAGGTGCACATAGGGTCATTCAGAATAACTTCACACACACCCGCTACTGTGTATTTCCAAGTCTAATTCTGTCACTAAACCCATACCTGTCACCCAGCGCCTAAATACTAGGCCTCAAATTTATATCCCGCTAAATCTCTCGTTACCGCTGTCCTGTTGTAGCTGGGAAAGTTATTTAGTGTCCGTCAAAGCACATTTTTTGTTCTGGGTTGAAGTACAATTCCCAATTTAGCAATTTCATAATTTAGTGGTTTCTGCTATATCAGAGCTATTTGAAATCTATCCCTAAAAGGGTATATAATATTCAAGGTGCACATTGGGTCATTCAGAATAACTTCACACACACCCACTACTGTGTATTTCCAAGTCTAATTCTGTCACTAAACCCATACCTGTCACCCAGCGCCTAAATACTAGGCCTCAAATTTATATCCTGCTAAATCTCTCGTTACCGCTGTACTGTTGTTGCTTGGAAAGATATTTAGTGTCCGTCAAAGCACATTTTTTGTTCTGGGTTGAAGTACAATTCCCAATTTAGCAATTTCATAATTTAGTGGTTTCTGCTATATCAGAGCTATTTGAAATCTATCCCTAAAAGGGTATATAATATTCAAGGTGCACATTGGGTCATTCAGAATAACTTCACACACACCCGCTACTGTGTATTTTCAAGTCTAATTCTGTCACTAAACCCATACCTGTCACCCAGCGCCTAAATACTAGGCCTCAAATTTATATCCTGCTAAATCTCTCGTTACCGCTGTCCTGTTGTAGCTGGGAAAGTTATTTAGTGTCCGTCAAAGCACATTTTTTCTTCTGGGTTGAAATACAATTCCCAATTTAGCAATTTCATAATTTAGTGGTTTCTGCTATATCAGAGCTATTTGAAATCTATCCCTAAAAGGGTAGATCATATTGAAGGTGCACATAGGGTCATTCAGAATAACTTCACACACACCCGCTACTGTGTATTTCCAAGTCTAATTCTGTCACTAAACCCATACCTGTCACCCAGCGCCTAAATACTAGGCCTCAAATTTATATCCTGCTAAATCTCTCGTTACCGCTGTACTGTTGTTGCTGGGCAAGATATTTAGTGTCCGTCAAAGCACATTTTTTGTTCTGGGTTGAAATACAATTCCCAATTTAGCAATTTCATAATTTAGTGGTTCCTGCTATATCAGAGCTATTTGAAATCTATCCCAAAAAGGGTATATAATATTCAAGGTGCACATAGGGTCATTCAGAATAACTTCACACACACGCTTCTGTGCATTTCCAAGTCTAATTCTGTCACTAAATCCATACCGGTCACCCAGCGCCTAAATACTAGGCCTCAAATTTATATCCCGCTGAATTTGAATACAATACATTGGGCCAAATAATATATTTGTTGTTGTGGTGAACCATAACAATGAGAAAAACATCTAGTAAGGGACGCGGACGTGGACATGGTCGTGGTGGTGTTAGTGGACCCTCTGGTGCTGGGAGAGGACGTGGCCGTTCTGCCACATCCACACGTCCTAGTGTACCAACTACCTCAGGTCCCAGTAGCCGCCAGAATTTACAGCGATATATGGTGGGGCCCAATGCCGTTCTAAGGATGGTAAGGCCTGAGCAGGTACAGGCATTAGTCAATTGGGTGGCCGACAGTGGATCCAGCACGTTCACATTATCTCCCACCCAGTCTTCTGCAGAAAGCGCACAGATGGCGCCTGAAAACCAACCCCATCAGTCTGTCACATCACCCCCATGCATACCAGGGAAACTGTCTCAGCCTCAAGTTATGCAGCAGTCTCTTATGCTGTTTGAAGACTCCGCTGGCAGGGTTTCCCAAGGGCATCCACCTAGCCCTTCCCCAGCGGTGAAAGACATAGAATGCACTGACGCACAACCACTTATGTTTCCTGATGATGAGGACATGGGAATACCACCTCAGCATGTCTCTGATGATGACGAAACACAGGTGCCAACTGCTGCGTCTTTCTGCAGTGTGCAGACTGAACAGGAGGTCAGGGATCAAGACTGGGTGGAAGACGATGCAGGGGACGATGAGGTCCTAGACCCCACATGGAATGAAGGTCGTGCCACTGACTTTCACAGTTCGGAGGAAGAGGCAGTGGTGAGACCGAGCCAACAGCGTAGCAAAAGAGGGAGCAGTGGGCAAAAGCAGAACACCCGCCGCCAAGAGACTCCGCCTGCTACTGACCGCCGCCATCTGGGACCGAGCACCCCAAAGGCAGCTTCAAGGAGTTCCCTGGCATGGCACTTCTTCAAACAATGTGCTGACGACAAGACCCGAGTGGTTTGCACGCTGTGCCATCAGAGCCTGAAGCGAGGCATTAACGTTCTGAACCTGAGCACAACCTGCATGACCAGGCACCTGCATGCAAAGCATGAACTGCAGT